>NW_028270157.1:76439433-76739433 GCF_037043375.1 Chiloscyllium plagiosum
TGCTGTGATAATGTTATTCGATCATAATATGTAGAAAGATACCAAATATAAAAGGATAAACTCTTGTCCATGTTTGTCACATTCCAGTCCACTATTCTCAGATTCTGATCCATTGTTGGAACACTCCAATCTAAAGTTCTCAGATTCTGAGCTCTCCTTCCCCTCTCTGGAAGGGCTGATCCCTGTTAGTCCTGTGGGTGATGTTCCCACTCTTATTATAGAATAACACATAATACAGAGCCCATTTATAATTAAACAATGAAAACACTCCACTGGGATAATTATAATCATTGGAGACTGACATTAGTCACTGCCAGTGAACAAACAAGTTCAGCTAATACCTTCTTTACATCACCTTTAATATCACAATAAGAGGGAACATATACTCAGTCAGGATGGAATGTATGAGGATTACTGAGGGATGGACCATAAATCTTCCAATCCTTTTAATACTTCCTCCTTGTATGTGGGAGTAGTGCCAGAACACTGCAGGGTTATGTATGTCCCACCCTGTTCATAAAAGGAGACAGTGATAAAATAGCATAAAATGACTGATGGGGAAATTTCTAGAGAGCATAAGCCAAGGTAACAATATTTATTGCCCAATGACTTTGTGTAATATTGCTCTGACTGGAAAGTGCACTGTACCAAATCCTTTCATAACCTTGAGACATCATTCAGAGCATTGAGACTGCAGCTCAGGAACAGGAGGGAGCAATTCTGTCCCCATGTGGCTGTTTCAAGGGATAGGAGGAGGCCATTCAGCCCATTCTAACCTATCACCATTGGAAGAGGTGGAAAGCTAGAATGTTGCCATATTTTGCAAAGGGAATCCATTTAAAATATAGACAAGTGTTACTGCAGCTGGAGGGGGCATTACCGAGAGGACACTTGCACTACATTGTGTTGCTTATGTTTCAGTAACTGAGATGGGAGGGACCTCCATCAGATACAGTTTAACGGCTGCTCATAATCCATAGGTTACCATTTAGGTTCTTGAGCCAGTCACAGAGTCTGTAGGAGGCCACTCATCCTCTTGAGACTGTTACAAAAGAGGAACAACATGCCATTTAGTCTCTCGAGTCTGATGCAAAGGAAGAGGAAGAGCATTCAGCCTCTCGAATCTATTACCAGAAACAGAAATTCACTCAGCCTCGAAAGCCTGTTACAGAGGAACAGGAGGAGGCTATTCAATGTCTGGAGTCTGTTACACAGAAACCATAGGGGACTTTCAGCCACTTGAGCCTGTTACATAGGAACAGGAGGAGACCATTTAGCCTCTGAAATCGATTACTCAGGAACAAGGGGAGGCCATTCAGCCTCTCACATCTGTTACACAGAAGATGCAGTAGGGAGACATTGAGCCTCTTGAATTTGTTGCACAGGAAAAGCAAAATCCATTCAACCTCTTGAGTCTGTTTGATGGGAACAGGAGGAGTCCGTTCAGACTCTCTGGCCTGTTACTTAAGAATAAATTGATAAAGTCATTGGGTCCTACAGCATGGTGACAGAGCCTTTGGTTGAAACTGGTCCATGCCGACCAAAATGTCGATCCACACTAACCCCATCTCCCTGCACTTGTCCCATGCCATTCTAATCATTTCCTATCCATGTATTTGTCCAAATGTCTTCTAAATGTTGTTAATATACCCAACTCATCGACTTCTGCTGGTAGTTCACTCCACAAACGGACCACCCTCTGTGTAAAAAGGTTGCCCCTCAGTTGCCCTTTTAATCTTTCCCTCCTAAACTTAAACTGATGCCCTCTAGTCCTCTATTCTCTAACCTTGGCAATAAAACTGAGTGCATTCACTCTATCCATGCCTCTCATGACCTTATACATGTCTTAAGATCCCCTCTCAGTCTCCTACGCTCTAAGGAAACAATGTCCTAGCTTGTCCAACCTCTCCCTAGAACTCAGACTATTGAGTATTGGCAAAATCCCTGTAATTTTTTTCTGCACTCTTTCCATTCAATAACATCCATCCTGGAGCAAGCTGATCAAAACTGAACACAATACTCCAAGTACAGCCTCAGTAATGTTCAGTACAACCGCAACATAATTTCTCAACTTCTATATTCAATGTTGTTACTGATGAAGGCCAGTGTGCCAAAAGCCTTCTTCACTGCCCTGTCTGTGACTCCACTTTCAGAAAACCGCGCACCTGAATGCCTAGGTCCCTCTGTTTCACTACACTCCTTCAACCCTAACCATTCACTATGAAACTCCCACCTTGATTTGACTTCCTGATTTGAATCCTTCCTGATGAAGGGTTTGTACATGAAAGTTTCTGGACAATGAAACAAATCACGGAGGAGGATGCTGCTCTCCACCAAATACATCCACTGCTCCTGGGAGCCCAGCACATAAGGGCAAAAATAAGGATGAAACATTTGTAACAATCTTCAGCCAGAAAGTGCCAAGCAATTGAAACATTTCAACCTCCGTCCATGGTCCATAGACGGCATCAGAGTTGGCAACTGGCAAAGAATTCAATACACTCACAGGATATCAAGAAATGGCTGGAGACATTGGAAACAGCTAAGGTCGTGGGAACAGACAACATTTAACTCCAGTTGGAATCCCTAGTCAAGCTGTTCCATTAGGAACACTGACAATTCCCAACAATGTGGTCAATTCCCCAAGTATAAAAAGCAGTGACCCATCAGTGTACAGTCTATCATGTAAACATGAAGGAAAGTGTCAGCAATAATGTGATTAATCGGCAAAAATCTACACAGTGATGTTGATTTAGTGTTCAGTCAGGGTGACTTACATCCAGACCTCATTACAAGCTTAATTCAAAAGTATGGAACTCCAAAACAGAAATGACGGTAATTACTGTGAACATCAAGGCATCATTTGACCGAGTGTGACAATAGTAACCTGAGTAAAACTGTCTGCTGGTTGGAGTTATCACTGGCAAAAACATTTGCTGCTCTTACTGTCAGTAATTCAAACTCCAAGACATCTCTGCAGGCATTCCTCAGGAGATAGAGTGTCCAAGGCTCATCCATCTTCAGTTGCTTCAATGACTTTCCCTCCATCATAAAGCTACACGTGGAAATGTTGACTGATTAAACCATTTTCCCAGATGATGAAGCAGTCCATATTAGAATGCAATAACATCTGGAAAATATCCAGACTTGGTCTCACAAGTGGCAAGTAATATTCATGCCACTCACAAAGGCCAGGTAAATACAGCAATAAAGAATCAAAGCATCCTTCTTTGATTATCAAGACCATGACCATCACTGAGTCCACAACACGGTGTTTATCAGCATCCAGAAAGTGGACTGGACTAGTCATATAATGAACTTGTCTTCAAGAGAATAGGAATTGTGCAGTGAGTAACACACCTCCTTACTCCCCAAAGCGTGTCTATCATTGGTAATATGGAAGTCAAGGATATGATAGATTCCATCCCAAGAATAACCCAATACAGAAACACCAACACATCCACAAAAATCTATCCTCTCCACCTCCGATGCTCAGTGTGAGCAGTGTACACCATCTACAAGATGCATTACATCAAGGCTTATTAGACAGGACCTACAAAATCCAATCCCATCTTGATGGACTGAGGCAGCAGGCACATGGAAAAAACACTCATTTGTAAGCTCCCTCCTTCTTATGGTCATATGTAATGAAGTTCGTTCATTATTTCACAATTCTCAACTCTTCAGATTACAAAATCAGTCCAAAGGCAGCAAGACTTGAACAATAGCTTGGCTCAGGCTACTGAGTGACAAGTAACACAGTGCCAGTTAGGTGCCAGCAATGACCATCTCCAATCAGAGAGAATCTGGCCCCTTGACACTCAACGAAATTGCCATCACTGAATCACTAGCATCATCTTGGGAGTTATAATTGCTCAGAAACTGAACTGGACTCATCCTATTAATGCGGTGGTGCAGAAACAGATTGAAGACTAAGTATCCTGTAGTAGATAGCACATCTCCAAATTCCCTAAAGCTTGTCCTCCACCTACAAGTCAAGTGTGTGATGGAATACCTCCACATGCCTGGATGTGTTTTGCTCCAACAATACTCAAGAAGTTTGACACCATCCATTACATAGCAGCCTTCTTAATTGGCATCACATTCACAAATGCACATTCCCTCTACCACAATAGTAGCAGTGTGCACCAGCTACAAGATGTTCTACAATCATTTACCAGGAAAGCACATCCCAAATACAGGGGAATTAATGAGAAAGACAGATGTAGTTGATAAATGGGAACATTATGACCATGAATCAGGGATCAAACTTAAGCAGCAGCAGATAGACAGGGTGTAGCGAGCTCAGCAGATTTGCAATATGCATTTGTGAAAGTTAGAGGACATTTAAACTTTGGAGCTGGAGCCTCCTCAAATATCCCCATCTGCATTGACAGGAGGAGGCAATCTATCAGTGCAAAGGATCATTTGAAGCACTTACAACAATCTTCAGCCAGAAGTTTTGAGAAGTTGGACTATCTCAACCTTCTCCAAAGGTCTTTCAGAAAAATTGATTCACTGCACTTGATATTGAAAAACATCAGCAAAGTGCCCTGGAAAAAGTCCCAAAACACAACTATTCTGCACCCCTAGCTAATTTGTTCCAATATAGATGCACCATTGGCATCTACTAATGTGGAAAATTGTTCAATTATGCCCTGTGCATAAAAAGCTGTACAAATCCAAATCAGTCATTATGCCCCATCAGTCTTCTCTCGATCATCGGTAAAATGGTGGAAGGGTACATCAACAGCATGATCAGACAGCACTTGCTCAGCAACAGAGAAATGACAGCTCAGTTTGGGTTCTATAATGCCCGCTCAACTCCGGACATCATTCCAGCCTCGATTTAGACACACAAAGAGAACAGAACCCTCAAGGCAGTGTGAGAGTAACTGCTCTCAACTTCATGGCCACTTCGGAACTAATGTGGCATCAAAGTGTTTTAGCAACACTGGAGTAAATGGAGGATAACATAAAAACTTGGTCATTTTGGAAGGGAGAATCAAAGAACAGTATATTATTTAAATGGAGAAAGCTGCAGAAAGCTGTAATAAAGAGGGACTTGTGTTTCTCCGAAGTGATGCACAAAAAGCTAGGATTCTTAAGAGGTTTGACAGGATGAATGCTGTCAAAAAGAAAAAAGCTTGTCTTGGTGCTGCAGACAATTGATGAGGAGGCCCTACTGACAAGGGTATAACCTTTCTTGCAGTTAGACTGGATTGTAATAGCTGGAGGAGGTCGAAAAGAGAGAGTAAAGAAGCTAATGAAGGTTACAGATATGAAGAGGGTTTTAACATCTGGCAGAGATTACAGAGACAGGGAGGACTGGAGGTGCTTCCACAGATAGAGATGGATTTTGAAAGCAATGGGGAGCTGTTTAGGGGAAGAAGGTGATTATAGAATCGGAGGCGCTGTAGGGACTAGAGGCTGTTAACATTGGAGTAGGTTATATGGCTGAAAGCATTGTCACAGCTGGAGCAAGGAAAAGAGATGGGCAGAGTTGTAGGTGCTGGAGAATGTTGCAGGTATAATGAGCATTTTATTGGTTTGAGGATGTTATTGAGATCATGAGAATCGTCAGGGCTGGAGGGAGTTTCTTTTGTGGGATGTGGGCATTGCTGGCTGGCCAGCATTTATTGCCCATCCCTAGTTGCCTTTGAGGTGGTGGGGGTGAGCTGCATTTTTGAACTGCTGCAGTCCACCTGCTGTAGATTGACCCACAGTGCTATTAGGGAGGGAATTCCAGGGAGAGAGGGAACTTTGACCCAGCAACAGTGAAGGTACGGCAATATATTTCCAAGTCAGGATAGTAAGTGGTCTGAAGGAGAACTTGAAGATGGCGGTGTTCCCATACGTCTGCAGCTGTTGTACTTCGAGATGGAAGTGGTCTGGGGTTTGGATGTCGCTGTCTGAGGATCTTTTGTGAATTTCTGCAGTGCATCTTGTAGATAGTGTACATTGCTGTTGCTTAGGTAAAGTGGTGGAGGGAGTGGATGCCTTTGGATGCAGTGTCAATCTGGCAGGCTGATTTGTCCTGGATGCTGTCAAGCTTCTTCAGTGTTGTTGGGGCTATACTCACCCAGACAAGTGGGGACTATTCTATCACACTCCTGACTTGTGCATTGTAGATGGTGGACAGGCTTTCAGGAGTCAAGAGGTGAGTTACTCACCACAGTATTCCAAGCCTGTGACCTGCTCTTATAGACAATGTATTTACATGGCAAGTCCAGTTGAGTTTCTAATCAAACATAATTCCAAGGATGTTGATAATGGGGGAATCAGTGATGGTAACACTATTGAATGTCAAGAGGTGGTAGGTAGATTGTCTCTTGTAGATGTTGGTCACAGCCTGGCATATCAGTGGTTCAAATGTAACTTGCCTCTTGTCATCCCAAGCCTGGAAATTATCCACATTTTATTGCATTTGAATATGGACTCCTTCGGTTTCTGAGGAGTCACTGATGGTGCTGTACGTTGTGCTAACATCGGGGAACATCCCCACTTCTGACCTTATGGTGGAGGGAAGGTCATTGATTAAGCAGTTGGTGATGATTGGGCTGAGGACACTATCCTGAGGAACTCCTGCAGAGATGTGCTGAAGCTGATATGACTGACCCTCCACAACCATGACCATCTTCCTACATGTCAGGACTGACTCTATCAGCAGAGTTTGCTGATACCCATTGATTCTAGTTTTGCTCGGGCTCCTTGATGCCACACTCAGTCGAATGCAGCCTCGATGTCAAGGGCTATCACCCTCCCCTACCCTCTGGAGTTCAGCTCTTTTGTCTATGTTTGACCCAATGCTGTAATGAGGTCAGGAGCTGAGTGGCACTTGTGGAATTCAAATTAGGTGTCACTGAGCAGGTTATTGCTGAGCAGGTGCTGTTTGATAGCACTGTGGACTACACCATCCATCACTTCACTGATGATTGAGAGTAGACGATGGGGTGGTAATTGGTTGGGTTGGATGTGTCCTGCTTTTTATGTACAGGACATACATGAGCATATTTTCACATTGTTGGGTAGATGCCAGTGCTGTAACTATATGGAATCGCTTGGCGAGGGGAGCAGCATGTTCTGCAGCTCAAGACTTCAGTACTATTCCTGGAATGTTGCCAGAGCCTGTGGCCTTTGCAGTAACCAATGCCTCCAGCCATGTATGGATAGCACGTGGTGTGAATCAAATTGGCTGAAGACTGGTATTTGTCCAATTTAGCACAGTGATAGAGCCACACAACGTGATGGAGGTTGTTCTCAATGTGAAGGCGGGACTTTTTCTCCTCAAGGACTGTGCCGTGATCTCTCTCATTGGACATGTCATGGACAGACATATCTGCAGCTGGTAGATGGTAACAATGAGGTCTAGTATGTTTTACCCTCTTGTTGGTTCCTGAAGAAGGGCTTATGCCCGAAACGTCAATTCTCCTGCTCCTTGGATGCTGCCTGACCTGCTGCGCTTTTCCAGCAACACATTTTTCAGCCCTCTTGTTGGTTGTCTCACCACGTACCACAGTATAGTAGCTATGTCCTTGATGGCCCAATCAGCTCGATCAGTAGTACTGCTGCCAAGCCACTATTGGTGGTGGGCATTGAAATCCTCCACCCATAGTACATTTTGTGCCCTTGTCATTTTCAGGGCTTCTTCCAAGTGTTGTTCAGCATGGACAAGTATCAATCCATCACTTGAGGGAGGATTGTAGGTGGAAATGAATTGGAGTCTTTCTTGCCTGTGTTGAACCTGAAGCCATGAGACTTCAGGTCTGGAGTTAATATTGAGAACTGCCAAAGCTCCACCCTCCAGACACACAGTGCCGCCACATATGATTCCGTGAGAATGACTATTGTATTCTGTTTCTTGACTAGTCTGTGAGACAGCTGTCCCAATTTTGGCACTCAGCCCCAGATGTTGGGAAGGAGGACTTTGTAGGGCTGACAGGACTGTTTCTGCCATTGTCTTTTCTGATGCCAAGGTCGGTGTTAGGTGAACCCCATGCAGGTTGATCACTTTGAGGCTTTGTAGCGATTGGTACATTTGAATAGCTTGCTGGTCCATTTCAAAGTCAATTGAGAGTCAACCACATTGTTGTGGGTCTGGAATCACACGTAGGCCAGACTAGCTGGGTATGGCAGATTTTCCTGAGAAATATTAGTGAACCAGATAGATTTCACTGACAATCAACAATGTTTTCATGGTCATCAGTATGTTCTTAATTGAAGATTACTTTTGATGATTATTGGACTGGAGGAGATTGCAAAGATTGGGAGATTTCTGTGGATCAGAGTAGCTAACAAAACAGGCAGAGCTGCAAAATTTGAGAAAGATTATATAGAGACAGAGGATTGGAGATTATGGAGGAGATTCCAGGGAAAGGAGGTTTATATGGTCTGTATGAGTTACAGAGATAAGTAGGGCTGCATTGGCTCACTGAGGTTGTAGAGAATTGATAGTATTTGTTCGATGACATTACTGAGATAGGATATTACTGGAGTTGTAGGACTCTCAAGACATCCTTATGGCATAAAACAATGTTATTTGGCCCATCAGGTTCACACCAGCTCTTTGACTGAACTCATTACAAATGATCTCCTGCATTCCACCCCCTCACCCTTTTGCATTATTTTTAGTCACAATAATTATCCAAAACCCTCTTGAATGTTTCAACTGAACATGCATCTAAAACACATTCAAGTGTATCCTAACCACTGTCAGAGAAGTTCTTCTTGGTATGAAACCTCTTTCTAGTTTCCTATTAGTTTTACTCCACCTTTTAACCCTGTCTGTATGAGGGCCCACCTAAGATTCTGGGGCAGCTCGATGTATGCTTGCAGTTCTCTCATACCCTCTCTTTAATCATCTCTGCTCTGAACCTTCAGCATTTCCCCAGGCTCTCAACTCTATTCTCTATCTATTCTATTGTTCTTCTTCATCTTAACCACTTGCCATATTGTCATCCAGGGAACTTTGCACTGGTTATCCTGCATTACCTATATGAGGGAGCATTCCTCGATTGGACCCAAACCATCTTCTCTTTGAAGGGAACCTGTTGTTCAGTTTTCCTTTTTCTGACCAACTTGGTGTTCCAGTCAGACCTTCCCAGCTTCATTTTTGCTCCACTGAAGGCCGCTCTAAGTCAATTGATTTTTCTCACTCTCCATTGTTGTATGTCATTCTCTGCCATCATCCTGAATTTTACAATAAAATAATCACTGCCCAAAATTGTTCCAAACTGACACAGGATCAACTTGCCCCATCTCTTTTGCACAGACCAGGTACATTCTCTCTTGGGCTGGACACATTCTCCTGTAGTAACCTCTCCTCCATACAACCCAGGAACATTTGACTCTCACTGCCCTGACATGACCAGTATCCCAGTCTATATTTGGACCATTTAAATTTCACAATATAACTATTGTATAATATTGTCATCTCTCTGGACTGCCTTATAGATTTGCTCTCTACATCCTTTCCACTAGTTGGCGGCCTACAGACTGCACCTCAGAGCAAATGCACACTTTTTATTCTGGACCTCCAGCTAAATACATTCTGTCCTTGGAGAAAACCTCTCTTTTTTTGGGCTCTTTAACTGATGTTATCCTAAACCAATTCTTTTACATTTCATCCTTTCCTTTCTATTGTTTCTGAATACTTTGGACACAGTAATATTTAACTCCCAGTCTTGCTATTCCTTGAGCCAGACCTCGGTTATTGCCGCGTCATCAGATTTCCACATACCAATCTGCAACTGAATCTCCCCATTCATATTTACTGTACTCCCAGTTTTCACATGAATGCAGAGTAACTATGATTTAGACTTTCTTACTCCACCTTCCCCTATAAAGCTTGTTATTGTAAATCCTGATAATCTCCTCTACTGTTCCCTTTCAGTTCCCATATTCCACCAATTTATTTTAAATCATTCCCAACAGCACTAACCAAATGCCCCACAAGGGACTCAGTCACAGCTCTGTCACATGCTACTACATCCAGCTTGTAGAGTTGCTAGAACCAGTCCCAATGTCCCAGGAGCCTGAAACCCTTCCTGCCGCATCATCATTCCTGTCACGCTCTCATTCACCTAATACTCCTCGTTCTGTACTGCCTTGCACATGGCACTGGGTGTAACCCAGAGATTGCTACATTTGAGGACTTGCTTGTTAACAATCCACCAAGCTCCCTAAATTTTGATTCTCAGACCACCTCACACTACCTCCCCAAGTCATCCCTCCCACCATGGACCATAACCTCTGGCTGCTGACCGTCCTCTTGCAGACACTGTGATATTCTTGACCTCAGTATCCTGGAGTTGCATTGACAGTCACAGGAAAGCTCATATCTCCTTCAATTTACTGACTATTGCTCCTCCTTCCTTCTCCCTCCCCTCCTGTACAATCAGGCTGCTAGTGGTATCACAAATGTGGCTCTGACCGCTCTCCCCTGAGCAGCCAGCAGCTTCATCAGCTTCCAGACTGGAAAACCGATTTGTAAGTGTGACCCCAGGGTTCTCCTGTATTCCCAAACTGTTTCTTTAACACTGAATAGTTGCCCACTCCCTTCCTTCAGCCAAGTAGTTATGACTACAGTGAGATCCCCTCTCTGTATGTGCCAACCACATAACTCTCAGCATCGCAGATATCTCACTGAGTCTCCAGTCACTGCCTCAGCTCCAAAACCCAGTTTTCAGCCATAACACTGACATGGATTTCAACTTCCCAATATTAAAGGCATTCCATTTGACTAACCTGTGCTGCCATGTCTTAAACTGAAACATATTTATTCTTAATTAATTAAATACTTAAATACTTAAATAAAGTTAACATCAAGGAAATAAGTTTAAAACTCTATCCCTTATCTGCTTGTAACCTACTGAGATTAGTTTATGATATAGGCTCAGACATTCACTTATTCCTGACATGGAGGATATAGAATGTGGAGAAATCGATGGTGACATCTTGAAAAATGTCCATATTACAGAGGGGGAGATGCTGGATGTCTTGAAACATATAAAAGTGGATAAATCCCTAAGGCCTAAGACTAAAATTGGGCCCTTGAACACAGAAACAGGGGAATATATTACGGGGAACAAAGAAATGGCAGAAGAATTGAATTGGTACTTCAGATCTGTGTTCACTGGGGAAGACACAAGCAATCTCCCTGAGGTAACAGTGGCTGAAGGACCTGAACTTAAGGGAATTTATATTTGCCAGGAATTGGTGTTGGAGAGACTGTTAGGTCTGAAGGTTGATAAGTCCCCGGGGCCTGATGGTCTACATCCCAGGGTACTGAAGGAGGTGGCTCGGGAAATCGTGCATGCATTCGTGATTATTTTCCACAGTTCGATAGATTTGGGATCAGTTCCTGAGGATTGGAGGGTGGCTAATGTTGTACCACTTTTTAAGAAAGGTGGGAGAGAGAAAACAAGAAATTATAGACCAGTTAATCTGACCTCAGTGGTGGGAAAGATGCTGGAGTCTATTATAAAGGATGAAATTACGACACATCTGGATAGCAGTAACAGGGTAGGTCAGAGTCAGCATGGATTTATGAAGGGGAAATCATGCTTGACTAATCTTCTGGATTTTTTGAGTATGTAACTCTGAAGATGGACAAGGGAGATCCAGTAGATGTAGTGTACCTGAACTTTCAGAAAGCTTTTGATAAAGTCCCACATAGGAGGTTAGTGAGCAAAATTAGGGCACATGGCATTGGGGGCAAAGTACTAACTTGGATTGAAAGTTGGTTGGCTGACAGGAAACAAAGAGTAGTGATAAACGGCTCCATTTCGGAATGGCAGGCAGTGACCAGTGGGGTACCACAGGGATCAGTGCTGGGACCGCAGCTTTTTACAATATATATTAATGATATAGAAGATGGTATTAGTAATAACATTAGCACATTTGCTGATGGTACTAAGCTGGGTGGCAGGGTGAAATGTGAGGAGCATGTTAGGAGATTACAGGGTGACCTGGACAGGTTAGATGAGTGGTCAGATGCATGGCAGATGCAGTTTAATGTGGATAAATGTATGGTTATCCACTTTTGTGGCAAGAACAGGGAGGCAGATTACTACCTAAATGGAATCAATTTAGGTAAAGGGGCAGTACAGAGAGATCTGGGTGTTCTTGTACACCAGTCAATGAAGGTAAGCATGCAGGTACAGCAGGTAGTGAAGAAGGCTAATAGCATGCTGGCCTTCATAACAAGAGGGATTGAGTATAGAAGCAAAGAGGTCCTTCTGCAGCTGTACAGGGCCCTGGTGAGACCACACCTGGAGTATTGTGTGCAGTTCTGGTCTCCAAATTTGAGGAAAGACATTCTGGCTATTGAGGGAGTGCAGCCTAGGTTCATGAGGTCAATTCCTGGAATGACGGGACTATCTTACCCTGAAAGATTGGAGCGACTGGGCTTGTATACCCTTGAGTTTAGAAGACTGAGAGGGGATCTGATTGAGACATATAAGATTATGAAAGGATTGGACACTCTGGAGGCAGGAAACATGTTTCCGCTGATGGGTGAGTCCCGAACCAGAGGACACAGCTTAAAAATACGGGGTAGACCATTTAGGACAGAGATGAGGAGAAACTTCTTCACCCAGAGAGTGGTGGCTGTGTGGAATGCTCTGCCCCAGAGAGCAGTGGAGGCCCAGTCTCTGGATTCATTTAAGAAAGAGTTGGATAGAGCTCTCAAGGCTAGTGGAATCAAAGGTTATGGAGATTAGGCAGGAACAGGTTACTGATTAGGAATGATCTGCCATGATCATATTGATTGGTGGTGCAGGCTCGAAGGGCAGAATGGCCTACTCCTGCGCCTATTGTCTATTGTCTATTGACCTGATCAGGTGTACCCTAGAACTCTGTGGGAAGCTCGGAAAGTGACTGCTAGGGCTCTTACTGAGATATTTGTATCATCGATAGCCAGAGCTGCTGGAAAACTGGAGGTTGGTTAACGTGGTGCCACTGTTTAAGAAAGGTGGTAAGGAAAAGCCAGGGAACTATAGACCAGTGAGCCTGACATCGGTGGTGGGCAAGTTGTTGGAGGGAATCCTGAGGGACAGGATGTGCATGTATTTGGAAAGGGCAAGGACTAATTAAGGATAGTCAACATGGCTTTGTATGTGGGAAATCATGTCTCACAAACTTGACTGAGTTTTTTGAAGAAGTAATGAAGAGGATTGATGCGGGCAGAGCAGTAGATGTGATCTATATGGACTTCAGTAAGGTGTTCAACAAGGTTCCCCATGGGAGACTAGTTAGCATGGTTAGATTTCACGGAATACAGGGAGAACTAACCATTTGGATACAGAACTGGCTCAAAGGTAGAAGACAGAGTTGTTTTTCAGACTGGTGGCCTTTGACCAGTGGAGTGCCACAAGGATCGGTGTTGGGTCCTCTACTTTTCATCATTTATAGAAATGATGTGGAGGCGAGCATAAGAGGTATAGTTAGTAAGTTTGCAAATGACACCTGTGGGCCAAGAAGTGGCAGATGGAGTTTAATTCAGATAAATGCGAGGTGCTGCATTTTGGGAAAGCAAATCTTAGCAGGACTTATACACTTAATGGTAAGGTCCGAGGGAGTGTTGCTGAACAAAGAGACCATGAAATGCAGGTTCATAGCTCCTTGAAAGTGGAGTCGCAGGTCGATAGGATAGTGAAGAAGGCGTTTGGTATGCTTTCCTTTATTGGTCAGGGTATTGAGTACAGGAGTTAGGAGGTCATGTTGCAGTTGTACCGGACATTGGTTAGGCCACTGTTGGAATATTGTGTGCAATTCTGGTCTCCTTCCTACTGGAAGGATGTTATGAAATTTGAAAGGGTTCAGAGAAGACTGGCAAGGATGTTGCTCGGGTTGGAGGATTTGAGCTATAAGGGAGAGGTTGAATAGGCTGGAGCTGTTTTCTCTGGAGCATTGGAGGCTAAGGGGTGACCTCAAGGAGGTTTATAAAATCATGAGAGGCATGGATAGGATAAATCGACAAAGTCTTTTCCCTGGGGTGGGGGAGTTCGGAACTGAAGGGCATAGGTTTAGGGTGAGGAGGGAAAGATATAAAAGACACCTAAGGGGCAATATTTCACACAGAGGCTGGTACGTGTATGGAATGAGCTGCCAGAGGCAGTGGTGGAGGCTGGTACAATTGCAACATTTAAAAAGCACTTGGATGGGTATATGAATAGGAAGGGTTTGGAGGGATATAGGCTGAGTGCTGGCAGGTGGGACTAGATTGGGTTGGGATATCTGGTCGGCATGGACGAGTTGGACCGAAGGGTCTGTTTCTATGCTGTACATCTCTATGACTCTATGACTGAATTTCTGAGTCAGCCCTTCTGACCTGCAGACCATCCTCCCGGCTTGAATCAGATGAGGTAAATATAGCCCACTAATCTTCCTACTCTTGATGTATCGGTGATGGTGACATGTTGTGCAGTATGGAAGGTATTAAACTGGTGTTAATACCGACCTTCAAAGGCAGAAAGGCTGTATCCTACTGATTCTGTCCTATCACAGGAGCCCCCATGTCTACCCAAAATAACCCTTTCCCTGTGGAAGATGTGGCAGCCACGCAAACACTAATCAGCAGGGCCATGTTCTGGTGAGTGACCCATTCTGCCATGTCAGATGTGTTGAAGGGAATGGGTATGAGGGGGAGTCCTCCACTTGAGTGTACTGCACACCCAGCACATAGATTGATCCGACCGCAAAGCACATTCATCACTGAAATGCAGAGACGTGCTGAGGTGTGGGCTAGTCCATATTGGTCCAGTATAAGTCATTAGAAAACATAGCCATCCTGTTCATTTCCCGTTGCCGATGCCTTTTACAGCAGTATTGGTGATCAGCAGGATCTGGAACAACCCCTCGACCCTTGGCTAGAGGCTGTGCTTTCTCCTGAACACTTTCATGTTCATGAATTCTCCTGGTTCCAAATTACAGCAATGTCTTCCAGTTGGGTCAGCTTTAGCTTTCTTTACCTGTGAATGGAAGTTAGAGAAACATTTGGTTGGTGACATACAACAACTTAAAAATATGTTCCTCTGTTTACTGAATGTCTGTTTCTTTAACAGTGAGAGGTGTAGAGAAAGGTAACCATAGGGAACGCCCCACGATGATCCCGTGTGGTGACAATCCTGTCAGCCAATTGGTTGCAGATCACACAGTCATTAGGTTAAAGGTAGAATTTCGATCTATTTAAGGCCAGTTTCCTCACAGAGTTTTGCAGGTTTCTCTTTCAACATCCCATTATAGCTTTCCCCTTGTCCAGCTGACGATGGATGGTAGCTGCAGTGAAAATGCTGGCTGATCTGCAAGGCATTACACATTTCCATAACAACCGGTTCCACTAAAGTGTCACCCACTGTCACTTGATATCTGCACAGGTATTCCGAACCGTGGTACAATTTCTTTGTAGAAATGCTTAGCACCTGTAGGTGCATCATTTCTCCGACAGGGAAAGGTTTTGACCCATTTACAGAATACATCAATAATTACAAGTACACACTTAAGTCGCATGCACGAGGGGCAGTTTGGTAAAATCCACTTGCAAATGTTCAAAAGGCCCTGCAGGATTTAGGTGTTAGGCAATCTGCACTTTTTCTGTGTTTTTTTCCTAGATTCATAGTTTGGAGGGTAACACACCAGTCACTAATTTACTTTGTACTTGCTGAAATTCCTGGTGCATACCACATTTTCAAAATGTAACCTGCCATTCCCCCCTTTGCCTGTACGTGTGACCGACCGAACAAAGCAGCAACCCCACTGGAGCAGGGCTTTGAGTGTCACCACGTGGCCATCGGGATGAACCCAGACCCCCGCTGGTGTCTTACTGCACTGATCTTGGGCCCAAGCTAACACCACCTCAGCTTTGGCCTGAGACCGACGGGCTAATACATCACCAACTGTGGGCAGGAAACCAATGGGTTTACAATTTCTCTAAATAAAGGCAATCTGGTATCAGACAAGGTGACATTGTGAGTCCCTCTATCAGCCTGGACATTGCTCAGTGTAGCCTCATCTTGCTTACCCATATGTGCCAAACATTTAATAATCATGACCTGCTGAGGACATTGAGTAGCACGCAAGAGGTTGTCAACATATTCAGCAGTTTTGATTCTTGTGCCCAATGAGATTGGATAATGCCGCAGTTTCCAGATCTGTCCATGGTCATGAGCAATGCCAAATACATAACATCAGTCGCTGTAAATATGAGCTGTTTTGCCAGTAGCCAATATAAATGCTTGTGTGAGGGCAAGACATTCAGCTTGCTGAGCAGAGGAAGTGTTGGGGAGAACTGCCACTTGGTCAGTAGAGTAATCTGTGATGATGGCAGAGCTTGAACAGCAGTGTCCATTGTCTTTCCTAAAGGCCGAACCAGCGAAAAAAATAGAGTCAGGGGCCTGTTGGTCATATCAACCCGAGGTTTGGGACTAGCTGGGTAAGTGTCTCACAGCGTTGAGGGCTGTCATCTTCAGGGATCACTGACTTATTGAAGGTTGAGCAGTGCTTGATGGTCAATTTCGAGTTAGATAGTAATTTCACTTCACACTGAATGGTGCGGGCCAAGGTCAGTTGTTGAGTGGCACATTTGGTCAATAGGATCTCAACAGAGTGGAGAACATGCAATACAGTACGATGGTTCAGAGTGATAGCGTGAGCTTGTTGGAAGGCAGCAGCGATACTTGCAGGCAGGCAGCTGGGCAAGCTCTCAGCAACTGGATCCATTCAAATGCTAACATATACCACTGACCGAAGGTTGTCTCCAACAGACAGACTGAGCAAAACCAGACCTACGGTGGCCAAACAAGTGATAGGGCTTTGCATAGTCAGGAGGCCCTAACGCTGGTGCCGAGATGAGAGGCTGCTTGAGAGATTTACCAACATCTTCAGCTTCCTCATTCCAGATCAGGGTATCGGGCTGTGAGTGCATGGAACTATCCAGGAGTGGGTGGACTAGGTCGGCATAATTAGCCACCCATTGTCTACAATATCCAGACATGCCTAAGAAATGTTGCATCTCCCTTTTAATGATGGACAGTGGGTCTAATCAGATCATCTTGATTCTATCCATTAGTAACAGTCTGGTAGCCCGGTATAGTCCACGTCACGGATAGTGGACTCTTTCAGACAGAGACTGCAGCCTAGCTTTCGAAACTTAATGGCCCTTCATTGCTAGAGATTGGAGCAATATGAAGGAGTCAGTCTCACAAGCCTGTTTACTAGGGGATGCCAAAAACAAATCCTCCACACATCGTGTCAAAGTAGAAAGGGAGTCAGAGACCTTTTACCAGCCGTTCTTGCACAGTAAGTACTTGCTAAAAATTAAGCAGATCCTTGTATAGCAACAGCTTCTGGTAGCTACTATAACACATTGATCAAGGAGAGATGTGAAGGGAGCAATTCCTTGTTCCACAGCCTGAGAAAGGGGATATTGGGGGGTTTTATGGAAATGGCACCGCTGGTGTGAGGGTGACTTTGTGTGGCTGGGCCGTTAACACTTTCCGACTTTACTGAACTGGTAAAACCACTACAGCGGACAGCTGAAACTGACAACCGGAAGCGGCAGGGACAGACCACTATAAACACCGGAGGAAACATCAAAGAAGCGCTTCGCACGAGGCTCCCAAGCACTGATGATGTCGCCTAGCCAGGGGACGAAACGTTTGCAACAAAAACTTCCAGCTCGGCGAACAGAACCACAACAAATTTGCTAATGTTATTACTAATACCATCTTCTATATCATTAATATATATTGTAAAAAGCTGCGGTCCCAGCACGGATCCCTGCGGTGCCCCACTGGTCACTGCCTGCCATTCTGAAATGGAGCCATTTATCACTACTCTTTGTTTCCTGTCAGCCAACCAACTTTCACTCCAAGTTAGTACTTTGCCCCCAATGCCATGCACCCTAATTTTCCTCACTAACCTCCTATGTGGGACTTTATCAAAAGCTTTCTGAAAGTCCAGGTACACTACATCCACTGGATCTCCCTCGTCCACCTTCAGAGTTACATCCTCAAATGATCAAATGTAATGAAACATCTGGAAATGAACCTTGCAGCTCAGCGAGCAAACCTACATCCAAAACCTCAACCTGAGCTACAAATCTTCTCAAAACTCGCTATGAAACATACAATTAGCTAATATCAACAGAAATGATATGGTCTAATAAATCCAATCAATTCTCAGACTGCATTGTTCGCACTCTCCAGTCTGAGTCCTTAACCTTACTCTTAAAAAATAATTAAGAAGCAAACAATAAACAGACCAGAGAAACGATTAACTGTGGCACAGGATTGGAATCACCGCTGACCCGAACAGCAAAGGAACTCGGTACAATCTCCAAATAAACTGTCAAAGTGTTATATCGATCTGAAACACCACTCAGACAAATCATTCATTTGTCCAAACCAACCTTTACTTTTCTCTCCAATGAACGGGAGGTGTATATTACAGGGAACAGCTCCAAGTGATTCAAAATACAGTCCTTTTATAACATAAACCTGGGAAAATCTCTGATTATTCAGAAAAGCAGTAAGTACAAAATTGTGATAGTGGGCCTGACTGATCGGAAGTTAATACTGGTGCAGTTTATTGGGAATGTCTAATGTTTCCCAGGCAACCTGCCTTTCCCATGGATTCTGGCCAAAAAGATCTCTGCTTGTTTACGGAGCAGCTTTCTGCCCAGCAGCCCCAGCAACACCAAACTCAACCCTAAAGCCTCTCTCACTCCCTCAATCTCACTCTCACACTCGCAGTCCCTCACTCTCACTCCCTAACAGTCACAATCTGCCATTTTACCTCCATCACTCTCACTCCCTCATTGTCACTCCCTCACTCTCACATTCACTCCCTCACACTCACACCCAGTCCCTCACTCTCACATTCACTCCCTCACACTCACTCCCTCATTGTCACTCCCTCACTCTCACATTCACTCCCTCACACTCACTCCCTCATTGTCACCGTCACTCTCACTGTCACTGTCTCATTCCCTCACTCTCACAGTCTCAGTCTGAGAGTCTCAGAAAATTTACTCTCACCCCCTCATTCCCAACCTCACTCCCTGAATCACACTCTCCCTCACTCATTCACACTGACTCCCAAATTATCACTCTCACTCGCTCACAGTCACTCTCACTTCCTTGCAGTCATAATCCCTCACTCACACTCCCTCATTGTCACACCCACTCCCTCACACTCACTCCCTCACATTCTCACTTCCTTGCAGTCACAATCCCTCACTCTCACACTCACTCCCTCACAGTCTCAGTTCCCTGGAGTCTCACTCCCTCACTCTCACACTCACTCCCTCACTCTCACACTCACTCCCTCACAGTCTCAGTTCCCTGGAGTCTCACTCCCTCACTCTCACACTCTCTCCCTCACTCTCACACTCACTCCCTCACAGTCTCAGTTTCCTGGAGTCTCACTCCCTCACTCTCACACTCACTCCCTCACTCTCACACCCACTCCCTCACTCTCACACTCACTCCCTCACGCTCACACCAACTCCCTCACTCTCACACTCACTCCCTCACTCTCACACTCACTCCCTCAATCTCACACTCACTCCCTCACTCTCACACTCACTCCCTCACAGTCTCAGTTCCCTGGAGTCTCACTCCCTCACTCTCACACTCACTCCCTCACTCTCACACTCACTCCCTCACTCTCACACTCACTCCCTCACTCTCACACCCACTCCCTCACTCTCACACTCACTCCCTCACTCTCACGCTCACTCCCTCACTCTCACACTCACTCCCAATCTAACTCCCTGAATTGCACTCTCCCTCATTCACTCACACTGACTCCTTGTCACTCTCAGTCCCTCACAGTCACACTCACTCCCTCAACTTCACTCTCAATTCCCTCAAGCTTGCACCCTCACTGTCACTCCCACAATATCACTCTCATGCCCTCACAGTCACGCTCACTCACTCTCAGTTAGGCTCAGTTCCTCACAGTGATGCTAATTCCCTTCCAGTTAACTCCTTCTCACTGTCACTCCCACAATATCACACTCATGCCCTCACAGTCATGCTCACTCACTCTCAGTTAGGCTCAGTTCCTCACAGTGATGTTAATTCCCTTACAGTTAACTCCCTCCCACTGTCACTCCCACAATATCACTCTCATGCCCTCACAGTCACGCTCACTCACTCTCAGTTAGGCTCAGTTCCTCACAGTGATGCTAATTCCCTTACAGTTAACTCCCTCCCACTGTCACTCCCAAGCACCTACAATCTTCAGCTGTAAAGGTTCCACTGATTCACTGTCATCTGAGAGAAGAAATTCCTCCTTGTCTGTGTCCTCAATGACTGAGGTTATGCTGCTGGCCCTAGATTCACCCATAAAGAGAAACAACCTGTTAGCATCCACCTTATTATAAAACTGGTAAAAGAAATGGTTCAGAATTTATAAAGTATAGGAGTGAAATTGTCAGTTAATTCAATTCCCGCTTTTCCAGCAACACATTTTCAGCACTGCCTCTCTCACACTCACTCACTCTCAAACTGACACAATCACTGTCACTCTCACTCAGTATCACTCTCACTCTCTCAATGTCACCCCAACACACTTTTGGTTACACTCACTCCCTCACACTCACTCCCTCACACTCACTCCCTCACACTCACTCCCACTCCCACACACTCACTCCCTCACACTCACTCCCTCACACTCACTCCCTCACACTCACTCCCTCACACTCACTCCCACTCCCACTCCCTCACACTCTCTCCCATTCTCACTCCCTCACACTCACTCCCTCACACTCACTCCCACTCCCACTCCCTCACACTCACTCCCTCACACTCACTCCCTCACACTCACTCCCTCACACTCACTCCCACTCCCACACTCTCTCCCATTCTCACTTCCTAACTCTCACTCCCTTTTGCTCACACTGAAACCCTCACTCTCACTATCTCAAAGAAAGACTCCCTTACTCTGACACTTATTCCCTCAGAGTCAATCTGACTCCCTCACAGTCTCTTTCAATCTTTGATTGTCACACTCACTCTCACAGTGACACCCTGAGTCCCTCAATGTCACCCTCACAATCTCACAGTCACTCCCACACCCTCAGGGTTATGCCAAATCACTTATGGTCACCCTCACTCCATCACACCCTCACCATCCTTGTCAATCCTTCACGGTTACCCTCAATTCCCCACAGTCACCCTCACTTCCCTACAGTCATGGTCACTCAATGACAGTATCCCTCAATCTCTCACAGTCACCTTCACACGCTCATCAAAATGTTCCATCCCTTACCATCATACTCAATTCTCATTCTCTCACTGCCTCACAGTCATGTTCACTTCCTCACGGTCACCCTAAATCCCTCATTCTCTCACTGCCTCACAGTCATGATCACTCCCCCGCGGTCACCCTAAATCCCTCATTCTCTCACTGCCTCACAGTCATGATCACTCCCTCGCGGTCACCCTCAATCCCTCAAGGACATGCTCAATCCCTCACAGTCATGCACAATCACTTAGTCACATTCACTCTCTTACAGTCACCCTCACTCCCTCAAACTCACACTCACTCCATCACAGTCAGTCTCACTCACTCACGGTCACACTCACTTCCTCATTCTCACACTCCCTCACTTTCACACTTCCTCACTCCCTCTCCTCACACTCTCACCCCTTTACTCTGATACTCATTTCCTCAGTGTCAATCTCACTCGCTCACAGTCACACTTACTCCCATGCTCTCACTCCATCACTCTCACTCCCTCACTCTCACTCCCTCACTCTCACTCCCTCACTCTCACTCCGTCACTCTCACTCCCTCACTCTCACTCCCTCACTCTCACTCCGTCACTCTCACACCCTCACTCTCACTCCCTCACTCTCACTCCGTCACTCTCACACCCTCACTCTCACTCCATCACTCTCACTCCCTCACTCTCACTCCATCACTCTCACTCCCTCACTCTCACTCCGTCACTCTCACTCCCTCACTCTCACTCCGTCACTCTCACTCCGTCACTCTCACTCCCTCACTCTCACTCCCTCACTCTCACTCCCTCACTCTCACTCCCTCACTCTCACTCCCTCACTCTCACTCCGTCACTCTCACTCCCTCACTCTCACTCCCTCACTCTCACTCCATCACTCTCACTCCCTCACTCTCACTCCATCAAGTTACACATACAGTCAGTGGGATGGTGCCTTTTCTCACTGGCCCCTGAGTTGAGAGAAACATGATAATGTGACCCTGTAACACTCTGTGGGATAAGGATGGACAAACCAGCACTACCCTCAGTCTGTTACCATAGCGACAGGCTGCTTCATTGCAGAAATATTGAACTGAAATGTGAAAATCCCGGATGGATTGATTAATGAATGAATTTGATGGATGGATGGATTTGGGCGAAGGGATATTTCAGCACATTCTTCAGCTGCTGTCTGAACTTAGTCTGTGTCACGGCATAAATCGCGGTGTTTGTGCAGCAACTGAGGAGCTGCAGCATGAAGCCCAATTCCCGCACAAAGAAAGGTAATAGCTCAAACTGATCACCCAACCACGACATTTGGAACGATATAGTAAAAACCATTAACGTTGACCATAACAGGATGAAATTGGCCGAGATTACAAACAGTAAAATGATGGATTTTTTTCGGTTTCTCATTTCAGTGTCAGACTGAGCGTCCCCATTAGTGTGAGCGCGGAGTCTCCTGCGGGCTCTGCTGGTCACTACAATGTGTCTGACGGTGAGAACATTGAGCAGCAGAATCAGGAGAAATGGGAGAGCCGGAGTAAAAATGTGGTGGAGGGACTCGATTGTGACCCAGAACAGAGAGAAACGAATGCCGTATGTTGGATAACAAAACCAGGGTTGGCTCACTGGCCAATATTCATCTGTGAGCATAAAATACCAGAAAATGTTCTTTAAACAGCTCAGCACAGTCACTGCTCCCAGAACCACAGCCGCCGTTTTCTCACTGCAATATTTACTTTTCAGCTTCTGGCAACAAATGGCCACAAACCGATCAAAGGTGAAAGTGACGGTGAACCAGACAGAGCAGTCAGTGGCTGCATAAACCAGGACGCTGTGGATATTACACACTCGGATGGAGTACCGGAATTTAAACTGTTGCCGATAAACAATGGGAATGTGTCTCAGTATCAGGTCGAGGATAATGACCAGGATAATGACCAGGTAACGTCTGACACATGGAGACAATCCACAACCTTTATAAAGCAGGACATAGATCGTCACTACGTTAACTGTGAGGAAGGAAAACAAATCAATGACGCGTCATTCTGGAGGCAAAGTGACTCTGTATTCAGAGATACATTGACATAATTGAAGCTGATATAACAAATGGGAAGTTCTGAATTAGTTACAAATTAATTAATTACAAAAATGTGATCTAAAAGAGAAGAAACACTCCCTCCCCAAATCACGGACACATATCCATAACAATAACGGGTTTCTAGAATATTCCAGGGTTTGGGTTGCAAATGGATCAGGGCCTGGAAGTAAATATCCAAAGACATATATCCTATTGAAAGGACAGGCAAGTTAGCTGAGTGAGCAGGAATACCTTGTTAGCGAGAGATAAAATTAAATCTATAGCAATAAGTGGCTTATGCTCAGAAAGGACAGAGTGAGGAACTGCAGATGCTGGAGATCAGAGTCAAAGAGTATAGCACTGGAAAACTCAGCAGGTCAGGCAGTATCTGAGGAGCAGGAAAATCAAAGTTTCGGGCAAAAGCCCTTCATCAGGAATAGAGGCAGGAAGCCTCCAGGGTGGAGAGATAAATGGGAGCTGGTGGGGGGGGGGGGTCGAGGCTGTGGAGAAGGGAGCAATGAGTACAATAGGTGAATGGGGATGGGGATGGAGGTGATAGGTCAGAGGGGAGGGTGGAGTGGGTAGGTGGGAAGGGAGATAGGCAGGTAGGATAGGTCATGAAGGCAGTGCTGAGCTGAAAGGTTGGAACTGGGGTGAGGTGAGGGGGAGGGGAAATGAGGAAACTGTTGAAGACCACATTGATGCCCTGGGGTTGAAGTGTTCCGAGGTGGAAGATGAGGCGTTCTTCCTCCAAGCATCGGGTGGTGAGGGAGCGGCGGTGAAGGAGGCCCAGGACCTCCATGTCCTCAGCAGAGTGGGAGGGGGAGTTGAAATGTTGAGCCACTGGGCGATGTGGTTGATTGGTGCGGGTGTCCTGGAGATGTTCCCTAAAGCGCTCTGCTAGGAGGCGCCCAGTCTCCCCAATGTAGAGGAGACCGCATCGGGAGCAACAGATACAATAAATGATATTAGTGGATGTGCAGGTAAAACTTTGATGGATGTGGAAGGCTCCTTTGGGGCCTTGGATGGAGGTGAGGAAGGAGGTGTGGGCGCAGGTTTTACAGTTCCTGCGGTGGCAGGGGAGGGTGCCAGGAAGGGAAGGTGGATTGTTGAGGGGCGTGGACCTGACCAGGTAGTCACGGAGGGATAGGTCTTTGCATTGGGAGACTGGACGCCTCCTTGCAGAGCACTTTAGAGAACATTTCTGGGACACCCGCACCAAACAACCACACCGCCCCATGGCCCAACATTTCAACTCCCCCTCCCACACAGTCGAGGACATGGAGGTCCAGGGCCTCCTTCACCGCCGCTCCCTACCACCCGACGCCTGGAGGTAGAACGCCTCATCTTCTACCTCGGAACATTTCAACCCCAGGGCACCAATGTGGACTTCACCAATTTCCTCATTTCCCCTACCCCCACCTCACCCCAGTTCCAACCTTCCAGCTCAGCACCGCCCTCATCACCTGTCCTACCTGCCAATCTCCCTTCCCACCTAATAACTTCACCCTCCCCTCTGACCTATCACCTCCATCCCCACCCCCATTCACCTGTTGTACTCATTGCTCCCTTCTCCCCAGCCCCACTCCCCCCATTTATCTCTCCCCCCGGAGGCTTCCTGCCTCGATTCGTGAAGAAGGGCTTTTGCCCGAAACGTCGATTTTCCTGCTCCTCGGATGCTGCCTGACCTGCTGCGCTTTTCCAGCACCACTCTGACCTAAACTCTGGTTTCCAGCATCTGCAGTCCTTTCTTTTGCCTTGGAATACCTTGTTAGCAAGACATAAAATTAAATCAATAGCAAGAAATGACTTTTGATCAGAAAGGAGAAAGTGACGACTGCAGATGCTGGAGATCAGAGTCGAAGAGTGTGGTGCTGGAAAACCTCAGCAGGTCAGGCAGCATCTGAGGAGCAGGAAAATCGATGTTTGGGGCATAAGCCCTTCATCAGAAATCAGCTCTGCCTGATGAAGGGCTTGTGCTTGAAAAACTAATTCTCCTGCTCCTCAGATGCTCCTGATCAGCTGTGCTTTTCCAGCGCCACATCTTTGATTTATGATCAGAAAGAGATGAGGAAACACAAGGCAACAATGGTTACTGTGTGAGATAAGCCTCTTGGCAGGAGTCAGAATGTGAGGCAGAACATAAATGAGGAGATGGGAAAGGCATGTGAGAAAGGCCCGACCACAGTAATCTTGGGTGACTTCAAAATGCAGGTGGACAGAGAACATCAGGGTGGGAGCAGCTCGCAGGAAAAGGGATTTGTGGAGGGACATATTTAAGCTGCAGTGCTGGGCTGAGAGGTGGCAAATGGAGTGATCACACAATCAGGGACAATTCCTGGACAAACATTCTTCATGTAACTATAGGCCGGTGAGTCTCACTTCTGTTGTGGGCAAAGTCTTAGAGAGAATTGTAAGGGATAGGATTTATGAACATCTGGATAGGAATAATGTGATCAAGGATAGTCAGCATGGTTTTGTGAAGGGCAGGTCGTGCCTCACAAACCTTATTGAATTCTTTGAGAAGGTGACTAAGGAGGTGGATGAGGGGAAAGCGGTAGATGTGGTGTATATGGATTTTAGTAAGGCGTTTGATAAGGTTCCCCATGGTAGACTACTGCAAAAAATACAGAGGTATGGCATTGAGGGTGAGTTGGAGGTTTGGATTAGGAGTTGGCTGGCTGGAAGAAGACAGAGGGTAGTAGTTGATGGTAAAGGTTCATCTTGGAGTGCAGTTACTAGCGGTGTTCCGCAAGGATCTGTTTTGGGACCATTGTTGTTTGTCATTTTTATAAATGACCTGGAGGAGGGGTTAGAAGGTTGGGTGAGCAAGTTTGCGGATGATACGAAAGTCGGAGGAGTTGTAGACAGTGAGGAAGGATGTGGCAGGTTACAGCGGGATATAGATAAGCTGCAGAACTGGGCAGAAAGGTGGCAAATGGAGTTCAATGTAGCTCAGTGTGAGGTGTTTCACTTTGGTAAGAGTAATAAAAAGATGGGGTACTGGGCTAATGGACGGATACTTGGTAGTGTGGATGAGCAGAGGGATCTTGGTGTCCATGTACACAGATCTCTGAAAGTTGCCACCCAGGTAAATAGTGCGGTGAAGAAGGCATAAGCCATACTGGCTTTTATTGGTAGAGGAATTGAGTTCCGGAGTACTGAGTTGAAACTTTATTGCTGGAACAGCACAGCAGGTCAGGCAGCATCCAGGGAACAGGAGATTCGACGTTTTGGGCACAGGCCCTTCTTCAGGAATGAGCAGAGAGTGTTCAGCAGGAGAAGATAAAAGGTAGGGAGGAGGGACTTGGAGGAGGGGCGTTGGAAATGTGATAGGTGGAAAGAGGTCAAGGTGAGGATGATAGGTCGGAGTAGGATGGAGGCGGAGAGGTCAAGAAGAAGACTGCAGGTCAGGAAGGCGGTGCCGGGCTGGAGGGATTCGGCTGAGACAAGGTGGGGGGAGGGGGGATGAAGAAACTGGTGAAGTCATAAATAGAGAGCTTCTTCAAGGAAGGCATCCTTCCGGAGTACTGAGGTCATGTTGCAGTTGTATCAGACTCTGGTGCGGCCACATCTGGAGTATTGTGTGCAGTTTTGGTCGCCATACTATAGGAAGGATGTGGAGGCACTGGAACGGGTGCAGAGGAGGTTTACCAGGATGTTGCCTGGTATGGTAGAAAGATCGTATGTGGAAAGGCTGAGGCACTTGGGGTTGTTTTCATTGGAGAAAAGAAGGTTTAGAGGTGACTTGATAGAGGTGTACAAGATGATTAGGGGTTTAGATAGGGTCGACAGTGAGAATCTTTAAATTAAGGGGACGTAGATATAGGACAGATGTTAGGGGTAGGTTCTTTACTCAGCGAGTCGTGAGTTCATGGAATGCCCTGCCAGTAGCAGTGGTGGACTCTCCCTCATTATGGGCATTTAAGCGGGTATTGGATAGGCATATGGAGGATAGTGGGCTAGTGTAGGTTAGGTGGGCTTGGATCGGCACAACATTGAGGGGCGAAGAGCCTGTACTGCGCTGTATTCTTCAATGTTCTATGTATCTGATGCAGTGTTTGAGGAACATACACCCGTATCTGATGCAGTGTCTAAGGAACATACGCCCGTATCTGACGCAGTGTCTAAGAAACATACGCCCGTATCTGACGCAGTATCTAACGATCTTGCGCCCGTTTCTGACGCAGTGTCGAAGGAACATGCGCCTGTATCTGACGCAGTGTCGAAGGAACATACGCCCTTATCTGACGCAGTGTCTAAGGAACATACGCCCGTATCTGACGCAGTATCTAACGATCTTGCGCCCGTTTCTGACGCAGTGTCGAAGGAACATGCACCTGTATCTGATGCAGTGTCGGAGGAACATGCGCCCGTATCTGACGCAGTATCTAAGGATCTTGCGCCCGTATCTGACGCAGTGTCAAAGGAACATGCACCCGTATCTGATGCAGCGTCGGAGGAACATGCGCCCGTATCTGACGCAGTGTCTAACATACATGCGCCTGTATGTGACGCAGTGTCTAAGGAACATGCGCCCATATCTGACGCAGTGTCTAACGAACATACGCCCATATCTGACGCAGTGTCTAAGGAACATACTCCTGTATCTGACACAGTATCTAAGGATCTTGCACCCGTATCTGACGCAGTGTCTAACATACATGCGCCTGTATGTGACGCAGTGTCTAAGGAACATGCGCCCATATCTGACGCAGTGTCTAAGGAACATGCGCCCGTATCTGACGCAGTGTCAGAGGAACATGCACCCGTATCTGATGCACTGTTTGTGTAACATGCGCCCGTGTCTGATGCAGTGTCTGAGGAACATATGCAGTTCCCTGATGCAGTGGTTGAGGAACATGCGCCTGTATCTGATGCAGTGTTTGAGGAGCATGCGCCCGTATCTGATGCAGTGTATCAGGAACATGCGCCTGTATCTGACGCAGTGTCGGAGGAACATGCGCCCGTATTTGACACAGTGTCTAAGGAAAATGCGCCCGTATCTGACGCAGTGTCTAAGGAACATACACCCGTATCTGAAGCAGAGTCTAAGGAACATACGCCCGTATCTGATGCAGCGTCGAAGGAACATGCGCCTGTATCTGACGCAGTGTCTCAGGAACATGCGCCTGTATCTGACGCAGTGTCTAAGGAACATGCGCCTGTATCTGATGCAGTGTCTAAGGAACATACACCCATATCTGACGCAGTGTCTAAGGAACATACACCCGTATCTGATGCAGCGTCGGAGGAACATGCGCCCGTATCTGATGCATTATCTAAGGATCTTGCGCCCGTATCTGACGCAGTGTCAAAGGAACATGCGCCCGTATCTGATGCAGTGTCAAAGGAACATGCGCCTGTACCTGACGCAGTGTCTAACATACATGCACATGTATGTGACGCAGTGTCTAAGGAACATGCGCCTGTATCTGATGCAGTGTCTAACGAACATGCGCCCGTATCTGATGCAGTGTATGAGGTACATGCGCCTGTGTTTGACGCAGTATCTAAGGAACATATGACTGTATGTAACGCAGTATCGAAGGAACATGCGCCCATATCTGATGCAGTGTATGAGGAACATATGCAGTATCTGACGCAGTGTTGGAGGAACATGCACCCGTATCTGACGCAGTGTCGGAGGAACATGCGCCCGTATCTGACGCAGTGTCTGAGGAACATGCGCCGTACCTGATGCAGTGTCTGAGGAACGTATGCAGTACCTGATGCAGTGTTGGAGGAACATGTGCCCGTATCTGACGCAGTGTTTGAGGAACATGCGCCCATATCTGATCCAGTTTTGGAGGAACATACGCCGGTATCTGACTCAGTGTCTGAGGAACATGCGCCTGTATCTGATGCAGTGTCGGAGGAACAAGCGCCCGTATCTGACGCAGTGTTTGAGGAACATGCGCCTGTATCTGATGCAGTGTTTGAGGGACATGCGCCCGTATCTGATGCAGTGTTTGAGGAACATGCGCCCGTATCTGACGCAGTGTCAGAGGAACATGCGCCCGTATCTGACACAGTGTCAGAGGAACATGCGCCCGTATCTGACGCAGTGTTTGAGGAACATGCGCCCGTACCTGATGCAGTGTCGGAGGAACAAGCACCTGTATCTGACGCAGTGTTTGAGGAACATGCGCCCGTATCTGACGCAGTGTTTGAGGGACATGCGCCCGTATCTGATGCAGTGTTTGAGGAACATGCGCCCGTATCTGACGCAGTGTCAGAAAAAATGTGCCTGTATCTGACGCAGTGTCAGAGGAACATGTGCCCGTATCTTACGCAGTGTTGGAGGAACATGCGCCCGTATCTGATGCACTGTTTGTGTAACATGCGCCCGTGACTGATGCAGTGTCTGAGGAACATATGCAGTTCCCTGATGCAGTGGTTAAGGAACATGCGCCTGTATCTGATGCAGTGTATGAGGAACATATGCAGTATCTGACGCAGTGTCGGAGGAACATGCGCCCGTATCTGACGCAGTGTCGGAGGAAAATGCGCCGTACCTGATGCAGTGTCTGAGGAACATGTGCCCGTATCTGACGCAGTGTTTGAGGAACATGCGCCCGTACCTGATGCAGTGTCGGAGGAACAAGCACCTGTATCTGACGCAGTGTTTGAGGAACATGCGCCCGTATCTGACGCAGTGTTTGAGGGACATGCGCCCGTATCTGATGCAGTGTTTGAGGAACATGCGCCCGTATCTGACGCAGTGTCAGAAGAACATGCGCCTGTATCTGACGCAGTGTCAGAGGAACATGTGCCCGTATCTGACGCAGTGTTTGAGGAACATGCGCCCGTATCTGATGCAATGTTTGTGTAACATGCGCCCGTGTCTGATGCAGTGTCTGAGGAACATATGCAGTTCCCTGATGCAGTGGTTAAGGAACATGCGCCTGTATCTGATGCAGTGTATGAGGAACATATGCAGTATCTGACGCAGTGTCGGAGGAACATGCGCCCGTATCTGACACAGTGTCTAAGCAATATGCGCCTGTATCTGATGCAGTGTCTAAGGAACATACACCCGTATCTGACGCAGTGTCTAAGGAACATGTGCCCGTATCTGACACAGTGTCTAAGGCACATGCGCCTGTATCTGATGCAGTGTTTGAGGAACATATCCCCTTATTTGATGCAGTGTCGAAGGAACATACACCCGTATCTGACGCAGTGTCGAAGGAACATGCGCCTGTATCTGACGCAGTGTCGAAGGAACATACGCCCATATCTGACGCAGTGTCTAAGGAACATACGCCTGTATATGACGCAGTATCTAAGGATCTTGCGCCCGTTTCTGACGCAGTGTCGAAAGAACAAGCACCTGTATCTGATGCAGTGTCGAGGAACATGTGCCCATATCTGACGCAGTATCTAAGGATCTTGCGCCCGTATCTGACACAGTGTCGGAGGAACATGCGCCTGTATCTGACGCAGTGTCGGAGGAACAAGTGCCCGTATCTGACGCAGTGTTTGAGGAACATGCGCCCGTATCTGACACAGTGTCAGAGGAACATGCGCCCGTATCTGACGCAGTGTTTGAGGAACATGCGCCCGCACCTGATGCAGTGTCATAGGAACAAGAGCCCGTATCTGATGCAGTGTCGAAGGAACATGCGCCTGTATCTGACGCAGTGTCTAACATACATGCGCCTGTATGTGATGCAGTGTCTAAGGAACATGCGCCCGTATCTGATGCACTGTTTGTGTAACATGCGCCCGTGTCTGATGCAGTGTCGAAGGAACATGCGCCTGTATCTGACGCAGTGTCTAACATACATGCGCCTGTATGTGATGCAGTGTCTAAGGAACATGCGCCCGTATCTGACGCAGTGTCAGAGGAACATGCGCCCGTATCTGATGCACTGTTTGTGTGACATGCGCCCGTGTCTGATGCAGTGTCTGAGGAACATATGCAGTTCCCTGATGCAGTGGTTGAGGAACATGCGCCTGTATCTGATGCAGTGTTTGAGGAGCATGCGCCCGTATCTGATGCAGTGTATCAGGAACATATGCAGTATCTGACGCAGTGTCGGAGGAACATGCGCCCGTATCTGACACAGTGTCTAAGCAACATGCACCTGTATCTGATGCAGTGTCTAAGGAACATACACCCGTATCTGACGCAGTGTATGAGGAACATGCGCCTTTATCTGATGCAGTGTCTAAGGAACATACACCCGTATCTGACGCAGTGTCTAAGGAACATGTGCCCGTATCTGACGCAGTGTCTTAGGCACATGCACCTGTATCTGATGCAGTGTTTGAGGAACATATCCCCTTATTTGATGCAGTGTTGAAGGAACATGCGCCTGTATCTCACGCAGTGTCTCAGGAACATACGCCTGTATATGACGCAGTATCTAAGGATCTTGCGCCCGTTTCTGACGCAGTGTCGAAGGAACAAGCACCTGTATCTGATGCACTGTCGGAGGAACATGCGCCCATATTTGACGCAGTATCTAAGGATCTTGCACCCGTATCTGACGCAGTGTCAAAGGAACATGCGCCCATATCTGATGCAGCGTCGGAGGAACATGTGCCCGTATCTGACGCATGTTCGGAGGAACATGCGCCTGTATCTGACGCAGTGTCTGAGGAACATGCGCCGTACCTGATGCAGTGTCTGAGGAACATATGCAGTACCTGATGCACTGTTGGAGGAACATGTGCCCGTATCTGACGCAGTGATTGAGGAACATGCGCCCATATCTGATGCAGTGTTTAAGGAACATACGCCGGTATCTGACGTAATGTTTGAGGAACATGCGCCCGTATCTGACGCAGTGTTTGAGGGACATGCGCCCATATCTGACGCAGTGTCGGAGGAACAAGCGCCCGTATCTGATGCAGTGTTTGAGGAACATGCGCCCGTATCTGATGCACTGTTTGTGTAACGTGCGCCCGTGTCTGATGCAGTGCTTGAGGAACATGCGCCTGTATCTGACGCAGTGTTTGAGGGACATGCGCCCGTATCTGATGCAGTGTTTGAGGAACATGCGCCCGTATCTGACGCAGTGTCAGAAGAACATGCGCCTGTATATGACGCAGTGTCAGAGGAACATGTGCCCGTATCTTACGCAGTGTTGGAGGAACATGCGCCCGTATCTGATGCACTGTTTGTGTAACATGCGCCCGTGACTGATGCAGTGTCTGAGGAACATATGCAGTTCCCTGATGCAGTGGTTAAGGAACATGCGCCTGTATCTGATGCAGTGTATGAGGAACATATGCAGTATCTGATGCAGTGTCGGAGGAACATGCGCCCGTATCTGACACAGTGTCTAAGCAATATGCGCCTGTATCTGATGCAGTGTCTAAGGAACATACACCCGTATCTGACGCAGTGTCTGAGGAACATGTGCCCGTATCTGACGCAGTGTCTAAGGCACATGCGCCTGTATCTGATGCAGTGTTTGAGGAACATATCCCCTTATTTGATGCAGTGTTTGCGGAACATACACCCGTATCTGACGCAGTGTCGAAGGAACATGCGCCTGTATCTGACGCAGTGTCGAAGGAACATACGCCTGTATATGACGCAGTATCTAAGGATCTTGCGCCCGTTTCTGACGCAGTGTCGAAGGAACAAGCACCTGTATCTGATGCAGTGTCGAGGAACATGCGCCCATATCTGACGCAGTATCTAAGGATCTTGCGCCCGTATCTGACGCAGTGTCAAAGGAACATGCGCCCGTATCTGATGCAGCGTCGGAGGAACATGTGCCCGTATCTGACGCATGGTCGGAGGAACATGCGCCTGTATCTGACGCAGTGACGGAGGAACAAGCGCCCGTATCTGACGCAGTGACGGAGGAACAAGCGCCCGTATCTGACGCAGTGTTTGAGGGACATGCGCCCGTATCTGATGCAGTGTTTGAGGAACATGTGCCCGTATCTGACGCAGTGTCAGACGAACATGCGCCCGTATCTGACACAGTGTTTGAGGAACATGCGCCTGTATCTGACGCAGTGTCTAACATACATGCGCCTGTATGTGACGCAGTGTCTAAGGAACATGCGCCCGTATCTGACGCAGTGTCAGAGGAACATGCGCCCGTATCTGACGCACTGTTTGTGTAACATGCGCCCGTGTCTGATGCAGTGTCTGAGGAACATATGCAGTTCCCTGATGCAGTGGTTGAGGAACATGCGCCTGTATCTGATGCAGTGTTTGAGGAACATGCGCCCAATCTGATGCAGTGTATGAGGAACATATGCAGTATCTGACGCAGTGTCGGAGGAACATGCGCCCGTATCTGACACAGTGTCTAAGGAACATGCGCCTGTATCTGATGCAGTGTCTAAGGAACATACACCCGTATCTGACGCAGTGTCTGAGGAACATGTGCCCGTATCTGACGCAATGTCTAAGGCACATGCGCCTGTGTCTGATGCAGTGTTTGAGGAACATATCCCCTTATTTGATGCAGTGTCGAAGGAACATGCGCCTGTATCTGACGCAGTGTCGAAGGAACATACGCCCATATCTGACGCAGTGTCTCAGGAACATACGCCTGTATATGACGCAGTATCTAAGGATCTTGCGCCCGTTTCTGACGCAGTGTCGATGGAACAAGCACCTGTATCTGATGCAGTGTCGGAGGAACATGCGCCCGTATTTGACGCAGTATCTAAGGATCTTGCAACCGTATCTGACGCAGTGTCAAAGGAACATGCGCCCGTATCTGATGCAGCGTCGGAGGAACATGTGCCCGTATCTGACGCATGGTCGGAGGAACATGCGCCTGTATCTGACGCAGTGTCTGAGGAACATGCGCCGTACCTGATGCAGTGTCTGAGGAACATATGCAGTACCTGATGCAGTGCTGGAGGAACATATGCAGTATCTGACGCAGTGATTGAGGAACATACGCCCATATCTGATGCAGTGTTTAAGGAACATACGCCGGTATCTGACGTAATGTTTGCGGAAAATGCGCCCGTATCTGACGCAGTGTTTGAGGGACATGCGCCCATATCTGACGCAGTGTCGGAGGAACAAGCGCCCGTATCTGATGCAGTGCTTGAGGAACATGCACCTGTATCTGATGCAGTGGCTGAGGGACATATGCAGAATCTGATGCAGTGTTGAAGGAACATGTGCCCGTATCTGACGCAGTGTTTGAGGAACATACGCCGGTATCTGACGCAGTGTCTGAGGAACATGCGCCTGTATCTGACGCAGTGTTTGAGGAACATGCGCCAGTATCTGACGCAGTGTTTGAGGAACATGCGCCTGTATCTGACGCAGTGTTTGAGGAACATGCGCCAGTATCTGATGCAGTGTCAGAGGAACATGTGCCCGTATCGGACGCAGTGTTGGAGGAACATTCACCCGCACCTGATGCACTGTTTGTGTAACATGCGCCCGTGTCTGATGCAGTGTCTGAGGAACATATGCAGTTCCCTGATGCAGTGGTTGAGGAACATGCGCCTGTATCTGATGCAGTGTTTGAGGAGCATGTGCCCCTATCTGATGCAGTGTCGGAGGAACATATTCAGTACCTGATGCAGTGTTTGAGGAACATGCACCTGTATCTGATGCAGTGGCTGAGGGACATATGCAGAATCTGATGCAGTGTTGAAGGAACATGCACCTGTATCTGATGCAGTGTCTGAGGAACATATGAAGTATCTGACGCAGTGTTGAAGGAACATGCGCCTGTATCTGGCGCAGTGTCGGAGGAACATGCGCCTGTATCTGATGCAGTGTCGGAGGAACATGAGCCTGTGTCTGATGCAGTGTTTGCGGAACATACGCCTGTATCTGATGCAGTGTCGGAGGAACATGAGCCTGTATCTGACGCAGTGTTTGCGGAACATGCGCCTGTATCTGATGCAGTGTTTGAGGAACATGCATCCGTATCTGACGCAGTGTTGGAGGAACATGCGCCCGTATCTGATGCAGTATTTGAGGAACTTGCGCACGTATCTGATGCAGTGTTTGAGGAACATGCGCTCGTTTCTGACGCAGTGTTTGAGGAACATACGCCCATATCTGATGCAGTGTTTGAGGAACATGCAGCCCTACCTGATGCAGTATCTGAGGAACATGCGCCCGTATCTGATGCATTGTCAAAGGAACATACACCCGTATCTGATGCAGTATCTGACACAGTGTCGGAAGAACATGTGCCCGTATCTGATGCAGTGCTTGTGGAACATGCGCCCGTATCTGATGTAGTGTCTGAGGAACATGCGCCCGTATCTGATGCAGTATTTGAGGAACATGTGCCTGTACCTGATGCAGTATTTGAGGAACTTGCGCACGTATCTGGTGCAGTGTCGGAGGAACATGCGCCCGTTTCTGACGCAGTGTTTGAGGAACATATGCAGTATCTGACACAGTGTCGGAGGAACATGCGCCCGTACATGATGCAGTGTTTGTGGAACATGCGCCCGTATCTGACGTAGTGTTTGAGGAACATATGCAGTACCTGATGCAGTGTTTGAGGAATATACGCCGGTATCTGATGCAGTGTCTAAGGAACATGCGCCCGTATCTGACGCAGTGGTTGAGGAACATGCGCCCGTATCTGACGCAGTGTTTGAGGAATATGCGCCCGTATCTGATGCAGTGTCGGAGGAACATGCGTCTGTATCTGACGCAGTGTTTGAGGAACATGCGCCTGTATCTGACGCAGTGTTTGAGGAACATACGCCGGTATCTGACGCAGTGTCTGAGGAACATGCGCCTGTATCTGACGCAGTGTTTGAGGAACATGCGCCAGTATCTGACGCAGTGTTTGAGGAACATGCGCTCGTTTCTGACGCAGTGTTTGAGGAACATACGCCCATATCTGATGCAGTGTTTGAGGAACATGAGGCCTACCTGATGCAGTATCTGAGGAACATGCGCCCGTATCTGATGCATTGTCAAAGGAACATACACCCGTATCTGATGCAGTATCTGACACAGTGTCGGAAGAACATGCGCCCGTATCTGATGCAGTGTCTGAGGAACATATGAAGTATCTGACGCAGTGTTGAAGGAACATGTGCCCGTATCTGGTGCAGTGTCGGAGGAACATGCGCCCGTATCTGGTGCAGTGTTGGAGGAACATGCGCCCGTATCTGATGCAGTATTTGAGGAACATGTGCCTGTACCTGATGCGGTATTTGAGGAACTTGTGCACGTATCTGACGCAGTGTCAGAGGAACATGTGCCCGTATCTTACGCAGTGTTGGAGGAACATGCGCCCGTATCTGATGCACTGTTTGTGTAACATGCGCCCGTGACTGATGCAGTGTCTGAGGAACATATGCAGTTCCCTGATGCAGTGGTTAAGGAACATGCGCCTGTATCTGATGCAGTGTATGAGGAACATATGCAGTATCTGACGCAGTGTCGGAGGAACATGCGCCCGTATCTGACACAGTGTCTAAGCAATATGCGCCTGTATCTGATGCAGTGTCTAAGGAACATACACCCGTATCTGACGCAGTGTCTGAGGAACATGTGCCCGTATCTGACGCAGTGTCTAAGGCACATGCGCCTGTATCTGATGCAGTGTTTGAGGAACATATCCCCTTATTTGATGCAGTGTTTGCGGAACATACACCCGTATCTGACGCAGTGTCGAAGGAACATGCGCCTGTATCTGACGCAGTGTCGAAGGAACATACACCTGTATATGACGCAGTATCTAAGGATCTTGCGCCCGTTTCTGACGCAGTGTCGAAGGAACAAGCACCTGTATCTGATGCAGTGTCGAGGAACATGCGCCCATATCTGACGCAGTATCTAAGGATCTTGCGCCCGTATCTGACGCAGTGTCAAAGGAACATGCGCCCGTATCTGATGCAGCGTCGTAGGAACATGTGCCCGTATCTGACGCAGTGTTTGAGGAACATGCGCCTGTATCTGACGCAGTGTCGGAGGAACAAGCGCCCGTATGTGACGCAGTGTTCGAGGAACATGCGCCCGTATCTGATGCAGTGTTTGAGGAACATGCGCCCGTATCTGACGCAGTGTCAGACGAACATGCGCCCGTATCTGACACAGTGTTTGAGGAACATGCGCCTGTATCTGACGCAGTGTCTAACATACATGCGCCTGTATGTGACGCAGTGTCTAAGGAACATGCGCCCGTATCTGACGCAGTGTCAGAGGAACATGCGCCCGTATCTGACGCACTGTTTGTGTAACATGCGCCCGTGTCTGATGCAGTGTCTGAGGAACATATGCAGTTCCCTGATGCAGTGGTTGAGGAACATGCGCCTGTATCTGATGCAGTGTTTGAGGAACATGCGCCCGTATCTGATGCAGTGTATGAGGAACATATGCAGTATCTGACGCAGTGTCGGAGGAACATGCGCCCGTATCTGACACAGTGTCTAAGGAACATGCGCCTGTATCTGATGCAGTGTCTAAGGAACATACACCCGTATCTGACGCAGTGTCTGAGGAACATGTGCCCGTATCTGACGCAATGTCTAAGGCACATGCGCCTGTGTCTGATGCAGTGTTTGAGGAACATATCCCCTTATTTGATGCAGTGTCGAAGGAACATGCGCCTGTATCTGACGCAGTGTCGAAGGAACATACGCCCATATCTGACGCAGTGTCTCAGGAACATACGCCTGTATATGACGCAGTATCTAAGGATCTTGCGCCCGTTTCTGACGCAGTGTCGAAGGAACATACGCCCATATCTGACGCAGTGTCGGAGGAACATGCACCCGTATTTGACGCAGTATCTAAGGATCTTGCAACCGTATCTGACGCAGTGTCAAAGGAACATGCGCCCGTATCTGATGCAGCGTCGGAGGAACATGTGCCCGTATCTGACGCATGGTCGGAGGAACATGCGCCTGTATCTGACGCAGTGTCTGAGGAACATGCGCCGTACCTGATGCAGTGTCTGAGGAACATATGCAGTACCTGATGCAGTGTTGGAGGAACATGTGCCCGTATCTGACGCAGTGTTTGAGGAACATACGCCGGTATCTGACGCAGTGTCTGAGGAACATGCGCCTGTATCTGACGCAGTGTTTGAGGAACATGCGCCAGTATCTGACGCAGTGTTTGAGGAACATGCGCCTGTATCTGACGCAGTGTTTGAGGAACATGCGCCAGTATCTGATGCAGTGTCAGAGGAACATGTGCCCGTATCTGACGCAGTGTTGGAGGAACATTCACCCGCACCTGATGCACTGTTTGTGTAACATGCGCCCGTGTCTGATGCAGTGTCTGAGGAACATATGCAGTTCCCTGATGCAGTGGTTGAGGAACATGCGCCTGTATCTGATGCAGTGTTTGAGGAGCATGTGCCCCTATCTGATGCAGTTTCGGAAGAACATATTCGGTACCTGATGCAGTGTTTGAGGAACATGCACCTGTATCTGATGCAGTGGCTGAGGGACATATGCAGAATCTGATGCAGTGTTGAAGGAACATGCGCCTGTATCTGATGCAGTGTCTGAGGAACATATGAAGTATCTGACGCAGTGTTGAAGGAACATGCGCCTGTATCTGGCGCAGTGTCGGAGGAACATGCGCCTGTATCTGATGCAGTGTCGGAGGAACATGAGCCTGTGTCTGATGCAGTGTTTGCGGAACATGCGCCTGTATCTGATGCAGAGTCGGAGGAACATGAGCCTGTATCTGACGCAGTGTTTGCGGAACATGCGCCTGTATCTGATGCAGTGTTTGAGGAACATGCATCCGTATCTGACGCAGTGTTGGAGGAACATGCGCCCGTATCTGATGCAGTATTTGAGGAACTTGCGCACGTATCTGATGCAGTGTTTGAGGAACATGCGCTCGTTTCTGACGCAGTGTTTGAGGAACATACGCCCATATCTGATGCAGTGTTTGAGGAACATACGCCCATATCTGATGCAGTGTTTGAGGAACATGCAGCCCTACCTGATGCAGTATCTGAGGAACATGCGCCCGTATCTGATGCATTGTCAAAGGAACATACACCCGTATCTGATGCAGTATCTGACACAGTGTCGGAAGAACATGTGCCCGTATCTGATGCAGTGCTTGTGGAACATGCGCCCGTATCTGATGCAGTATTTGAGGAACATGTGCCTGTACCTGATGCAGTATTTGAGGAACTTGCGCACGTATCTGGTGCAGTGTCGGAGGAACATGCGCCCGTTTCTGACGCAGTGTTTGAGGAACATATGCAGTATCTGACACAGTGTCGGAGGAACATGCGCCCGTACATGATGCAGTGTTTGTGGAACATGCGCCCGTATCTGACGTAGTGTTTGAGGAACATATGCAGTAACTGATGCAGTGTTTGAGGAATATACGCCGGTATCTGATGCAGTGTCTAAGGAACATGCGCCCGTATCTGACGCAGTGTTTGAGGAACATGCGCCCGTATCTGACGCAGTGTTTGAGGAACATGCGCTTGTATCTGACGCAGTGTTTGAGGAACATGTGCCCGTATCTGACACAGTGTTGGAGGAACATGCGCCTGTATCTGACGCAGTGTTTGAGGAACATGCGCCCGTATCTGACGCAGTGTTTGAGGAACATGCGCCCGTATCTGACGCAGTGTTTGAGGAACATGCGCCCGTATCTGACGCAGTGTTTGAGGAACATGCGCCCGTATCTGACGCAGTGTTTGAGGAACATGCGCCCGTATCTGACGCAGTGTTGGAGGAACATGTGCCCGTATCTGACGCAGTGTTTGAGTAACATGCGCCCGTATCTGACGCAGTGGTTGAGGAACATGCGCCCGTATCTGACGCAGTGTTTGAGGAACATGCGCCTGTATCTGACGCAGTGTTTGAGGAACATGCGCCAGTATCTGACGCAGTGTTTGAGGAACATGCGCTCGTATCTGACGCAGTGTTTGAGGAACATGTGCCCGTATCTGACGCAGTGTTTGAGGAACATGCGCCCGTATCTGATGCAGTATCTGAGGAACATGCGCTCGTTTCTGACGCAGTGTTTGAGGAACATGCGCCTGTATCTGATGCAGTGTTTGAGGAACATGTGCCCGTATCTGACGCAGTGTTGGAGGAACATGCGCCTGTATCTGACGCAGTGTTTGAGGAACATGCGCCCGTATCTGACGCAGTGTTTGAGGAACATGCGCCCGTACCTGATGCAGTGTCTGAGGAACATATGCAGAATCTGACGCAGTGTTTGAGGAACATGCGCCCGTATCTGATGCAGTATCTGAGGAACATGCGCCTGTATCTGATGCAGTGTCTGAGGAACTTGCGCCCGTATCTGATGCAGTGTTTGAGGTACATGCGCCCGTACCTGATGCAGTGTCTGAGGAACATATGCAGAATCTGACGCAGTGTTTGAGGAACATGCGCCCGTATCTGATGCAGTATCTGAGGAACATGCACCTGTATCTGATGCAGTGTCTGATGAACATATGCATAATCTGATGCAGTGTTTGAGGAACGTGCGACCGTATCTGATGCAGTGTTTGAGGAACATATGCAGTATCTGATGCAGTGTTTGAGGAACATGCGACCGTATCTGATGCATTGTCAAAGGAACATGTGCCTGTATCTGACGCAGTATCTGAGGAACACGCGCCTGTATCTGACGAAGTGTCGGAGAAATATGCGCCCGTATCTGATGCAGTGTTTGAGGAACATATGCAGTATCTGACACAGTGTCGGAGGAACATGCGCCCGTACATGATGCAGTGTTTGTGGAACATGCGCCCATATCTGACGTAGTGTTTGAGGAACATATGCAGTACCTGATGCAGTGTTTCAGGAATATACGCCGGTATCTGATGCAGTGTCTAAGGAACATGCGCCCGTATCTGACGCAGTGTTTGAGGAACATGCGCCCGTATCTGACGCAGTGTTTGAGGAACATGCGCCCGTATCTGATGCAGTGTTTGAGGAACATGCGCCTGTATCTGACGCAGTGTTTGAGGAACATGCGCTTGTATCTGATGCAGTGTTTGAGGAACATGCGCCCGTATCTGACGCAGTGTTTGAGGAACATGCGCCCGTATCTGACGCAGTGTTTGAGGAACATGCGCCCGTATCTGACGCAGTGTTGGAGGAACATGCGTCTGTATCTGACGCAGTGTTTGAGGAACATGCGCCCGTATCTGACGCAGTGTTTGAGGAACATGCGCCCGTATCTGACACAGTGTTTGAGGAACATGCGACCGTATCTGATGCAGTGTCGGAGGAACATGCGCCCGTATCTGATGCAGTGTCTGAGGAACATGCGCCCGTATCTGATGCAGTGTCTGAGGAACATGCACCACTATCTGATGCAGTGTCTGAGGAACATGCACCCGTATGTGATGCAGAGTCTGAGGAACATGCACCACTATCTGATGCAGTGTCGGAGGAACATACGCCCGTAAGTGATGCAGAGTCTGAAGACCTGACTCAGTGCTAAAGCACCCAGGGGATACTTCAAGAAAATTGACCAGCCAATGTGTCCAGACTCAGCGAGAGACGAATATAATGATTGTAACAAGGTCAGCCAGGTGGACCTCATACAATATGAGTTTCCTGATTGGGGTTGTTACTCTGGTCCAATCACAGAACCCTGCTGACAGACAAAAAGAGTAGTATCAGACATCCTGACCCACTGAGAGCTGCCTCTGAGGGAGCTGGATCCCCCTGTGTAAATAAAGGGTGACGTGGTGACAGGATACCAGCCTCTGTGGAGTTATTTCAGTATTGTTGGGATTACAGACATATGGCTGCATGGTGATCCGATTTGGTAAATGAATATCCAGCGGTTTTCAGTTTTTAGAAAGGACAGTTAAAAATGAAAAGGAAATGGGGTAGCATTGCTGATTAAAAGAACAAAATATAACACAGGAACAGGCCCTTTGGTTACCAAGACTGAGTCAATGCATAATACCTTTCTAAACTAAAAACCTTTTGCCTCTGTGATGTCCTGTCCACCTATTCCTGCCTATTTGTGTATCTGTCAAGATGCCTCTTAACCTTTGTTATTGTATCATCCTCCATAACACCTTCTGGCAGCACATTTCAGACACTTACCACCTTCTGCGTAAAAAAGTGACCTCTCACACCTCCTTTAAACTTACCCATTTTACTTTAAACCTATGTCCCCTAGTAATTGGCATTTCTCCCCTGGGCCAAAGACTCTGACTGTCCATTTTAGCCATCTATCTCTTAATTTTGTAAAGTTTTATCATATCTCTGCTCATCTTTTGACATACAAGTGAATACAAACCAAATTTGTCTCATCTCTCCTGATAGCTAATATTCTCCAAACCAGGCAACATTCTGGTCAACTATTTTTGTTCCTTTTCCAGAGTCTCCACATCTTTCTGTTGGTGTGGTGACCAGAGCAGGACACAATATTCAAAACATGGCCTAACTAAAGTTCTCTACGGCTGCAACATAACTTGCCAATTTTTACTCTCTATGCCCTGACCAATGGAGGCAAGCATGCCATATACCTTATCCACTTGTATTGCCACTTTCAGGGAACTGTGGGCCTGTATGCTTGGATTCTTTTGTGTGTCAATACTATTAAAGGTTCTTCCATTTACTGTATAATTCCCTCCTGCATTAGATTTCCCAAAAGGCATGTGCCATTTCTCTGCTCAAGTCTCTAGCCTATTTATATCCTGTCGTATTTGTAGTGGGCTAGTGCAGGTTAGGTGGGCTTGGATCAGCGCAACATCGAGGGCCAAAGGGCCTGTACTGCGCTGTATTCTTCTATGTTCTATGTTCTATGTATCCTCTGGCAATCTTCCTCACTTTCCGTAATTCTCTCAATCTTTGTCTCGTCTGCAAATTTATTAGTCAGGCCACCTACATTCTCCTTCAAATCATTATATATTAGAAACAACAGGGGTCCCAGCACTGATCCCTCACGGATCACCGCTGGTCATCGATCTCCAATCAGAAAGAGTATTCTTCCCCCACTACTCCCTGTCTCCTATGACCAAGTCAGTTTCGTACCCAATAGACAATAGGTGCAGGAGTAGGCCATTCTGCCCTTCAAGCCTGCACCACCATTCATTATCATCATGGCTAATCACCCATCTTACCAACTCCAGATCCCATGTGACTTCACCATTTGTATCAGGCTGTTATGAGGGACCTTGTCAAAGGCTTTTCCTAAATCTATATTGACAATATCTATTAGCTTGTCCTCATCAATCATCTTTAACATTTCCTCCAAAAATTCAATCAAGCTTGTGAAACATGACCTTCTTCACACAAAACCATGCTACATGGTGGCTCAGTGGTTAGCACTGCTACCTCACAGCGCCAGGGACTTGGGTTCAATTCCTACCTTAGACAAGTGTCTGTGTGGAGTTTGTACATTCTTCCCGTGTCTGCGTGGGTTTGCGCCGGTTTCCTCCTACAATCCAAAATGTGCAGGTCAGGTGAATTGGCCATGCTAAATTGCCCGTAGTGTTAGGTGCGTTAGTCAGAGAGAATATAGGTCTAGGTGGGTTATCCTTTGGAGGGTTGGTGTGGACTTGTTGGGCCGAAGGGCCTGTTTCCACACTGTAGGGAATCTAATCTACCTATTGCTGATAAATCCATATTTTTCCAAATGTGGGTCAATCCTACCCCTAAGAATCTTCTCCAATAATTTCCCTAGCGCTGATGTAAGGCCTAATCCCTCTAGTTTCCTAGATTAATCCTGTTGTCCTTCTGAAACAAAGACAATGTTGGCTATTCCACAGTTCTCTGGGACCTCTCCTGTGATGAAAGAGGATACAAAATTTTCATACAAGACCCCAGTAATTTCCTCACCTGCCTCCATTGGCATTCTGGGATAGATCCCATCAGGCCCTACAGTACAGAAACAGACCCTTTGGTTCAACCAGTCCATGCCGAACATAATCCCAAACTATACCAGATAATGGTCCTAGCCCATCCCTCCAAATCTTCCCTATTCGTGTCCTAATGCAAATGTCTTTTAAACATTGTATTGTGCCGACATCCACCACTCTTCAAAGCTCCCAACACCACCTCTTTTTTTTATATTGGCATGACCAAGAATATCAACATAGCCTGCCCACAGCTCACCATCTCTTTTGTAAATACTGTTGCAGAGTTGGATAGAGTACTAATATATTAGGAGATATGAAGTTAGAATTTGGTGTTTATAAAGTGATGGGGGAAAGCATTGTGTGGTTCCTTTAAAAGATGGTGTTTTTTCTGTGCTTAGACATTAAACTATATGTCTGTGAGCAGCAGCTTGGAGGTTTGCAAATGCTCAGAGAGCCTGAACTGAAATATTTGTATTGAAAGGCCAAACAATTAGCAGGCCAGCAACAGGTTTTATCAAGACAACAGCTTTTGAATTCAGCCAATCAATTTGAACCATGCATTTAGATACCAAAAACCCATTAAATTTAAATCTGATGGTTTTGACAACATAGAGCCAATGGTAAGTAAGAAATATTGTTATGTCATCATGGGTATAAAAAAAGGGGAAGTTGGACAGAGACCTCAGAGCTAACAGGTCTCAGCTCTCAAGGGAAATTGGTTCTCACAGTCAACTATGTATTAGAGAAATCACCACCCACATAATAACAGTGAAACGAGGTCATATTCCTGTCAGAAAGGTCGATGGAGAAGCCATAGCACATTCCGAAGGTGTGTAACCTGGCTGTAATTTCGAGAGACTAAATTCTACTTTTTTTGTACATGAGTGGGACTTTTATTCATTGGAACAGCATACCATTAAAATCTTGTTTTATTCAGGAATATTTAGGAGCTAGAAGGGTTTTATTCAGTTTGTTAATAGATTAGTTGTTTTGTTCGCTGTTAGAGTTAGGTAAATAAATTGTTACTTGTTGATTTTGAAGTGAGTGTCAGGGAATTATTTTATTTAACCACTAGACGTTGCCAAAAAGCAGGTTACATCATTTTTCTAATTCTTTTTACAGATTATAGGGTGAGGTGCTCTTCTTTGGGTTTTTGGTTTTAGTTCCCAAGGGTGGGTCAACCTCCGCTTTATAACAATACTGATGCAAAGTATTTGTCAAGGACCTCACCCATTTCCTCTGTCTCCATGCATAAATTCCTTCTTTTATCCTTGTGTGGACCTACCCTTTCTTTAGCTACCCTCTTGCTCCTTACATATGTTTAAAACACCTTGAGATTTTTCTTATTCTTAATTGCCAAAGGTATTTCAAGGCTCCTTTTAGCCTTCCTAATTTCTTCTTTGAGGGGTCTGTCTGTCTTCACTTTCCTAAACTTTACAGATGCCTAAGCTTTCAATACTCTTGTGATCCAACATTCCTGAGCTTGACATCCTTATCCATCATTTTCACAGGAAAATGCTGATCTTGATCTCCAAATAACTGGCAGTTAATATTCCCACATTCTAGATGTGGATTTACCCTCAAACAGCTGCCTCTAATCTATATCAGTTTGAGTGAACTGAGAGTTGATTTAAAAAAAAATTCACTCATGGAATGAGTATGTTGCTGGCTAGGCCAGTATTTATTGACCATCCCAGAGAGCAGTTCACAGCCATAGAGTCATAGAGATGTGCAGCATGGAAACAAACCCTTCAGTCCAACTTATCCATGCCGACCAGATATCCCGATCTAATCTAGTCCCGTTTGCCAGCGCATGGCCATATCCCTCCAAACCCTTCCTATTCATATATCCATCCAGATACCTTTTAAATGTTGCAATTGTACCAGCCTCCACCACTTCCTATGGCAGCTCATTCCACACATGTACCATCTTCTGTGTGAAAATGTTGCCCCTTAGGTCTCTTTTAAATCTTTCCCCTCTCACTCTAACCCTATACCCTTTAGTTCTGGACTCCCTGACCCCAGGGAAAAGACTTTGTCTATTTATCCTAGCCATGTCCCTCATAATTTTGTAAACCACTTTAAGGTCACCCCTCAACCTTCAACGCTTCAGGGAAAACAGCCCTAGCCTGTTCAGCCTCCCCCTATAGCTCAAACCCTCCAACCCTGGCAACATCCTTGTACATCTTTTCTGAACCCTTCCAAGTTTCACAACATCTTCCAATAGGAAGGAGACCAGAATTGCACGCAATATTCCAATAGTGGCCTAACCAATGTCCTGTACAGCACAACATGACCTCCCAACTCCTGTACTCAATGCTCTGACCAATAAAGGAAAGCATACCAAACGCCTTCTTCACTATCCTATCTACCTGCAACTCCACTTTCAAGGAGCTATGAACCTGCACTCCAAGATCTCTTTGTTCAGCAACACTCCCTAGGACCTTACCATTAAGTGTGTAAGTCCTGCTAAGATTTGCTTTCCCAAAATGCAGCACCTCGCATTTATCTGAATTAAACTCCATCTACCACTTCTCAACTCAATGGCCCATCTGATCAAGATCCTGTTGTAATCTGAGGTAACCCTCTTCACTGTCCACTACACCTCCAATTTTGGTGTCATCTGCAAACTTACTAACTGTACCTCTTATGCTCGCATCCAAATCATTTACGTAAATGACGAAAAGTAGAGGACCCAGCACCGATCCTTGTGGCATTCCACTGGTCACAGGCCTCCAGTCTGAAAAACAATCCTCCACCACCACCCTCTGTCTTCTATCTTTCAGCCAGTTCTGTATCCACATGGCTAGTTCTCCCTGTATTCCATGAGATCTAACCTTGCTAACCAGACTCCCATGGGGAACATTGTCAAACGCCTTACTGAAGCTCATATAGATCACATCTACCGCTCTGCCCTCATCAATCCTCTTTTACTTCCTCAAAAAACTCAATCAAGTTTGTGAGACATGATTTCCCATGCACAGAGCCATGTTGACTATCCCTAATCAGTCCTTGCCTTTCCAAATACATGTACATCATGTCCCTCAGGATTCCCTCCAACAACTTGTCCATCACCGAGGTCAGGCTCACCGGTCTATAGTTCCCTGGCTTGTCCTTACCACCCTTCTTAAATAATGGTACCACATTAGCCAACCTCCAGTCTTCTGGCACCTCACCTGTGACTATCGATGATACAAATATCTCAGCAAGAGGCCCATCAATCACTTCTCTAGCTTCCCACAGAGTTCTTGGGTACACCTGATCAGGTCCTGGGGATTTATCCACCCTTTATGCATTTCAAGACATCCAGCTCTTCTTCGTCTGTAATATGGACATTTTGCAAGATGTCACCATCTATTTCCCTACAGTCTATATTTTCCATATCCTTTTCCACAGTAAATACTGATGCAAAATACTCGTTTAGTATCTCCCCCATTTTCTGTGGTTTTTGCTGATCTTTGAGGGGCCCTATTCTCTCCCTAGTTACCCTTTTGTCCTTAATATATTTGTAAAAACCCTTTGGATTCTCCTTAACCCTATTTGCCAAAACTATCCCATGTCCCCGTTTTGCCCTCCTGATTTCCCTCTTAAGTATACTCCTACTTTCTTTATACTCTTCTCAGGATTCACTCGATCTATCCTGTCTATACCTGATATATGCTTCCTTCTTTTTCTTAACCAAACCCTCAATTTCTTTAGTCATCCAGCATTCCCTATACTTACCAGCCTTTCCTTTCACCCTGACAGGAATATACTTTCTCTGGATTCTCGTTATCTCATTTCTGAAGGCTTCCCATTTTCCAGCTGTCCCTTTACCTGCGAACATCTGCCCCCAGTCAGCTTTTGAAAGTTCTTGCCTAATACCATCAAAATTGGCCTTTCTCCAATTTAGAACTTCAACTTTTAGATCTGGTCTATCCTTTTCCATCACTATTTTAAATCTAATAGAATTATGGTCGCTGGTCCCAAAGTGCTCCCCCACTGACACCTCAGTCACCTGCCCTGCCTTATTACCCAAGAGTAGGTCAGGTTTTGCACCTTCTCTAGTAGGTACATCCACATACTGAATCAGAAAATTGTCTTGTACGCACTTAAGAAATTCCTCTCCATCTAAACCTTTAACACTATGGCAGTCCCAGTCTATGTTTGGAAAGTTAAAATCCCCTACCATAACCACCCTATTATTCTTACAGATAGCTGAGGTCTCCTTACAAATTTGTTTCTCAATTTCCCTCTGACTATTAGGGGATCTATAATACAAACCTAATAAGGTGATCATCCCTTTCTTAGTTCTCATTTCCACCCAAATAACTTCCCTGGGTGTATTTCCAGGAAATTCCTCCCTCAGCACAGCTGTAATGCTATCCCTTATCAAAAATGCCACTCGCCCTCCTCTCTTGCCCCGCTTTCTATCCTTCCTGTAGCATTTGTATCCTGGAACATTAAGCAGCCAGTCCTGCCCATCCCTGAGCCATGTTTCTGTAATTGCTATAATATCCCAGTCCCATGTTCCTTACATGCCCTGAGTTCATCTGCCTTCCCTGTTAGGCCCCTTGCATTGAAATAAATGCAGTTTAATTTATTAGTCCCTCCTTGTCCCTGCCTGCCCTGACTGCTGTGGTTCTGTTCGCCGAGCTGGAAGTTTTTGTTGCAAACGTTTCGTCCCCTGGCTAGGCGACATCATCAGTGCTTGGGAGCCTCCTGCGAAGCGCTTCTTTGATGTTTCCTCCGGTGTTTATTGTGGTCTGTCCCTGCCGCTTCCGGTTGTCAGTTTCAGCTGTCCGCTGTAGTGGTTGGTATATTGGGTCCAGGTCGAAGTGTTTGTTGATGGAGTTTGTGGATGAATGCCATGCCTCTAGGAATTCCCTGGCTGTTCTCTGTCTGGCTTGCCCTATGATAGTAGTGTTGTCCCAGTCGAATTCATGTTGCTTGTTGTCTGCGTGTGTGGCTACTAAGGATAACTGGTCGTGTCGTTTCATGGCTAGTTGATGTTCATGTATGCGGATTGTTAGCTGTCTTCCTGTTTGTCCTATATAGTGTTTTGTGCAGTCCTTGCATGGTATTTTGTACACTACATTGGCTTTGCTCATGTTGGGTATCGGGTCCTTCGTTCTAGTGAGTTGTTGTCTGAGCGTGGCTGTTGGTTTGTGTGCCGTTATGAGTCCTAGGGGTCGCAGTAGTCTGGCTGTCAGTTCCGAGATGCTCCTGATGTATGGTAGTGTGGCTAGTCCTTTTGGTTGTGGTATGTCCTCGTTCCGTGGTCTTTCTCTTCGGCATCTGTTGATGAAGTTGCGCGGGTATCCGTTTTTGGCGAATACCTTGTATAGGTGTTCCTAGAACATAGAACATAGAACATAGAAGAATACAGCGCAGTACAGGCCCTTGGGCCCTCGATGTTGCGCCGATCCAAGCCCACCTAAACTACACTAACCCACTATCCTCCATATACCTATCCAATGCCCTCTTAAATGCCCATAAAGAGGGAGAGTCCACCACTGTTACTGGCAGGGCATTCCATGAACTAACGACTCGCTGAGTGAAGAACCTACCCCTAACATCAGTCCTATATCTACCCCCCCTTAATTTAAAGCTATGCCCCCTTGTAATACCCGACTCAATACGCGGGAAAAGGTTCATACTGTCGACCCTATCTAACCCCCTAATCATCTTGTACACCTCAATCAAGTCACCCCTAAACCTTCTTTTCTCTAGTGAAAACAGCCCCAAGTGCCTCAGTCTTTCCTCATACGATTTTCCTTCCATACCAGGCAACATCCTGGTAAACCTCCTCTGCACCCGTTCCATTGCCTCCACATCCTTCCTCTTCTTCTTTTTGCAGTCCTGGTGTACTGCAGTGTGTTGTGGCCCTTTTGAATAGTGTCCTGATGCAGCTTCGTTTGTGTGTGTTGGGGTGGTTACTTTCATAGTTCAGGACTTGGTCTGTGTGTGTGGCTTTCCTGTATACTCTTGTGGTGAATTCTCCGTCTGGTGTTCTCTGTACCATCACGTCTAGGAATGGGAGTTGGTTGTCCTTTTCTTCTTCTCTCGTGAATCGGATTCCTGTGAGTGTGGCGTTGATGATCCGGTGTGTTTTCTCTATTTCCGTGTTTTACCAACCTACTGGACATACAGAACAGAAAACAGGACGCTGAAACTATCAACAAAGACGGCATACTTAAACTACTGGACTTGTGCCTCACAACACACTTCACATTCAACAACCAGATATACGAACAAATCAACGGAACACCCATGGGCTCACCGATCTCGGGACTCATAGCAGAGGCAGTTATGCAAAGGTTAGAACAAACAGTCCTACCACAAATTCAACCCAAACTCTGGGTCAGATATGTTGATGACACGTTTGTAATCATTAAAAACACGGAAATAGAAAAAACACACCGGATCATCAATGCCACACTCACAGGAATCCGATTCACGAGAGAAGAAGAAAAAGACAACCAACTCCCATTCCTAGACGTGATGGTACAGAGAACACCAAACGGAGAATTCACTACAAGGGTATACAGGAAAGCCACACACACAGACCAAGTCCTAAACTATGAAAGTAACCACCCCAACACACACAAACGAAGCTGCATCAGGACACTATTCAAAAGGGCCACAACACACTGCAGTACACCAGAACTGCAAAAAGAGGAAGAAGAACATCTATACAAGGTATTCGCCAAAAACGGATACCCGCGCAACTTCATCAACAGATGCCTAAGAGAAAGACCACGGAACGAGGACATACCACAACCAAAAGGACTAGCCACACTACCATACATCAGGAGCATCTCGGAACTGACTGCCAGACTACTGCGACCCCTAGGACTCATAACGGCACACAAACCAACAGCCATACTCAGACAACAACTCACCAGAACGAAGGACCCGATACCCAACATGAGCAAGACGAATGTAGTGTACAAAATACCATGCAAGGACTGCACAAAACACTATACAGGACAAACAGGAAGACAGCTAACAATCTGCATATATGAACATCAACGAGCCACGAAACGACACGACCAGCTATCCTTAGTAGCCACACACGCAGACAACAAGCAACATGAATTTGACTGGGACAACACTACTATCATAGGGCAAGCCAGACAGAGAACAGCCAGGGAATTCCTAGAGGCATGGCATTCATCCACAAACTCCATCAACAAACACATCGACCTGGACCCAATATACCAACAACTACAGCGGACAGCTGAAACTGACAACCGGAAGCGGCAGGGACAGACCACAATAAACACCGGAGGAAACATCACAGAAGCGCTTCGCAGGAGGCTCCCAAGCACTGATGATGTCGCCTAGCCAGGGGACGAAACGTTTGCAACAAAAACTTCCAGCTCGGCGAACAGAACCACAACAACGAGCACCCGAGCTACAAATCTTCGCACAAACTCTGCCCTGACTGTTTGTCTCGCTCCTTTTCTCAGCTGTACCTGTCTCAGAGTAATCTCTTTCCTCACTATCTCCCTGGGTCCCACCCACTCCCCCTGTTACTAGTTTATATCCACCTGAGCAGTTCGAGCAAGTCTCGCTACCAGTATATTAGTCCCCTTCTGTCACATTGCTGTGGGTCCAGAGTCACATATTATCCAGATCAGGTAAGGATGGCAGTTTCCTTCCCTAATGGACATCAACCAGATGGGTTTATCTGACAACTGTTGTTAATTCCTGTTTTTTTAAACAATGAATTCAAATTCCATGTGGTGGGATTTGAACCTGGATCACCAGAACATTACTTCGATCTTTGGATTAACGGTCCAGCAGTTACACCAGCCACCATCACCTTCCCTCTATCTTGCTATACCTTTCCTCAACTGCTTACTGAGACTCAGTTTCAGATCTCACTCAGGCGACATGTCAGCTTTACTGTTATTATTACAAATGTTCATCTTTTTCTAGCTTTCAAACTGATGCTAACTGTTCCATTACATTTCACAGGGAAGCCTTTTGACCCCAGCTTGGATATCAGCTGGTCTGTCTACAGTGCAATGTATGAAGTGTTGTTTAGTCACCACTCTGACCACGGTGAGGCAGCCTTCAGGGAGTTCATGCAGCGTTCCATGAACATAATGTCAGTTCTGCCCTCTGTGAGTGTAAAGGTCAGTAAAACATTAGAGTTATGGTACAATGATATTCTTGTCACAGAAATAATCGCTTGGTGCTGGTTCCCAGACAATCAAAGTACACTGACAAAAACAGAATGTTTCCATTGCTGAAAATGTGAAATAAAAACACAAATTGCTGAAAATACTCCGTTTTGATGAAAGGTTGATGCATGTGTCCCAGAGATGTTCCCTGAAATGCTCTGTGACTTGGTGCCTAATCTCCCTGATGTAGGAGACCACATTGAAAACAATGGACACAGTAGATAAAGTGGGTGGGTGTACAAGAAAATCACCCCTAACCCTAACAAAGCCACGTTGACTATCCTTGACTAGTCTATGCCTTTCTAAGTGACACTTTATCTGATCTCTCAGAATTTATTCTCACAATTTGTCCACTAGCAAAATAAAACTAACTGGTCTGTAATTGTTTGGCATTTCCTTTGTACCCTTTTAAAATAACAAAAGCATATTTGCATTCGTCCAGTCCTCTGCACCTCACAAGTCAAGTGAAGATTGGAAAATAATCCTCAGAGCATCTGCTATTCCCTCCCTGACTTCCTCAACATCCAAGGGGACAATCCATCTGGCCCTGGTGATTTATGTACTTTCAAGAATTCCTACTCCTCTAACACTTCCTCTTTCATTATGATTATTTTGTCTGATATTTCACACTGTTCTTTCTGGATTATTATATCCACATCAACCCTCGTTCTGGTGAGATGTTGTCTAAGAGTGGCTGTTGGTTTGTGTTAGCTGGAAGACAGCTAACGATCCGCATCCATGAACACCAACTAACCACGAAACGACACGACCAGCTATCCTTAGTAGCCACACACGCAGATGACAAGCAACATGAGTTTGACTGGGACAACACTACTATTATAGGACAAGCCAAACAGAGAACAGCCAGGGAATTCCTAGAGGCATGGCACTTATCCACAGATTCAATCAATAAGCACATCGACCTGGACCCAATATACAGACCACTGCAGCGGACAGCTGGAACTGACAACCGGAGCGGCAGATACAAATCACTATAAATGCCGGAGGAAACATCACAGAAGCGCTTCACAGGAGGCTCCCAAGCACCGAGGGTGTCACCAGACAGGGGACGAAACGTCTGCAACACAAATTCCCAGCTCGGCGAACAGAACCACAACAATGAGTCTCCTTTCATTCGGCTTATCAGTATTGTTTAAAAAAAGTCTCTGGACACAATAGAGAAATTGTTCACTCCCAATGCCTTTTGTATTGTTTGAAACCCAGTTGATATTGGAATAATTACTTGGTGAATCTCCTTTGCATCCCCTCCAGTGTAATCACATCCTTCTTATTGTGTGGTAACCAGAACTGCATACAGTCTCCAGCTGTGGCATTACCGGACCTCCCTGCTCCTTTAGCAAGAGTATTCCTTTTTTACTACTCTGTTAACATGACCTGCCACCTTCAGAAATTTGTGGACAAACACCATAAGATCCCTCTGTTCCTCTGAGTTTCCTAGGGTCCTGCTATTCATCCAGTACTCCTTTGTGTTGTTCCTTTTTCAAAAGTGCATCATCTGGAATTCCCTTCCTAAGGGACATTTTGGGTCTACCTACATCATATGGACTGCAGTGGTTCAAGATGGTAGCTCACCCCCCGACCTTCTCAAAGATAATTAGGAGCGGGTAATAAAATGTCAGCCCAGCCAGTGACATCTACGTCCCATGACTAAATAAAGGAATACCCAAACTTATCAGGATTAAATTCCATTTTTAAAAGTTTATTCATTTGTGGGTTATGGGTGCCCCTAATTGCCCCTTGTGAAGGTGGTGGTTAGCTGCCTTCTAGAACTGCTGCAGTCCTCCTGCTTTGGGTTGACCCACTATAGTCCATGTGCTGTGGCTTAACCCACAATGCCCGTAGGGAGGGAATTCCAAGATTTTGACCCAATGACAATGAAGGAATGGCGATGTATTTCCAAGAAAGGATGGGGAGTGGTTTGGAGCGGAACTTGCAGAGGGTGGTGCTCCCATGTATCTGCTGAGCTTGTCTTTTAGATGGAAGTGGTTGTGGGTTTGAAAGGCGCTGTCTCAGGATCTTTGGTGAATTTCTGCAGTGAACCTTGTAGATGGTACACACTGCTGTTACTGAGCATCGGTGGTGGAGGGAGGGGATGTTTTTGGGTGTAGTGCCAATCAAGAGGACTGCTTTATCCTTGATGGTGTCAACCTTCTTGAGTGTTGTTGGAGCTGCGCCCATCCAGAGAAGTGGGGACTATTCCATCACACTCCTGACTTGTGCCTTGTGGATGGTGGAAGGGCTTTGGTGAGTCAGCTCGTGAGTTACTTGCCGCAGTATTTCCAGCCTCTGACCTGCTTTTATGTGGTGTGTCCAGTTGAGTTTCTGATAAATGATAATCCCCAAGATGTTGATAGTTGGGGACTCATTGAATGTAAGGGGCAATGGTTAGATTGCCTTTTATTGAAGATTGAATTGAACTGAATTGAATTTATTGTCATGTGTACTGAAGCTCAGTGAAAAGCTTTGTCTTGCGAGCAACAGGCAAATCACAGAGTTAAATTGCATAGATAGTAACTAATAAGTAAACAGTGGCAAAAACAAAAACACAGGTACAGGCAAACAATTTGTGAGTCCATTCAGTATTCTAACAACACTAGGGTAGAAACCGTTGCGAAACGGGCTGGTGCGTGTGTTCAGGCTTCTGTACCTTCTCCCCGATGGTAGAGGTTGTAGAAAAAGATTGCCAGGGTGGGATGGATCTTTGACAATGCTGGCGGCCTTTCCTTGACAGCGGGCCTGGTAGATGGATTCTACAGATGGGAGGTTGGCCTTTGTGATTGTCCGGGCCTAGTTCACCACTCTCTGTAACCGTCTCCGATCTTGAATGGTACAGTTACCATACCGGGTAGTGATACACCCAGACAGAATGCTCTCCATGGCACACCTATAAGAGTTGGCAAGGGTATTCACCGTCATGCCAAATCTCCTCAGCTGCCTGAGAAAGAAGAAACGTTGTTAGGCTTTTGGAACTAGTGCATCTGTATGAAGAATCCAAGAAAGCTTGTTGTGGGTGACCACTCCCAGGAGCTTGACACTCTCCACTCATTCCACCTCTGTGCTGTTAATGTGTTGGGGGGGGAAGCATGAGTAACATCCCGCCGAAAGTTAATAATGAGTTCTTTGGTTTTGCTGGCATTGAGAGCTAGGTTGTTCTCAGTGCACCATTTTTCCAGGTCTTCCGCATGTAGTCTGCTAGGAGATGGTCATAGCCTGGCATTTGTGTGGCATGAATGTTATTTGCCACTTGTCAGCCCATGCCTGCATATTGTTCAGATCTTGCTGCATTGAACATGGACTGCTTCAGTACCTGAGGAGTTGCGAATGGTCTTGTACATTGTGCAATCATCGATGAACATCCCCATTTCTGGTCTTAGATAGAGGGAAGGTCATTGATGAAACAGCTAAAGGTAGTTGGGCCTTGGACACTCCCCTGAGGAACTCCTGCAGAAATGTCCTGGAGCTGAGATGACTGACCTCCAACAACCACAACCATCTTCCTACATGTCAGGTATGACTCTAACCACCGGAGAGTTTGTCCTGATGCCCATTAATTCCAGTTTTGCCAGGGCTCTGTCAAACACAGCCTTGATGTCAAAGGCTGTCCCTCTCCCCTCCCCTCTGGAATTCAGCTCTTTTCTCCATGTTTGAACCAAGGCTGTAATGAGGTCAGGAGCTGAGTGACCCTGGGGGGACCCAAACTGGGGGTCACTGAGCAGGTTATTGCTGAGCTGGTGCTTGATAGCCCTGTTGATGATGACACCTTCCATCACTTGGTAATTGGATTTGTCCTGCATTTTATGTTCAAGACATACCTGGGAAAATGTCCACATTTGTCAGGTAGCTGCTACTATTTGCACTGTACTGGAACAGCTTGGCCAGAGGAATGGCAAGTCTTCAGTACTATTGCCGGAATGTTGTCAGAGCCCACAGCCTTTGCAGTACCCAGTGTCTGCTACCATTTCTTGAAATCATATGGAGTGAATTGAATTGGCTGAAGACTGGTTCCTGTGATGCTGGGGCCCACTGGAGGAGGCTGAGATGGATCATCCACTCAGCACTTCTGACAGAAGATTGCTGCGAATACTTCAACCCTATCTTTGACATTGATGTGCTGGGCTCTTCCATCATTGAGGATGGGGATATTTGTGGAAGCTCCTCCTCCAGTGAATTATTTCATTGTCTGCAGATATGTTTGCTCTAGACACAACTGGTATCCTAGAGAGACAACACATCACTAATCTATTTTTCATATTGCCGAATTTTTATTTTATTCAGTTATATATGTGCCTTTGTTTCTGGGTGTTTTATTCACCTTGCCAATAGGGGCTATTATATCTTTTAGGAATAGAATAAATCTTAGTCACATTGTTTTTATTCAAGATATAGGCATCACTGGCTGATCAGCATTTATTGCCTGTAATCAGATACCCATAAAATAGCCAGAGTCTTCTTCTGTTCTGAAATAGAACAATTCCTGAAGGCTGAAAAAATTAGAAAAGCAAAAAAGAGCTACTTTCTTCCCTTTTTCCCCAATCCCTTTAATCATCCAACTCCTTGTACTCTGGAACTTGCCTCACGAGTGGGTATTGTGAGTCTATCTCCAGCACAAGCACAGGTGCTCCAGGAAGGCAGTACACCACCATCTTCCAAAGGGCAAACGAGGGATGGGCAATAAATCTGGCCCAGCCAGTGAAGTCTCACATTGTGTGAGTGAATAAAAAATCTCTCCTGTCAGTCTCACTAAACTATTAAGTTGTAGCAAGTGGCATAGTTTTATGCGCTTCTGACACAAAAGGCCTATTTGACCTAATTACAGAGGAACCAGTTTCATCCATTTCTTTAAGTAGCGAGGCCCAACTGCTCGTCCAGTGGAGACCTTGTTAGAACCCAACGTAAGCAGGGAATTAATGAATTTAACTCAGAGACTTTAAATAAAATAGACTATGCAAAAAAGATTAAGATTTTCGTATCCACAAACTGCTCACATTCAGCTTCATATATTCCCTCTCTGTTATTACTTTCTCATATTCAATAAACAACACCTGCTTTCAATTAACACTGACTGTCCAACCAAGTTTGACCAGATTTGTAGTTACCTGCTGTCATACCTTCTTACACAATTCTGTCATATTTTGTTTATAATGTTTCTGATAATTACCCTCAGATATTTAATTTTATTTAAGATGTCTTCTGCATGTAAGTTAATCTAAAATATTATATATTATTATGTGAAGAAGGGTGTTCTGGCTATGGAGGGGGTGCAAAAAATGTTTACAAACTGATTCCTGGGAATGACAGGACTGATGTATGAAGAGAAACTGGATCAGTTCAGTTACAGTCAATGGGGTTTAGAAGACTATAGGAAGACCATATGATGGGAAGGATGTGGAGGCTTTGGAGAGGGTGCTGAAGAGGTTTCCCAGAATGGTGCCTGGGTATCAGTGTATGAGCTACAAGGAGAGGTTGGACAATCTGGGACTGTTTTTGTTGGAGCATTTGTGGCTGAGGGCAACCTGATGTAAGTATATAAAATTATGAGAGGCATAGATAAGGTAGATAGTTGGAATTCTTCTCCCAAGGTGGAAATATCAAATACCAGGGGACAGGGATTTAATGTGAGAAGGAGAAAATTTAAAGGAGATGTGCGAGGCAAGTTTTCTACATCGAGGGTAGTAGATGTCTGGAAGACACTGCCAGGGCAGGTGGTAGAAGCAAATACAAAGCAATGTTAAAAAGACACTTAGGCAGACTCATGAACAGGGAGGGAATAGAGGGAGATGAGCCATTTGTTGGCAGAAGGGATTAATTTAGAATGATGTCATGGTCAGCACAGACATATGAGGAGCTGAGGGGCCCGTTCCTGAGCTGTACTACAGTTACAGAGTCACAGAGTCCTACAGCACAGAAACAGGCCCTTTCATCTAAACTGGTCCATACTGACCAAAATGTCCATCCTCGCAAACCCCATTTCCCTGCACTTAGCCCATATCCTTCTAAACCTTCCCTATCCATGTATTTGTCCCAATGCCTTTTAAATATTGTTAATGTACCCACATCAACCACTTCTGTTGGCAGCTCATTCCAACTCCATAACGCCCTCTGTGTAAAAACGTTGCCCCTCAGGTTCCCTTTTATTTTTTTCACTCTAACCTTAAACTAATGCTCGGTAATCCTTAATTTCCCAACCCTGGGAAAAAGACTGAGTGCATTCACTCTATCCATGCCTCTCATGAACTTATATATTTCTATAAAATGTCCCCTCAGTCTCCTATGCTCGAAAGAAAAAGTCCTAGTTTGTTCAACTTCTCCCTATAACTCAGACCCTTGAGTGCCATCTAGACAGGCAGGAGGCTGTGGGAACACAGCAAGGCAGGCAGCATCAGGAGGGACAGGCAGGAGGCTGGAGGAACACAGCAAGGCAGGCAGCATCAGGAGGGACAGGCAGGAGGCTGGGGGAACACAGCAAGGCAGGCAGCATCAGGAGGGACAGGCAGGAGGCTGGAGGAACACAGCAAGGCAGGCAGCATCAGGAGGGACAGGCAGGAGGCTGGAGGAACACAGCAAGGCAGGCAGCATCAGGAGGGACAGGCAGGAGGCTGGAGGAACACAGCAAGGCAGGCAGCATCAGGAGGGACTGGCAGGAGGCTGGAGGAACACAGCAAGGCAGGCAGCATCAGGAGGGACAGGCAGGAGGCTGGAGGAACACAGCAAGGCAGGCAGCATCAGGAGGGACAGGCAGGAGGCTGGAGGAACACAGCAAAGCAGGCAGCATCAGGACATGTAGACATTGACATTTTGGGTGTAACCCTTCTTCAGAACATCCTTGTAAATTTCTTCTGTACTCTTTCCAGTTTAATAACATCCTTCCTGTAGCAGGGTGACCGAAACTGAGAACAATACTCCAATTGCGGCCTCACCAGCGTCCTGTATAACTGCAACATAACTTCCCAACTTCTATACTCAATGCCCTGACTGATGAAGGCCAGTGCGCCAAAACTCTCCTTCACTGTCCTGTCTACCTGTGACTCCACTTTCAGAGAACCATGGTCCTGAACTCCACGGTCCCTCTGTTCCACTACACTCCTTAAGGCCCTACCATTCACCATGAAACTTCTACCTTGATTTGACTTTCTGAAATGCAAGACCTCACACTTATCTATATTAAACTCTATTTGCCATTTCTCAGCCCACTTCCCCAGCTGACCTAGGTCTTGCTGCAATTTCTGATAACCTTCCTCACTGTCCATGATACCACCTATTTTAGCGTCATCAGCAAACCTACTAATCATGCCTTGTACATTCCCATCCAAATCATTGATATAGATAACAAACAGCAATGGGCCCAGCACCGACCTCTGACGCACTCCGCTAGTCACAGGCCTCCAGTCCAACAAGTATCCTTCCACTATTACCCTCTGCTTCCTACCATCAATTTTGTATCCATTCTGTGTTCTAATGTGGGGCATCTCATTGAAACCTATAAAAGTCTAACAGGATTAGACAGGATTGATGCAGGAAGTATGTTCCTGATGACAGGGAGTCCAGAACCAGGGATCACACTTTAAGGGGACTAGGTATGCCATTTCGGACTGAGATGAGGAGAAATTCATTCACCCAGACTGTGGTACGCCTATGGAATCCTCAGTCACAGAAACGGTTGAGGCCAAAACGCTGTATGTTTTCAAGAGGAGTTAGATATAATTTTGAAGGCTAAAGGGATCAAAGGATATAGGAGAAAGCAGGAAGAGGGTACAGAATTGGATGATCAGCTACAATCATTTTGAATGATAGAACAGACTTGAAGGGCTGAATGGCCTACTCCTGCTTCTGTTTTATATGTGGCTCTGTACTGGTTATACTGCTATATACTGGTTATACTGCTATATACTGGTTATGCTGCTATATACTGGTTATGTTGCTATATACTGGTTATGCTGCTATATACTGGTTATGTTGCTATATACTGGTTATGTTGCTATATACTGGTTATGCACTGGGTAATTCAAAATAAACATCTTCACCCAAATAATAAACTAACACAGGTAAGGAGTAAAAGGATGATAGTGACAGGGTGAGTTGAATGAGGCTGATGTACCTCACAAACACTAGCATGGGCCAAGTGGGCAGAGTGGACTGTTTGTGTCGTCAAGGATATTACATGATGTGCTTTTTATTTAATTCCAGTTGTATAACCTAATGCCAATGGTGATGAAGTTCATGCCAGGAGCACATCAGAGGCTGTTTGCAGAATGGGATCAACTGGTGGAGATCCTCTTACAGCAAGTCAAACTTCATCAAATGAGTCGAAACCCTGAGACTCCAAGAGATTTCACTGACTGCTACTTGAATAAAATAGAGAAGGTGAGGAACCAGTGATCAGCAAATTAAATGTCTTTCGCTTTGTCAAAGAAAAAAACATAATTATGAAGTTACACAAACACAGAGGCAAGAAAACAGAGAATGGAAAGGGTGACTGACATGAGGTTGTGAAGTTTAATTGAAGCTGGAGAGAAAGAGATACAAAGGTTGAGGTAAAACAGTTAGGAGTAGTGTTCACCAACTCCTGAAAATTACAAAATTATTTGAGAAATGGATCGGATCAAGAGTCAAAGGGTTGAAGTTTCAGTTACAAGGGGACACAGGCTCAAGGTGAGAGCTGGGGGGTGGGGATTTAAGGGAGTTGTACGAGGGAAGCTTTTCACGCAGGGAGTGGTAGGAGCCTCGAACGTACTGCCAGAAAAGGTGGTGGAAGCAGGCCCGCTGACTATACTTAAGAGGCATCTGGATGATTACATGAATAGGAGCGAATAGGGGGACACAGACCGAATAAGGGCAGAAGGTTTGTTTTTTAGTTTAGTTAGGGCATGATGATCAGCACAGGCTTGGAGGGCTGAAGGGCCTAGGCCTGTTCCTGTACTTCTCTTTGTACTCCCTCTTTCACCATATCCCTTTAATTTTCTTGTTGATATGGAGTCGTGGAGTTTTTACAGCGAGGAAAGAGGCTTTGACCTGTCTTTTCAATGCAGGCCCTTCAACATCCATCTATTCTCATCTCAGTCTGCAGACTTGAACTGTAGCCTTGGATGTTGTGGTGTTTCTGAAGTATCCCATCTCGATCACCTTTTAGGCAATGACTTCCAGTTACTGACAATGCTCAAATATTCTTTAAACCTCCCTCCCCTACCTTTCAACCATGTTCCTTGTTATTGGCCCATTGACCTAGGGGAAAGGTTACACCTCCATCTACTCGGTCTGCCTACGGTCCCATCATCACATCAGCAGCCACCTAACCCCACATGCTACAGCAGTAATACATTGTACACTCAGCCATTTCTATTCCGTTAAATGAATTCATTTAGATGTTAAACATTTTAAAAGTGAATTTCTTAATTGTACTGTTCAGGTGAAGGGAATCTCTTCTGCGCATGTTTATCTCCTGCCATCTCTTGTGTTCTTTTCCCCTGGCCCTGTCACTCACTCACTCATTCCCTTCCTTCATCCCACCTCCACAATGACCTGTTCCTTTTACTTGCTTTGACTGAGCAGCATCTTGAGCCTTGTTTAAAATAAACAAATCAATTTACTGTCAGTGATTTGCCATGGCAATGCCTCTCCCAATCAACACTAATTTGCCAACCAGTCAGCAGCTTTGTTTCAGTTTAACAGTTGTTTTCACCCCAATGTGGTAACACCTGTGAATTGTCCTGATTAAAATAAGACACAAACTTTTAGCAAAAAGAAGATTTCTTTAATTTATGCTGAAGTTCTGTGAGATCAATATAGCTATCCTTTGTTGGCCAAAGAAATACAGATGATTTCTTTCTAATATTAACCTTGATACAGTTTAAAACCTAAAATTTCACATCTATATAAAAGGGCATCTCTAATATTAAACCTGATATAATCTAAAACCTAAAACATTGGTCAGAACGTTGAATGTGGGAGTTGGCATGCTGGGGTACTGGACATTGTTGAGGCCATTTTTAGAATACCGCGTACAATTCTGGTCACCCTTCTGTAGGAAGGATGTTGTTACCCTTGAGAGGGTGCAGAAAAGATTTACAAGGATGTGCCAGGACTGTAGGGTTTGATTTATAGGGAGGGGCTGAACAGGCTGGGACATTTTTCCCTGGAGTGTCAGAGGCTGAGGGCGTGACCTTATAGAGGTGTATAAAATCATGAGGTAGGGTAAATAGACAATATCTTATTCCTAGGATGGTGGAGTCCAAAACTAGAGGGTATGGGTACAAGATGAGAGGGGAAAGATTTAAAAAGGACCTGAGAGGCAACTTTTTCATGCAGAGGGTGGTGTGTGTATGGAATGAGCTGCTATAGGAAGTGGTGGAGGCTGGTACAAAAAAAAGTTAAAGGCATTTGGATGGGAATATGAATAGAAAGGGTTTAGAGGGATATGGGCCAAGTGCTAGCAAATGGGATAAGGTCAAATTGGGATATCTGGTCAGCACAAGTTACCTCACAGCTATGGGGTTATCGGTTAGTTCAGTTAGCTGAAAAACAACTTAACAACGCACAGTGATGCCAACAGTATGGGCTCAATTCCTGTACCAGCTCGAGTTACCATGAAGCACTCTTATTCTCAACGTCTCCCCTAGCATGAGGCATGGTGACCTCAGGTTAAACTACCAACACACATTTCTATCCAATGAGAGAGCAGTCCAAAGGGTCTGGTAAAACAGTGTTGACTTTACCTTAATTACAGGCCATCTCATCAACCTGGTGAACTGGTGTTTTGAATTTTGAATCAGTGTATCTCAGTGATTCCCTGTCAAGTGACCCCAGCACCCCGGTGCAAAAGACACATCTGAACCATTCACAAAAACCTTCAACCAGAAATGCTGAGTGGGTGATCCGTTCTGCCATGTTCCAATGATGCTTGACCTCATAGATGCCAGTCTTCAGCAAATTCGGTTCACTTTACATGATGTCAAGAAATGATTAAAGGCATTTTATACTGCAAAGGCCATGGGCCCTGACAACATTCCACCATTAACACTGAAGACTTGTGCTCCAGAACTTACCACTCCTCTAGCCAAGCTGTTGTTGTCCAGTTGCAACGCTGGCATCTACCTGACCATGTTGAAAATTACCAGGCATGTCCTTTACAGAAAAGGCAGGACAAGTCCAACCCAGCCAATTACTGAACCAACAATCAACTCTCAATTATGAGTAAACTGATGGAAGATGTCATCAACACTCCTATCAAGCACATCTGCTCAGCAATAACCTGTTCAGTGACACCCACTTTGGGTTTTGCCAGGGTCACTCAGCTCCTGATTTCATTAGAGCCCTGGTCCAAACGTGGATAAAAGGCTTCATTCCCGCCTGAAGTTAGAGTGACTGCCTTTGTCGTTAAGGCTGAAATTGACTGAGTGTGGCATCGAGGAGCCTGAGCAAAACTGGAGTTAATGGGAATTGGAGAAAACTCTCCACTGGTTTGAGTCTTGTGAGGCAAATGTAAAGATGGCAGTTGTTGTTGAAGGTCAGTCATCTGAGCTCCAGGAATCCCTTAGTGTAGTGTCCTAGATCTTCAGTGGCTTCATCAATGATCTTTCCTCCATCATAAGGTCAGAAATGGGAATGTTCACTGATGATTGCACGATGTTCAGTATCAGTCACAACTCCACTCAAACACAGAGGGATCTAGGTGTACAGGTCCACAGTTCCCTGAAAGTGACAACCCAAGTTGTTAAGGTGATCAAGAAGATGTATGACATGCTTGCCTTCATTGGGCAGGGCATTGAAAATAAAAATTGGCAAGACATGTTGCAGCTGTGTGGAACTTTATTTAGGCAATATTTGGAATATTACATAGAGGTCTGGTCACCAAACAACCAGAGGGATGTGAGGTCTTTGGAGTGGGTACAGAAAAGGTTTACCAGTTTATTGCCTGGTTTGGAGGCTATTTGGAGGAGAAATTGGACAATGTTGGTTTGCTTTCACTTGAATATCAAAGGCTGAGGGATGACTTGATAGAAGTTTACAAAAATATGAGAGTTCTGGATAGAATGGATAGTCAGAGTCTTTTTCGCAGGGTAGAAATGTTAATTATGAAGAGACATGGGTTTAGGGTAAAAGCAGGAAAGTTTAAAGGAGACATGAGAAGCAGATTTTTACACAGACAGTGGTAAGTGCCTGGAACATACTATCAGAGGAGATGGGAGAAGCAAATCCAATAGCAATATTTAGGAGGCATCTTGAAGGGTACAGGATTAGGCAGGAAAGACAGGGATATGGACCACTAGGAGTCAAAAGCTTTCTCATTTAGAAAGGCATATCTGTTAGGCAGGCCTATTGGGACAAAAGGAATGATCATGTGCAGTACTGTTCTTTGTTACATATATACTGAAGCAGTGAATGTTCAAGTGCACCAAGATCTGTGAAATATCCAGGCTTGAGCTGACTTGTGGCAGTGACACTAGAGACAACCATACCATCACCCCTTGACTTTCAATTATATCACCACCACTACCAACACCCTGGGATTATGGCTGACTGTACAGTGGCTACAACGGCAGGTCAGAGGCTTGGAATATTCAGCGAGTAACTGACTGCCCAAAGCCTGTCCACTACCTACAAGACACAAGTCAGGATTGTGATGAAATACTCCCCAGTTGCCTGGATGAGTGCAACAAAAAAAGCGCTATGACCAATGGGTTATTTTTCAAGACAAAAGGATAGAGTGTAGAATTTCCAGATTCTGGTGCTCTGATGTCCTGGAATGTGAGATCAGTTGACTAACAGAACATAGAACAGTGCAGGCCCTTTGGCTGATGATGCTGTGCCAGCCTTTTATCCTACTCTAAAATCAGACTAACCTACATGCCATTCATTGTACTATCTTCCATGTGTCTATCCAAGAGTCACTTAAATGTCCCTAATGTATCAGACTCCACTACCACTGCTCTCAGTGCATTCCACACACCCACCAGTCTCTGTGTAGAATATATTACATTCCCTACAATATGGTAACAGGCCATTTGGCCCAACAAGTCCACACTGACCCTCTGCAGAGTAGCCCATCCAGACCCATTCCCTACCCTAGATTTACTACCGACTGGTGCACCTAACACTATGGGCAATTTAGCCTGGCCAATTCACCTGACCTGCACATCTTTGGATTGTGGGAGGAAACTGGAACACCTGGAGAAAACCCACACAGACACGGGGAGAATGTGCAAACTCCACATAGACAGACGCCCGAGGCTGGAATCGAACCTGGGCCTCTGGCGCTGTGAGGCAGCAGTGTTAACCACTGAAACACTGTCCCGCCCCCAAGAACCTACTTCTGACATCTCCCCTAAACATTCCTCCAATTATTTTAAAATTATGCTTGCTTGTCATAGCCATTTCTGCCCTGGGAAAAAGTCTCTGGCTATCCACTCTATCGATATCTCTCAACATCATTTACACCTCTATCAAGTCACCTCTCATCCTTCTTCACTCCAGTGAGAAAAGTCCTTGCTCCCTCAACCTTTCTCCACAAGACATGCCCTCCAGTCCAGGCAGCACCCTGGGAAATCTCCACTGCACCCTCTCTAAAGCTTCCACATCCTTCCTGTAATGAGGCGCACAGAACTGAACACAATATTCCAAGTCTGGTTTAACCAGGACTGTATAGAGCTGCAGCATAACCTTGCGCCTCTTAAACATAATCCCCTGCTAATGAAAGCCAACACACCATGTCCTTGTTAACAACCATAACAACTTGGGTGGCAACTTTGAGGGATCTATAGATGTGAACCCCAAGATCCCTCTCTTCTTCCACATGCCAAGAATCCTGCTTTAACCCTGTATTCTGCATTTAAATTCCACCTTCCAATATGAATCACTTCACACTTTTCTATTTTGAATCATGAGGTCTTGCAGGGACATCCTGACTGCTATAGAATTGATGTGCTGAACGGCCACTTTCTGTGTTGCAATAACTCTGTGACCCTGTAAGGTACAAACTTCACTCAGAAAACCTTTCAACAGTCTTTCAAAAGGATTGATCAATTTCACACTGAACCCAACAGGAGGGCTTTCTTTTCAAAAATGAGAGATCAGACAAGGAGCTTGTTCTGAGCAAACTTTCTTTTAAATGAACAAGATATTTTATTCATTCATGGGATGAAGGCATCCCTAATTACCCAGAGAATATTAAAGAATCAACCACATTGCTATGGGCTGGAGTTATGCAGACCAAGTAAGGACAGCATTTTCCTTTCTTAAAGGACTTTAGTGAAGCAGATGGATATTTCCCCAACAATCAATGATGTTTTCACAGTCATCATTACACTTGTAATTCCAATGTCATGGCAAGATTTGAATTCAGATCCTATGAGCATTACCTAGGTTTCTAGATTAATTGGTCAAAGGGAGGAATGAATCCAGATAGTGACAGGGAGCAGTGGAAGGGAGGGGGAGGGGCTGGGAAGCAAGTCGGGTGGGAGGGAGGTTATTTGAAATTGGAGAACTCAGTGTTGAGCCCTCCAGGCTATAGGCTGCCCAATCGGAAGATGAGGTGTTCCTCCAATTTGCGCTGTGGTTCATTGTGGCAATGGAGGAGGCCAAGGATGGTGATGTTGGAAAGGGAGGGGGAAGGGGAATTGAAATGGGTGATGACTGGGAGGTCTGGTTGGCCCCTGCAGATCTGGCTGTGATGCTCAAAGAACCATTCTCCAAGTTTCCGTTTGGTCTCCCTAATGTAGAGAAGACCACACCGGGAGCACCTGATGCAGTAAACCAGGTTGGAGGAGAGGCAGGTGAACCTCTGTCTCATCTGGAAGGACTGTTTGGGCCCTGGATGGAGGTGATGGGGAGGTGGTGGATGGGGGGGGGGGGGGGGGGGGGGGTGGTGGTGTGCTGGCAGGTTTTGCAGCTTTTCCAGTTGCAGGGGAAGGTACCGGGGGGTTCTGGGGGGTCTGTAAGGAGAGTGGCGCAAACCAAGAACTGTCGGAGGGAATAGTCTTTGGGGAAGGCAGAGAGGTGGGGGGAAGGGAAGATATTCTTGGTAGTGGGGTCTAGTTGGAGCTGGTGGATGCATTGAATACAGAGGCTGATGGAGTGGTCGGTGAGGACAAGGGGAACTCTGTCTTTATTTTGTTTGGAGGAGGGGGTTTAAGAGCTGTGGAATGGGGAATGGAGATGGTGCAGTGTGGAGCTGTCTGGATGACAGAGGGAGGGAAAGCGCGTTGTTCAAAATAGGTGGACATCTGGGGTGCTCGCAAGTGGAATGTCTCCTCATCCGAGCAGATGCGGCAGAGCCAGAGGAATTGGGAGAATGGGATGGAGACTATTGGGTGGTAGGAGATGTAATCCAGATAGTTATGGGAGTCTGTGTGTTTGTAGTTCATGATTGTCTGGAGGCTGTCCCCGGAGATGTGGAATTAGCTGATGGGCTGGAATCGGAGCTGTCTCCTTTTGTGATGAAAGGAGAGATAATTACTGCAGTAGCTCAGCATTTAAATTTTCTGGAAACACCATCAGAATCTTTGAAGATAGCTAAAACTCAGTTGAAAATGAAGCAGCTTGAGTTAGAGGCAAAAGACAAGAAATGATAAATAAAAGCAGAGGAAAGAGAAGAAGAACGAATGGTTTTAGCAGAACAAAGACAAAGAGAGAGAGAAGAGAGAGAAAGAGTGAGAAAAGGAGAGAAAAGGAGAGAAAGTAAAGGAAGAAATAGAAGGAGTTTGAACTTGAGAAATTGGCACTTTGACAGGAAAATCAGCTTAAAGGCTGGAGATGAAGGCTGAAGGTCAGCTCAGTGAGGAAGAGAGGGAGGGTCAGCAAACCCATAGCAACCAAAGGCCTGGTGAGAAACTGTTTAAATCTCCTCAAGCATTGCCTAATTTTGATGAAAAAGGTGTAGAAGCCTTTTTCATCTCATTTGAAAAGGCGGCTAAAAAAATGCAGTGGCCAGTGGCAATGTGGGTTTTGTTGATCTGAACAAAACTTGCAGGTAGGGCGACTGAGGTATTCGCATCCTTATCAGAGGAGATATCTGGGGAGTATGAGGAGGTGAGAAAAGCCATTTTAAGTGCATATGAGCTTGTACCAGAATCATAGAGACAATGTTTCAGGAATCTAAGGAGGGGCCCTGGTCAAACCTATATTGAGTTTGAAAAGATCAAACAGAGTAATTTTGATCGGTGGATAAGGACAATAAAAATATGAATCTCTTAGAGAGTCAATTCTTTTAGAGGAATTCAAAAATTCACTGCCTGAAGTAATGTAAACTCATGTGGAAGAGCAGAGAGTTAAAACAGCAAGGTTAGCAGCTGAAGGGGCTGATGATTATTAGTTGATCCATTAAACAAAGTTTGGCTTCCAAAAGCAATTTCAATCCGCAAGGGTAAAAACTGAGGAAAAGAGAAATCCTTAAGTGAAAAGGTAAGGGTAGAACTCTGTGAAGATTATAACTTGCCACAGGGCAAAAAGGAAACCCTTGAAGGGGAAAGAGAATTTAAAAACTCCGGTGTTTTCACTGTAATAAAATAGGCCACGTGAAATCACAGTGTTGGTGGGTTAGGAAAATTCCTGGGAAGCTAGATGTAGGGAAACAGGATAAGCTGGTGACTTTTGTTGGAGTGGTAAAGGAAAGCACAATAGAGGCTGTGCCAAAATGTACAAGCTGATCGGAGGTTGGTTAAGGAGGAAGTGCTAGACCTTCTTAAACTAGTCATGGTAGGAGTACTGGACAAATTCTCAGCTCCAGGAATGCAATTTGTCCTTGCTAATGGTAAATCTGGTTCATAGGCAGGAGTGAAAAGCCAGTGTAAACTCAGGCAACATTTCATATCCTTCCCTATTACTTGCTGAACTTGGTTGCTAATGTTTTTGTAATTTATGCACAAGAACTCCCAAATCCCTCTGTGCTTCTGCTTTCTTTATTCTTCCTCTCAAAATTCATCATCTCACATTCTTACATATTTTATTTCAACTACCAAGTTAATTTCAACTCATATCTCTTTGCAGACTTTCTGTGTCATCTGCAAACTAACTACCCTTACTTTCATTTAGCACAGTTATTTCTGACCCACATTTCTGAAACAAAATACTAAATTCTACTACGATATGGTCACTGTTCTTTAGGGGATCTTTTACTCTCAGATAATTTATTAAGCTGGCTCAATATACATCACCAGATCATGCAAACTTCATTCACTGGTTGTTAATGTGTTACAGGGAACTTAAACTTCTTGGCCACTAAAGAGAAGCATTTGGAGATGAAACTATGAAGAAATTTGGAACTGAGTGTGTTGGGTCAGCCAGCTAAGAGTAAAGGTCAGAGAGTGTCGGGTCAGCCAGCTAAGAGTCAATGTCAGAGTGTGTTGGATCAGCCAGCTAAGAGTCAATGTTAGAGCGTGTTGGGTCAGTCAGCTAAGAGTCAATGTCAGAGCGTGTTGGGTCAGCCAGCTAAGACTCAACGTCAGGGTGTGTTGGGTCAGCCAGCTAAGAGTAAATGTCAGAGAGTGTCGGGTCAGTCAGCTAAGAGTCAATGTCAGAGAGTGTCGGGTCAGTCAGCTAAGAGTCAATGTCAGAGCGTGTTGGATCAGCCAGCTAAGAGTCAATGTTAGAGCATGTTGGGTCAGTCAGCTAAGAGTCAATGTCAGAGTGTGTTGGGTCAGCCAGCTAAGAGTCAATGTCAGAGCGTGTTGGGTCAGTCAGCTAAGAGTCAATGTCAGTGCATGTTGGGTCAGCCAGCTAAGAGTCAATGTCAGAGTGTGTTGGGTCAGTCAGCTAAGAGTCAATGTCAGTGCGTGTTGGGTCAGTCAGCTAAGAGTCAATATCAGAGTGTGTTGGGTCAGCCAGCTAAGAGTCAATGTCAGAGCGTGTTGGGTCAGCCAGCTAAGACTCAATGTCAGAGCGTGTTGGGTCAGCCAGCTAAGAGTCAATGTCAGTGCGTGTTGGGTCAGCCAGCTAACAGTCAAAGTCAGAGTGTGTTGGATCAGCCAGCTAAGAGTCAATGTCAGAACGTGTTGGGTCAGCTAGCTAAGAGTCAAAGTCAGAGCGTGTTGGGTCAGCTAGCTAAGAGTCAATGTCAGAGCGTGTTGGGTCAGCCAGCTAAGAGTCAATGTCAGAGCGTGTTGGGTCAGTCAGATAAGAGTCAATGTCAGAGCGTGTTGGGTCAGCCACATAAGAGTCAATGTCAGAGCGTGTTGGGTCAGCCAGCTAAGAGTCAATGTCAGTGCGTGTTGGGTCAGTCAGCTAAGAGTCAATGTCAGAGGGTTTTGGGTCAGCCAGCTAAGACTCAACATCAGAGTGTGTTGGGTAAGCCAGCTAAGAGTCAATGTCAGAGCGTGTTGGGTCAGTCAGCTAAGAGTCAATGTCAGTGTGTGTTGGGTCAGTCAGCTAAGAGTCAATGTCAGAGGGTTTTGGGTCAGCCAGCTAAGACTCAACATCAGAGCGTGTTGGGTCAGCCAGCTAAGAGTCAATGTCAGAGCGTGTTGGGTCAGCCAGCTAAGAGTCAATGTCAGAGCGTGTTGGGTCAGTCAGGTAAGAGTCAATGTCAGAGCGTGTTGGGTCAGTCAGCTAAGAGTCAATGTCAGTGTGTGTTGGGTCAGCCAGCTAAGAGTCAATGTCAGTGTGTGTTGCGTCAGCCAGCTAAGAGTCAATGTCAGAGCATGTTGGATCAGCCAGCTAAGAGTCAATGTCAGAACGTGTTGGGTCAGCCAGCTAAGAGTCAATGTCAGTGTGTGTTGGGTCAGTCAGCTAAGAGTCAATGTCAGAGCGTGTTGGGTCAGTCAGCTAAGAGTCAATGTCAGAGCGTGTTGGGTCAGCCAGCTAAGAGTCAATGTCAGAGCGTGTTGGGTCAGTCAGCTAAGAGTCAATGTCAGAGCGTGTTGGGTCAGTCTGATAAGAGTCAATGTCAGTGCGTGTTGGGTCAGCCAGATAAGAGTCAATGTCAGGGCGTGTTGGGTCAGTCAGCTAAGAGTCAATGTCAGATCGTGTTGGATCAGCCAGCTAAGAGTCAATGTCAGAGCGTGTTGGATCAGCCAGCTAAGAGTCAATGTCAGTGCGTGTTGGGTCAGCCACCTAAGAGTCAATGTCAGAGAGTGTTGGGTCAGCCAGCTAAGACTCAATGTCAGAGCGTGTTGGGTCAGTCAGCTAAGAGTCAATGTCAGAGCGTGTTGGGTCAGTCAGCTAAGAGTCAATGTCAGAGCGTGTTGGGTCAGCCAGCTAAGAGTCAATGTCAGAGTGTGTTGGGTCAGTCAGCTAAGAGTCAATGTCAGGGCGTGTTGGGTCAGTCAGCTAAGAGTCAATGCCAGATCGTGTTGGATCAGCCAGCTAAGAGTCAATGTCAGAGCGTGTTGGGTCAGTCAGCTGAGAGTCAATGTCAGAGCTTGTTGGGTCAGCTAGCTAAGAGTCAAAGTCAGAGCGTGTTGGGTCAGCTAGCTAAGAGTCAATGTCAAAGCGTGTTGGGTCAGCCAGCTAAGAGTCAATGTCAGAGCGTGTTGGGTCAGTCAGATAAGAGTCAATGTCAGAGCGTGTTGGATCAGCCATGTAAGAGTCAATGTCAGAGCGTGTTGGGTCAGTTAGCTAAGTGACAATGTCAGAGCTTGTTGGGTCAGTCAGATAAGAGTCAATGTCAGGGCGTGTTGGGTCAGTCAGCTAAGAGTCAATGTCAGTGTGTGTTGGGTCAGTCAGCTAAGACTCAACATCAGAGGGTGTTGGGCCAGCCAGCTAAGACTCAATGTCAGAGTGTGTTGGATCAGCCAGCTAAGAGTCAATGTCAGAGCGTGTTGGGTCAGTCAGCTAAGAGTCAATGTCAGAGCGTGTTGGATCAGCCAGCTAAGACTCAATGTCAGAGCGTGTTGGGTCAGCCAGCTAGGAGTCAATGTCAGAGCGTGTTGGGTCAGCCAGCTAAGAGTCAATGTCAGAGCGTGTTGGATCAGCCAGCTAAGAGTCAATGTCAGAGCGTGTTGGGTCAGCCAGCTAAGACTCAATGTCAGAGCGTGTTGGGTCAGTCAGCTAATTGTCAATGTCAGAGCGTGTTGGGTCAGTCAGCTAAGAGTCAATGTCAGAGCGTGTTGGGTCAGCCAGCTAAGAGTCAATGTCAGAGTGTGTTGGGTCAGTCAGCTAAGAGTCAATGTCAGGGCGTGTTGGGTCAGTCAGCTAAGAGTCAATGTCAGATCGTGTTGGATCAGCCAGCTAAGAGTCAATGTCAGAGCGTGTTGGGTCAGTCAGCTGAGAGTCAATGTCAGAGCTTGTTGGGTCAGCTAGCTAAGAGTCAAAGTCAGAGCGTGTTGGGTCAGCCAGCTAAGAGTCAATGTCAGTGCGTGTTGGGTCAGCTAGCTAAGAGTCAATGTCAGAGCGTGTTGGGTCAGCCAGCTAAGAGTCAATGTCACAGCGTGTTGGGTCAGTCAGATAAGAGTCAATGTCAGAGCGTGTTGGATCAGCCATGTAAGAGTCAATGTCCGAGCGTGTTGGGTCAGTTAGCTAAGAGTCAATGTCAGAGCGTGTTGGGTCAGCCAGCTAAGAGTCAATGTCAGGGCGTGTTGGGTCAGGCAGCTAAGAGTCAATGTCAGTGTGTGTTTGGTCAGTCAGCTAAGACTCAACATCAGAGGGTGTTGGGTCAGCCAGCTAAGACTCAATGTCAGAGTGTGTTGGATCAGCCAGCTAAGAGTCAATGTCAGAGCATGTTGGATCAGCCAGCTAAGAGTCAATGTCAGAGCGTGTTGGGTCAGCCAGATAGGAGTCAATGTCAGAGCGTGTTGGGTCAGCCAGCTAAGAGTCAATGTCAGAGCGTGTTGGATCAGCCAGCTAAGAGTCAATGTCAGAGCGTGTTGGGTCAGCCAGCTAAGATTCAATGTCAGAGCGTGTTGGGTCAGCCAGCTAAGAGTCAATGTCAGAGCGTGTTGGGTCAGTCAGATAAGAGTCAATGTCAGAGCGTGTTGGGTCAGCTAGCTAAGAGTCAATGTAAGTGCGTGTTGGGTCGGCCAGCTAAGAGTCAATGTCAGAGCGTGTTGGGTCAGTCAGATAAGAGTCAATGTCAGAGCGTGTTGGATCAGCTAGCTAAGAGTCAATGTAAGTGCGTGTTGGGTCGGCCAGCTAAGAGTCAATGTCAGAGCGTGTTGGGTCAGCCAGCTAAGAGTCAATGTCAGAGTGTGTTGGGTCAGTCAGCTAAGACTCAAAATCAGAGGGTGTTGGGTTAGCCAGCTAAGACTCAATGTCTGAGCGTGTTGGGTCAGCCAGCTAAGACTCAATGTCAGTGCGTGTTGGGTCAGCCAGCTAAGAGTCAATGTCAGTGCGTGTTGGGTCAGCCAGCTTAGAGTCAATTTCAGTGCGTGTTGGGTCAGCCAGCTAAGAGTCAATGTCAGTGCGTGTTGGGTCAGCCAGCTAAGAGTCAATGTCAGTGCGTGTTCGGTCAGTCAGGTAAGAGTCAATGTCAGAGCGTGTTGGGTCAGTCAGATAAGAGTCAATGTCAGAGTGTGTTGGGTCAGTCAGCTAAGAGTCAATGTCAGTGCGTGTTGGGTCAGTCAGCTAATTGTCAATGTCAGTGCGTGTTGGGTCAGTCAGCTAAGAGTCAATGTCAGTGTGTGTTGGGTCAGTCAGATAAGAGTCAAAGTCAGAGTGTGTTGGGTCAGTCAGTTAGCTAAGAGTCAATGTCAGTGTGTGTTGGGTCAGACAGCTAAGAGTCAATGTCAGAGTGTGTTGGGTCAGTCAGCTAGGAGTCAATGTCAGTGCGTGTTGGGTCAGTCAGCTAAGAGTCAATGTCAGTGTGTGTTGGGTCAGTCGGGGAAGAGTCAATGTCAGTGTGTGTTGGGTCAGCCAGCTAAGAGTCAATGTCAGAGTGTGCTGGGTCAGCCAGCTTAAGACTCAATGTCATTGCATATTGGGTCAGTCAGCTAAGAGTCAATGTCAGAGCGTGTTGGGTCAGCCAGCTAAGAGTCAATGTCAGTGCATTTTGGGTCAGCCAGCTAAGAGTCAATGTCAGTGCGTGTTGGGTCAGTCAACTAAGAGTCAATGTCAGTGTGTGTTGGGTCAGCCAGCTAAGAGTCAATGTCAGTGCGTGTTGGGTCAGCCAGCTAACAGTCAAAGTCAGAGTGTGTTGGGTCAGCAAGCTAAGAGTCAATGTCAGTGCGTGTTGGGTCAGCCAGCTAAGACTCAATGTCATTGCATGTTGGGTCAGTCAGCTAAGAGTCAATGTCAGAGCGTGTTGGGTCAGCCAGCTAAGAGTCAATGTCAGTGCATTTTGGGTCAGCCAGCTAAGAGTCAATGTCAGTGCGTGTTGGGACAGCCAGCTAACAGTCAAAGTCAGAGTGTGTTGGGTCAGCCAGCTAAGAGTCAATGTCAGTGCGTGTTGGGTCAGTCAACTAAGAGTCAATGTCAGTGTGTGTTGGGTCAGCCAGCTAAGAGTCAATGTCAGTGCGTGTTGGGTCAGCCAGCTAACAGTCAAAGTCAGAGTGTGTTGGGTCAGCAAGCTAAGAGTCAATGTCAGTGCGTGTTGGGTCAGCCAGCTAACAGTCAAAGTCAGAGTGTGTTGGGTCAGCCAGCTAAGAGTCAATGTCAGTGCGTGTTGGGTCAGCCAGCTAACAGTCAAAGTCAGAGTGTGTTGGGTCAGCAAGCTAAGAGTCAATGTCAGTGCGTGTTGGGTCAGCCAGCTAAGACTCAATGTCAGAGCGTGTTGGGTCAGCCAGCTAAGAGTCAATGTCAGTGCGTGTTGGGTCAGCCAGCTAACAGTCAAAGTCAGAGTGTGTTGGGTCAGCCAGCTAAGAGTCAATGTCAGAACGTGTTGGGTCAGCCAGCTAAGAGTCAATGTCAGTGCGTGTTGGGTCAGCCAGCTAAGAGTCAATGTCAGAGCGTGTTGGGTCAGTCAGATAAGAGTCAATGTCAGTGCGTGTTGGGTCAGTCAGATAAGAGTCAATGTCAGTGCGTGTTGGGTCAGCCAGCTAAGAGTCAATGTCAGTGCGTGTTGGGTCAGCCAGCTAAGAGTCAATGTCAGAGCGTGTTGGGTCAGTCAGATAAGAGTCAATGTAAGTGCGTGTTGGGTCGGCCAGCTAAGAGTCAATGTCAGAGCGTGATGGGTCAGCCAGCTAAGAGTCAATGTCAGAGCGTATTGGGTCAGTCAGATAAGAGTCAATGTCATTGCGTGTTGGGTCAGTCTGATAAGAGTCAATGTCAGTGCGTGTTGGGTCAGCCAGCTAAGAGTCAATGTCAGAGCGTGTTGGGTCAGTCAGATAAGAGTCAATGTCAGAGCGTGTTGGGTCAGATGGCTAAGAGTCAACGTAAGTGCGTGTTGGGTCGGCCAGCTAAGAGTCAATGTCAGAGCGTGTTGGGTCAGCCAGCTAAGTGTCAATGTCAGAGCGTATTGGGTCAGTCAGATAAGAGTCAATGTCAGTGCGTGTTGGGTCAGTCTGATAAGAGTCAATGTCAGTGCGTGTTGGGTCAGTCAGCTAAGACTCAACATCAGAGGGTGTTGGGTTAGCCAGCTAAGACTCAATGTCAGAGCGTGTTGGGTCAGCCAGCTAAGACTCAATGTCAGAGGGTGTTGGGTCAGCCAGCTAAGACTCAATGTCAGAGTGTGTTGGGTCAGCCAGATAAGAGTCAATGTCAGTGCGTGTTGGGTCAGCCAGCTAAGAGTCAATGTCAGAGCGTGTTGGGTCAGTCAGATAAGAGTCAATGTCAGAGCGTGTTGGGTCAGCCAGCTAAGAGTCAATGTCAGAGCGTGTTGGATCAGCCAGCTAAGAGTCAATGTCAGAGCGTGTTGGGTCAGCCAGCTAAGATTCAATGTCAGAGCGTGTTGGGTCAGCCAGCTATGAGTCAATGTCAGAGCGTGTTGGGTCAGTCAGATAAGAGTCAATATCAGAGCGTGTTGGGTCAGCTAGCTAAGAGCCAATGTAAGTGCGTGTTGGGTCGGCCAGCTAAGAGTCAATGTCAGAGCGTGTTGGGTCAGTCAGCTAAGAGTCAATGTCAGAGCGTGTTGGGTCAGTCAGATAAGAGTCAATGTCAGTGCGTGTTGGGTCAGCCAGCTAAGAGTCAATGTCAGTGTGTGTTGGGTCAGCCAGCATAGAGTCAATGTCAGTGGGTGTTGGGTCAGCCAGCTAAGAGTCAATGTCAGTGCGTGTTGGGTCAGCCAGCTAAGAATCAATGTCAGTGCGTGTTCGGTCAGTCAGGTAAGAGTCAATGTCAGTGTGTGTTGGGTCAGTCAGATAAGAGTCAATGTCAGAGTGTGTTGGGTCAGTCAGCTAAGAGTCAATGTCAGTGCGTGTTGGATCAGTCAGCTAATTGTCAATGTCAGTGCGTGTTGGGTCAGTCAGCTAAGAGTCAATGTCAGTGTGTGTTGGGTCAGTCAGATAAGAGTCAAAGTCAGAGTGTGTTGGGTCAGACAGCTAAGAGTCAATGTCAGTGTGTGTTGGGTCAGACAGCTAAGAGTCAATGTCAGAGTGTGTTGGGTCAGTCAGCTAAGAGTCAATGTCAGTGCGTGTTGGGTCAGTCAGCTAAGAGTCAATGTCAGTGTGTGTTGGGTCAGTCAGGGAAGAGTCAATGTCAGAGTGTGTTGGGTCAGCCAGCTTAAGACTCAATGTCATTGCATGTTGGGTCAGTCAGCTAAGAGTCAATGTCAGAGCGTGTTGGGTCAGCTAGCTAAGAGTCAATGTCAGTGCGTGTTGGGTCAGTCAGCTAAGAGTCAATGTCAGTGCGTGTTGGGTCAGTCAGCTAAGAGTCAATGTCAGTGCGTGTTGGGTCAGTCAGCTAAGAGTCAATGTCAGTGTGTGTTGGGTCAGCCAGCTAAGAGTCAATGTCAGTGCGTGTTGGGTCAGCCAGCTAACAGTCAAAGTCAGAGTGTGTTGGGTCAGCCAGCTAAGAGTCAATGTCAGTGCGTGTTGGGTCAGCCAGCTAAGACTCAATGTCAGAGCGTGTTGGGTCAGCCAGATAAGAGTCAATGTAGTGCGTGTTGGGTCAGTCAGCTAAGAGTCAATGTCAGTGCGTGTTGGGTCAGTCAGCTAATTGTCAATGTCAGTGCGTGTTGGGTCAGTCAGCTAAGAGTCAATGTCAGTGTGTGTTGGGTCAGTCAGATAAGAGTCAATGTCAGAGCGTGTTGGGTCAGTCAGCTAAGAGTCAATGGCAGTGTGTGTTGGGTCAGTCAGCTAAGAGTCAATGTCAGTGTGTGTTGGGTCAGTCAGCTAAGAGTCAATGTCAGTGTGTGTTGGGTCAGTCAGCTAAGAGTCAATGTCAGTGTGTGTTGGGTCAGACAGCTAAGAGTCAATGTCAGTGTGTGTTGGGTCAGTCAGGGAAGAGTCAATGTCAGTGTGTGTTGGGTCAGCCAGCTAAGAGTCAATGTCAGAGTGTGCTGGGTCAGCCAGCTTAAGACTCAATGTCATTGCATGTTGGGTCAGTCAGCTAAGAGTCAATGTCAGAGCGTGTTGGGTCAGCCAGCTAAGAGTCAATGTCAGTGCGTGTTGGGTCAGTCAGCTAAGAGTCAATGTCAGAGCGTGTTGGGTCAGTCAGCTAAGAGTCAATGTCAGTGCATGTTGGGTCAGTCAGCTAAGAGTCAATGTCAGAAGGTGTTGGGTCAGCCAGCTAAGAGTCAATGTCAGTGCGTGTTGGGTCAGTCAGCTAAGAGTCAATGTCAGAGCGTGTTGGGTCAGCCAGCTAAGAGTCAATGTCAGTGCGTGTTGGGTCAGCCAGCTAAGAGTCAATGTCAGAGCGTGTTGGGTCAGTCAGATAAGAGTCAATGTCAGTGCGTGTTGGGTCAGTCAGATAAGAGTCAATGTCAGTGCGTGTTGGGTCAGCCAGCTAAGAGTCAATGTCAGTGCGTGTTGGGTCAGCCAGCTAAGAGTCAATGTCAGAGCGTGTTGGGTCAGTCAGATAAGAGTCAATGTAATTGCGTGTTGGGTCGGCCAGCTAAGAGTCAATGTCAGAGCGTGATGGGTCAGCCAGCTAAGAGTCAATGTCAGAGCGTATTGGGTCAGTCAGATAAGAGTCAATGTCAGTGCGTGTTGGTTCAGTCTGATAAGAGTCAATGTCAGTGCGTGTTGGGTCAGCCAGCTAAGAGTCAATGTCAGAGCGTGTTGGGTCAGTCAGATAAGAGTCAATGTCAGAGCGTGTTGGGTCAGATGGCTAAGAGTCAATGTAAGTGCGTGTTGGGTCGGCCAGCTAAGAGTCAATGTCAGAGCGTGTTGGGTCAGCCAGCTAAGAGTCAATGTCAGAGCGTATTGGGTCAGTCAGATAAGAGTCAATGTCAGTGCGTGTTGGGTCAGTCAGATAAGAGTCAATGTCAGTGCGTGTTGGGTCAGTCGGATAAGAGTCAATGTCAGTGCGTGTTGGGTCAGCCAGCTAAGAGTCAATGTCAGTGCGTGTTGGGTCAGTCAGCTAAGACTCAACATCAGAGGGTGTTGGGTTAGCCAGCTAAGACTCAATGTCAGAGCGTGTTGGGTCAGCCAGCTAAGACTCAATGTCAGAGGGTGTTGGGTCAGCCAGCTAAGACTCAATGTCAGAGTGTGTTGGGTCAGCCAGATAAGAGTCAATGTCAGTGCGTGTTGGGTCAGCCAGCTAAGAGTCAATGTCAGAGCGTGTTGGATCAGCCAGCTAAGAGTCAATGTCAGAGCGTGTTGGGTCAGCCAGCTGAGATTCAATGTCAGAGCGTGTTGGGTCAGCCAGCTATGAGTCAATGTCAGAGCGTGTTGGGTCAGCCAGATAAGAGTCAATGTCAGTGCGTGTTGGGTCAGCCAGCTAAGAGTCAATGTCAGAGCGTGTTGGATCAGCCAGCTAAGAGTCAATGTCAGAGCGTGTTGGGTCAGTCAGCTAAGAGTCAATGTCAGAGCGTGTTGGGTCAGTCAGATAAGAGTCAATGTCAGTGCGTGTTGGGTCAGTCAGATAAGAGTCAATGTCAGTGTGTGTTGGGTCAGTCAGATAAGAGTCAATGGCAGAGTGTGTTGGGTCAGTCAGCTAAGAGTCAATGTCAGTGCGTGTTGCGTCATTCAGCTTATTGTCAATGTCAGTGCGTGTTGGGTCAGTCAGCTAAGAGTCAATGTCAGTGTGTGTTGGGTCAGTCAGATAAGAGTCAAAGTCAGTGCGTGTTGGGTCAGCCAGCTAAGAGTCAATGTCAGAGCGTGTTGGATCAGCCAGCTAAGAGTCAATGTCAGAGCGTGTTGGGTCAGTCAGCTAAGAGTCAATGTCAGAGCGTGTTGGGTCAGTCAGATAAGAGTCAATGTCAGTGCGTGTTGGGTCAGTCAGATAAGAGTCAATGTCAGTGCGTGTTGGGTCAGCCAGCTAAGAGTCAATGTCAGAGTGTGTTGGGTCAGCCAGCTTAAGACTCAATGTCACTGCATGTTGGGTCAGTCAGCTAAGAGTCAATGTCAGAGAGTGTTGGGTCAGCCAGCTCAGACTCAATGTCAGAGTGTGTTGGGTCAACCACCTAAGAGTCAATGTCAGAGTGTGTTGGGTCAGTCAGATAAGAGTCAATGTCAGAGCGTGTTGGGTCAGCCAGCTAAGAGTCAATGTCAGAGCGTGTTGGATCAGCCAGCTAAGAGTCAATGTCAGAGCGTGTTGGGTCAGCCAGATAGGAGTCAATGTCAGAGCGTGTTGGGTCAGCCAGCTAAGAGTCAATGTCAGAGCGTGTTGGATCAGCCAGCTAAGAGTCAATGTCAGAGCGTGTTGGGTCAGCCAGCTAAGATTCAATGTCAGAGCGTGTTGGGTCAGCCAGCTAAGAGTCAATGTCAGAGCGTGTTGGGTCAGTCAGATAAGAGTCAATGTCAGAGCGTGTTGGGTCAGCTAGCTAAGAGTCAATGTAAGTGCATGTTGGGTCGGCCAGCTAAGAGTCAATGTCAGAGCGTGTTGGGTCAGCCAGCTAAGAGTCAATGTCAGAATGTATTGGGTCAGTCAGATAAGAGTCAATGTCAGTGCGTGTTGGGTCAGTCTGATAAGAGTCAATGTCAGTGCGTGTTGGGTCAGCCAGCTAAGAGTCAATGTCAGAGCGTGTTGGGTCAGATGGCTAAGAGTCAATGTAAGTGCGTGTTGGGTCGGCCAGCTAAGAGTCAATGTCAGAGCGTGTTGGGTCAGCCAGCTAAGAGTCAATGTCAGAGCGTATTGGGTCAGTCAGATAAGAGTCAATGTCAGTGCGTGTTGGGTCAGTCTGATAAGAGTCAATGTCAGTGCGTGTTGGGTCAGCCAGCTAAGAGTCAATGTCAGTGCGTGTTGGGTCAGTCAGCTAAGACTCAACATCAGAGGGTGTTGGGTTAGCCAGCTAAGACTCAATGTCAGAGCGTGTTGGGTCAGCCAGCTAAGACTCAATGTCAGAGGGTGTTGGGTCAGCCAGCTAAGACTCAATGTCAGAGTGTGTTGGGTCAGCCAGATAAGAGTCAATGTCAGTGCGTGTTGGGTCAGCCAGCTAAGAGTCAATGTCAGAGCGTGTTGGATCAGCCAGCTAAGAGTCAATGTCAGAGCGTGTTGGGTCAGCCAGCTAAGATTCAATGTCAGAGCGTGTTGGGTCAGCCAGCTATGAGTCAATGTCAGAGCGTGTTGGGTCAGCCAGATAAGAGTCAATGTCAGTGCGTGTTGGGTCAGCCAGCTAAGAGTCGATGTCAGAGCGTGTTGGTTCAGTCAGCTAAGAGTCAATGTCAGAGCGTGTTGGGTCAGTCAGATAAGAGTCAATGTCAGTGCGTGTTGAGTCAGTCAGTTAAGATTCAATGTCAGTGCGTGTTGGGTCAGCAAGCTAAGAGTCAATGTCAGTGCGTGTTGGGTCAGCCAGCTAAGAGTGAATGTCAGTGCATGTTGGGTCAGTCAGCTAAGACTCAACATCAGAGGGTGTTGGGTTAGCCAGCTAAGACTCAATGTCAGAGCGTGTTGGGTCAGCCAGCTAAGACTCAATGTCAGAGGGTGTTGGGTCAGCCAGCTAAGACTCAATGTCAGAGTGTGTTGGGTCAGCCAGATAAGAGTCAATGTCAGTGCGTGTTGGGTCAGCCAGCTAAGAGTCAATGTCAGAGCGTGTTGGATCAGCCAGCTAAGACTCAATGTCAGAGCGTGTTGGGTCAGCCAGCTATGAGTCAATGTCAGAGCGTGTTGGGTCAGCCAGATAAGAGTCAATGTCAGAGCGTGTTGGATCAGCCAGCTAAAATTCAATGTCAGAGCGTGTTGGGTCAGCCAGCTATGAGTCAATGTCAGAGCGTGTTGGGTCAGCCAGATAAGAGTCAATGTCAGAGAGTGTTGGATCAGCCAGCTAAGAGTCAATGTCAGAGCGTGTTGGGTCAGTCAACTAAGAGTCAATGTCAGAGCGTGTTGGGTCAGTCAGATAAGAGTCAATGTCAGTGCGTGTTGAGTCAGTCAGTTAAGATTCAATGTCAGTGCGTGTTGGGTCAGCCAGCTAAGAGTCAATGTCAGTGCGTGTTGGGTCAGCCAGCTTAGAGTCAATGTCAGTGGGTGTTGGGTCAGCAAGCTAAGAGTCAATGTCAGTGCGTGTTGGGTCAGTCAGTTAAGATTCAATGTCAGTGCGTGTTGGGTCAGCAAGCTAAGAGTCAATGTCAGTGCGTGTTGGGTCAGTCAGCTAAGAGTCAATGTCAGAGCGTGTTGGGTCAGATGGCTAAGAGTCAATGTAAGTGCGTGTTGGGTCGGCCAGCTAAGAGTCAATGTCAGAGCGTGTTCGGTCAGCCAGCTAAGAGTCAATGTCAGAGCGTATTGGGTCAGTCAGTTAAGAGTCAATGTCAGTGCGTGTTGGGTCAGTCTGATAAGAGTCAATGTCAGTGCGTGTTGGATCAGCCAGCTAAGAGTCAATGTCAGTGCGTGTTGGGTCAGTCAGCTAAGACTCAACATCAGAGGGTGTTAGGTTAGCCAGCTAAGACTCAATGTCAGAGCGTGTTGGGTCAGCCAGCTAAGACTCAATGTCAGAGGGTGATGGGTCAGCCAGCTAAGACTCAATGTCAGAGTGTGTTGGGTCAGCCAGATAAGAGTCAATGTCAGTGCGTGTTGGGTCAGCCAGCTAAGAGTCAATGTCAGAGCGTGTTGGATCAGCCAGCTAAGAGTCAATGTCAGAGCGTGTTGGGTCAGCCAGCTCCGATTCAATGTCAGAGCGTGTTGGGTCAGCCAGCTATGAGTCAATGTCAGAGCGTGTTGGGTCAGCCAGATAAGAGTCAATGTCAGTGCGTGTTGGGTCAGCCAGCTAAGAGTCGATGTCAGAGCGTGTTGGTTCAGTCAGCTAAGTGTCAATGTCAGAGCGTGTTGGGTCAGTCAGATAAGAGTCAATGTCAGTGCGTGTTGAGTCAGTCAGTTAAGATTCAATGTCAGTGCGTGTTGGGTCAGCAAGCTAAGAGTCAATGTCAGTGCGTGTTGGGTCAGCCAGCTAAGAGTCAATGTCAGTGCGTGTTGGGTCAGTCAGCTAAGACTCAACATCAGAGGGTGTTGGGTTAGCCAGCTAAGACTCAATGTCAGAGCGTGTTGGGTCAGCCAGCTAAGACTCAATGTCAGAGGGTGTTGGGTCAGCCAGCTAAGACTCAATGTCAGAGTGTGTTGGGTCAGCCAGATAAGAGTCAATGTCAGTGCGTGTTGGGTCAGCCAGCTAAGAGTCAATGTCAGAGCGTGTTGGATCAGCCAGCTAAGACTCAATGTCAGAGCGTGTTGGGTCAGCCAGCTATGAGTCAATGTCAGAGCGTGTTGGGTCAGCCAGATAAGAGTCAATGTCAGAGCGTGTTGGATCAGCCAGCTAAAATTCAATGTCAGAGCGTGTTGGGTCAGCCAGCTATGAGTCAATGTCAGAGCGTGTTGGGTCAGCCAGATAAGAGTCAATGTCAGAGAGTGTTGGATCAGCCAGCTAAGAGTCAATGTCAGAGCGTGTTGGGTCAGTCAACTAAGAGTCAATGTCAGAGCGTGTTGGGTCAGTCAGATAAGAGTCAATGTCAGTGCGTGTTGAGTCAGTCAGTTAAGATTCAATGTCAGTGCGTGTTGGGTCAGCCAGCTAAGAGTCAATGTCAGTGCGTGTTGGGTCAGCCAGCTTAGAGTCAATGTCAGTGGGTGTTGGGTCAGCCAGCTAAGAGTCAATGTCAGTGCGTGTTGGGTCAGCCAGCTAAGAGTCAATGTCAGTGTGTGTTCGGTCAGTCAGGTAAGAGTCAATGTCAGTGTGTGTTGGGTCAGTCAGATAAGAGTCAATGTCAGAGTGTGTTGGGTCAGTCAGCTAAGAGTCAATGTCAGTGCGTGTTGGGTCAGTCAGCTAATTGTCAATGTCAGTGCGTGTTGGGTCAGTCAGCTAAGAGTCAATGTCAGTGTGTGTTGGGTCAGTCAGATAAGAGTCAAAGTCAGAGTGTGTTGGGTCAGTCAGCTAAGAGTCAATGTCAGTGTGTGTTGGGTCAGACAGCTAAGAGTCAATGTCAGAGTGTGTTGGGTCAGTCAGCTAAGAGTCAATGTCAGTGCATTTTGGGTCAGTCAGCTAAGAGTCAATGTCAGTGTGTGTTGGGTCAGTCAGGGAAGAGTCAATGTCAGTGTGTGTTGGGTCAGCCAGCTAAGAGTCAATGTCAGAGTGTGTTGGGTCAGTCAGCTAAGAGTCAATGTCAGTGCGTGTTGGGTCAGTCAGCTAAGAGTCAATGTCAGTGTGTGTTGGGTCAGTCAGCTAAGAGTCAATGTCAGAGCGTGTTGGGTCAGCCAGCTAAGAGTCAATGTCAGTGCATTTTGGGTCAGCCAGCTAAGAGTCAATGTCAGTGCGTGTTGGGTCAGTCAGCTAAGAGTCAATGTCAGTGCGTGTTGGGTCAGTCAGCTAAGAGTCAATGTCAGTGCGTGTTGGGTCAGTCAGCTAAGAGTCAATGTCAGTGTGTGTTGGGTCAGCCAGCTAAGAGTCAATGTCAGTGCGTGTTGGGTCAGCCAGATAACAGTCAAAGTCAGAGTGTGTTGGGTCAGCAAGCTAAGAGTCAATGTCAGTGCGTGTTGGGTCAGCCAGCTAAGACTCAATGTCAGAGCGTGTTGGGTCAGCCAGCTAAGAGTCAATGTCAGTGCGTGTTGGGTCAGCCAGCTACCAGTCAAAGTCAGAGTGTGTTGGGTCAGCCAGCTAAGAGTCAATGTCAGAACGTGTTGGGTTAGCCAGCTAAGACTCAATGTCAGTGCGTGTTGGGTCAGCTAGCTAAGAGTCAATGTCAGAGCGTGTTGGGTCAGCCAGCTAAGAGTCGATGTCAGTGCGTGTTGGGTCAGCCAGCTAAGAGTCAATGTCAGAGCGTGTTGGGTCAGTCAGATAAGAGTCAATGTCAGTGCGTGTTGGGTCAGTCAGATAAGAGTCAATGTCAGTGCCTGTTGGGTCAGCCAGCTAAGAGTCAATGTCAGTGCGTGTTGGGTTAGCCAGCTAAGAGTCAATGTCAGAGCGTGTTGGTCAGCCAGCAAAGATTCAATGTCAGTGCGTGTTGGGTCAGCCAGCTAAGAGTCAATGTCAGTGCGTGTTGGTCAGCCAGCTAAGAGTCAATGTCAGTGCGTGTTGGGTCAGCCAGCTAAGAGTCAATGTCAGTGCGTGTTCGGTCAGTCGGATAAGAGTCAATGTCAGTGCGTGTTGGGTCAGTCAGGTAATAGTCAATGTCAATGTGTGTTGGGTCAGTCAGATAAGAGTCAATGTCAGAGTGTGTTGGGTCAGTCAGCTAAGAGTCAATATCAGTGCGTGTTGGGTCAGCCAGCTAAGACTCAATGTCAGTGCGTGTTGGGTCAGTCAGCTAAGAGTCAATGTCAGTGTGTGTTGGGTCAGTCAGATAAGAGTCAATGTCAGAGTGTGTTGGGTCAGACAGCTAAGAGTCAATGTCAGAGTGTGTTGGGTCAGTCAGCTAAGAGTCAATGTCAGTGCGTGTTGGGTCAGTCAGCTAAGAGTCAATGTCAGTGTGTGTTGGGTCAGTCAGCTAAGAGTCAATGTCAGAGCGTGTTGGGTCAGCCAGCTAAGAGTAAATGTCAGTGCATTTTGGGTCAGCCAGCTAAGAGTCAATGTCAGTGTGTGTTGGTTCAGCCAGCTAAGAGTCAATGTCCGTGCGTGTTGGGTCAGTCAGCTAAGAGTCAATGCCTGTGCGTGTTGGGTCAGTCAGCTAAGAGTCAATGTCAGTGCGTGTTGGGTCAGTCAGCTAAGAGTCAATGTCAGTGCGTGTTGGGTCAGTCAGCTAAGAGTCAATATCAGAGTGTGTTGGGTCAGCCAGCGAAGAGTCAATGTCAGAGCGTGTTGGGTCAGCCAGCTTAGACTCAATGTCAGAGCGTGTTGGGTCAGCCAGCTAAGAGTCAATGCCAGTGCGTGTTGGGTCAGCCAGCGAACAGTCAAAGTCAGAGTGTGTTGGGTCAGCCAGCTAAGAGTCAATGTCAGAACGTGTTGGGTCAGCCAGCTAAGAGTCAATGTCAGTGCGTGTTGGGTCAGCCAGCTAAGAGTCAATGTCAGAGCGTGTTGGGTCAGCTAGCTAAGAGTCAATGTCAGAGCGTGTTGGGTCAGCCAGCTAAGAGTCAATGTCAGTGCGTGTTGGGTCAGCCAGCTAAGAGTCAATGTCAGAGCGTGTTGGGTCAGTCAGCTAAGAGTCAATGTCACAGCGTGTTGGGTCAGTCAGCTAAGAGTCAATGTCAGAGCGTGTTGGGTCAGCCAGCTAAGAGTCAATGTCAGTGCATGTTGGGTCAGCCAGCTAAGAGTCAATGTCAGAGCGTGTTGGGTCAGTCAACTAAGAGTCAATGTCAGAGCGTGTTGGGTCAGTCAGCTTAGAGTCAATGTCAGAGCGTGTTGGGTCAGTAAGCTCAGAATCAATGTCAGAGCGTGTTGCGTCAGTCAGCTTAGAGTCAATGTCAGAGCGTGTTGGGTCAGTCAGCTAAGACTCAACATCAGAGGGTGTTGGGTCAGCCAGCTAAGACTCAATGTCAGAGGGTGTTGGGTCAGTCAGCTAAGAGTCAATGGCAGAGCGTGTTGGGTCAGTCAGATAAGAGTCAATGTCAGAGCGTGTTGGGTCAGCCAGCTAAGAGTCATTGTCAGAGCGTGTTGGATCAGCCAGCTAAAAGTCAATATCAGAGTGTGTTGGGTCAGCCAGCTAAGAGTCAATGTCAGTGCGTGTTGGGTCAGCCAGCTAAGACTCAATGTCAGAGCGTGTTGGGTCAGCCAGCTAAGAGTCAATGTCAGTGCGTGTTGGGTCAGTCAGCTAAGAGTCAATGTCAGTGTGTGTTGGGTCAGACAGCTAAGAGTCAATGTCAGTGTGTGTTGGGTCAGTCAGGGAAGAGTCAATGTCAGTGTGTGTTTGGTCAGCCAGCTAAAAGTCAATGTCAGAGTGTGTTGTGTCAGCCAGCTTAAGACTCAATGTCATTGCATGTTTGGTCAGTCAGCTAAGAGTCAATGTCAGAGCGTGTTGGGTCAGCCAGCTAAGACTCAATGTCAGAGTGTGTTGGGTCAGCCAGATAAGAGTCAATGTCAGTGTGTGTTGGGTCAGCCAGCTAAGAGTCAATGTCAGAGCGTGTTGGGTCAGTCAGATAAGAGTCAATGTCAGAGCGTGTTGGGTCAGCCAGCTAAGAGTCAATGTCAGAGCGTGTTGGATCAGCCAGCTAAGAGTCAATGTCAGAGTGTGTTGGGTCAGCCAGCTAAGATTCAATGTCAGAGCGTGTTGGGTCAGCCAGCTATGAGTCAATGTCAGAGCGTGTTGGGTCAGTCAGATAAGAGTCAATGTCAGAGCGTGTTGGGTCAGCTAGCTAAGAGCCAATGTATGTGCGTGTTGGGTCGGCCAGCTAAGAGTCAATGTCAGAGCGTGTTGGGTCAGTCAGCTAAGAGTCAATGTCAGAGCGTGTTGGGTCAGTCAGATAAGAGTCAATGTCAGTGCGTGTTGGATCAGTCAGATAAGAGTCAATGTCAGTGCGTGTTGGGTCAGCCAGCTAAGAGTCAATGTCAGTGCGTGTTGGGTCAGCCAGCTAAGAGTCAATGTCAGTGCGTGTTCGGTCAGTCAGGTAAGAGTCAATGTCAGTGTGTGTTGGGTCAGTCAGATAAGAGTCAATGTCAGAGTGTGTTGGGTCAGTCAGATAAGAGTCAAAGTCAGAGTGTGTTGGGTCAGTCAGCTAAGAGTCAATGTCAGTGTGTGTTGGGTCAGACAGCTAAGAGTCAATGTCAGAGTGTGTTGGGTCAGTCAGCTAAGAGTCAATGTCAGTGCGTGTTGGGTCAGTCAGCTAAGAGTCAATGTCAGTGTGTGTTGGGTCAGTCAGGGAAGAGTCAATGTCAGTGTGTGTTGGGTCAGCCAGCTAAGAGTCAATGTCAGAGTGTGTTGGGTCAGCCAGCTTAAGACTCAATGTCATTGCAAACTGGGTCAGTCAGCTAAGAGTCAATGTCATAGCGTGTTGGGTCAGCCAGCTAAGAGTCAATGTCAGTGCATTTTGAGTCAGCCAGCTAAGAGTCAATGTCAGTGCGTGTTGGGTCAGTCAGCTAAGAGTCAATGTCAGTGCGTGTTGGGTCAGTCAGCTAAGAGTCAATGTTAGTGCGTGTTGGGTCAGTCAGCTAAGAGTCAATGTCAGTGTGTGTTGGGTCAGCCAGCTAAGAGTCAATGTCAGTGCGTGTTGGGTCAGCCAGCTAACAGTCAAAGTCAGAGTGTGTTGGGTCAGCCAGCTAAGAGTCAATGTCAGTGCGTGTTGGGTCAGCCAGCTAAGACTCAATGTCAGAGCGTGTTGGGTCAGCCAGATAAGAGTCAATGTTAGTGCGTGTTGGGTCAGCCAGCTAAGAGTCAATGTCAGAGTGTGTTGGGTCAGCCCGCTTAAGACTCAATGTCACTGCATGTTGGGTCAGTCAGCTAAGAGTCAATGTCAGAGCGTGTTGGGTCAGCCAGCTAAGACTCAATGTCAGAGTGTGTTGGGTCAGCCAGATAAGAGTCAATGTCAGTGCGTGTTGGGTCAACCACCTAAAAGTCAATGTCAGAGCGTGTTGGGTCAGCCAGCTAAGAGTCAATGTCAGAGCGTGTTGGATCAGCCAGCTAAGAGTCAATGTCAGAGCGTGTTGGGTCAGCCAGATAGGAGTCAATGTCAGAGCGTGTTGGGTCAGCCAGCTAAGCGTCAATGTCAGAGCGTGTTGGATCAGCCAGCTAAGAGTCAATGTCAGAGCGTGTTGGGTCAGCCAGCTAAGATTCAATGTCAGAGCGTGTTGGGTCAGTCAGCTAAGAGTCAATGTCAGAGCGCGTTGGGTCAGTCAGATAAGAGACAATGTCAGAGCGTGTTGGGTCAGCTAGCTAAGAGTCAATGTAAGTGCGTGCTGGGTCGGCCAGCTAAGAGTCAATGTCAGAGCGTGTTGGGTCAGCCAGCTAAGAGTCAATGTCAGAACGTATTGGGTCAGTCAGATAAGAGTCAATGTCAGTGCGTGTTGGGTCAGTCTGATAAGAGTCAATGTCAGTGCGTGTTGGGTCAGCCAGCTAAGAGTCAATGTCAGAGCGTGTTGGGTCAGTCAGATAAGAGTCAATGTCAGAGCGTGTTGGGTCAGATGGCTAAGAGTAAATGTAAGTGCGTGTTGGGTCGGCCAGCTAAGAGTCAATGTCAGAGCGTGTTGGGTCAGCCAGCTAAGAGTCAATGTCAGAGCGTATTGGGTCAGTCAGATAAGAGTCAATGTCAGTGCGTGTTGGGTCAGTCTGACAAGAGTCAATGTCAGTGCCTGTTGGGTCAGCCAGCTAAGAGTCAATGTCAGTGCGTGTTGGGTCAGTCAGCTAAGACTCAACATCAGAGGGTGTTGGGTTAGCCAGCTAAGACTCAATGTCAGAGCGTGTTGGGTCAGCCAGCTAAGACTCAATGTCAGAGGGTGTTGGGTCAGCCAGCTAAGACTCAATGTCAGAGTGTGTTGGGTCAGCCAGATAAGAGTCAATGTCAGTGCGTGTTGGGTCAGCCAGCTAAGAGTCAATGTCAGAGCGTGTTGGATCAGCCAGCTAAGAGTCAATGTCAGAGCGTGTTGGGTCAGCCAGCTAAGAGTCAATGTCAGAGCATGTTGGGTCAGCCAGCTATGAGTCAATGTCAGAGCGTGTTGGCTCAGCCAGATAAGAGTCAATGTCAGTGCGTGTTGGGTCAGCCAGCTAAGAGTCAATGTCAGAGCGTGTTGGATCAGCCAGCTAAGAGTCAATGTCAGAGCGTGTTGGGTCAGTCAGCTAAGAGTCAATGTCAGAGCGTGTTGCGTCAGTCAGATAAGAGTCAATGTCAGTGCGTGTTGGGTCAGTCAGATAAGAGTCAATGTCAGTGCGTGTTGGGTCAGCCAGCTAAGAGTCAATGTCAGAGTGTGTTGGGTCAGCCAGCTTAAGACTCAATGTCACTGCATGTTGGGTCAGTCAGCTAAGAGTCAATGTCAGAGCGTGTTGGGTCAGCCAGCTAAGACTCAATGTCAGAGTGTGTTGGGTCAGCCAGATAAGAGTCAATGTCAGTGCGTGTTGGGTCAACCAGCTAAGAGTCAATGTCAGAGTGTGTTGGGTCAGCCAGCTTAAGACTCAATGTCACTGCATGTTGGGTCAGTCAGCTAAGAGTCAAGGTCAGAGCGTGTTGGGTCAGCCAGCTAAGACTCAATGTCAGAGTGTGTTGGGTCAGCCAGATAAAAGTCAATGTCAGTGCGCGTTGGGTCAGCCAGCTAAGAGTCAATGTCAGAGCGTGTTGGGTCAGCCAGCTAAGAGTCAATGTCAGAGCGTGTTGGATCAGCCAGCTAAGAGTCAATGTCAGAGCGTGTTGGATCAGCCAGCTAAGAGTCAATGTCAGTGCGTGTTGGGTCAGCCAGCTAAGAGTCAATGTCAGAGTGTGTTGGGTCAGTCAGATAAGAGTCAATGTCAGAGCGTGTTGGGTCAGCCAGCTAAGAGTCAATGTCAGAGCGTGTTGGATCAGCCAGCTAAGAGTCAATGTCAGAGCGTGTTGGGTCAACCAGATAGGAGTCAATGTCAGAGCGTGTTGGGTCAGCCAGCTAAGAGTCAATGTCAGAGCGTGTTGGATCAGCCAGCTAAGTGTCAATGTCAGAGCGTGTTGGGTCAGCCAGCTAAGATTCAATGTCAGAGCGTGTTGGGTCAGCCAGCTAAGAGTCAATGTCAGAGCGTGTTGGGTCAGTCAGATAAGAGTCAATGTCAGAGCGTGTTGGGTCAGCCAGCTAAGAGTCAATGTAAGTGCATGTTGGGTCGGCCAGCTAAGAGTCAATGTCAGAGCGTGTTGGGTCAGCCAGCTAAGAGTCAATGTCAGAACGTATTGGGTCAGTCAGATAAGAGTCAATGTCAGTGCGTGTTGGGTCAGTCTGATAAGAGTCAATGTCAGTGCGTGTTGGGTCAGCCAGCTAAGAGTCAATGTCAGAGCGTGTTGGGTCAGTCAGCTAAGAGTCAATGTCAGAGCGTGTTGGGTCAGATGGCTAAGAGTCAAAGTAAGTGCGTGTTGGGTCGGCCAGCTAAGAGTCAATGTCAGAGCGTGTTGGGTCAGCCAGCTAAGAGTCAATGTCAGAGCGTATTGGGTCAGTCAGATAAGAGTCAATGTCAGTGCGTGTTGGGTCAGTCTGATAAGAGTCAATGTCAGTGCGTGTTGGGTCAGCCAGCTAAGAGTCAATGTCAGTGCGTGTTGGGTCAGTCAGCTAAGACTCAACATCAGAGGGTGTTGGGTTAGCCAGCTAAGACTCAATGTCAGAGCGTGTTGGGTCAGCCAGCTAAGACTCAATGTCAGAGGGTGTTGGGTCAGCCAGCTAAGAGTCAATGTCAGAGCGTGTTGGGTCAGCCAGATAGGAGTCAATGTCAGAGCGTGTTGGGTCAGCCAGCTAAGCGTCAATGTCAGAGCGTGTTGGATCAGCCAGCTAAGAGTCAATGTCAGAGCGTGTTGGGTCAGCCAGCTAAGATTCAATGTCAGAGCGTGTTGGGTCAGTCAGCTAAGAGTCAATGTCAGAGCGCGTTGGGTCAGTCAGATAAGAGACAATGTCAGAGCGTGTTGGGTCAGCTAGCTAAGAGTCAATGTAAGTGCGTGCTGGGTCGGCCAGCTAAGAGTCAATGTCAGAGCGTGTTGGGTCAGCCAGCTAAGAGTCAATGTCAGAACGTATTGGGTCAGTCAGATAAGAGTCAATGTCAGTGCGTGTTGGGTCAGTCTGATAAGAGTCAATGTCAGTGCGTGTTGGGTCAGCCAGCTAAGAGTCAATGTCAGAGCGTGTTGGGTCAGTCAGATAAGAGTCAATGTCAGAGCGTGTTGGGTCAGATGGCTAAGAGTAAATGTAAGTGCGTGTTGGGTCGGCCAGCTAAGAGTCAATGTCAGAGCGTGTTGGGTCAGCCAGCTAAGAGTCAATGTCAGAGCGTATTGGGTCAGTCAGATAAGAGTCAATGTCAGTGCGTGTTGGGTCAGTCTGATAAGAGTCAATGTCAGTGCCTGTTGGGTCAGCCAGCTAAGAGTCAATGTCAGTGCGTGTTGGGTCAGTCAGCTAAGACTCAACATCAGAGGGTGTTGGGTTAGCCAGCTAAGACTCAATGTCAGAGCGTGTTGGGTCAGCCAGCTAAGACTCAATGTCAGAGGGTGTTGGGTCAGCCAGCTAAGACTCAATGTCAGAGTGTGTTGGGTCAGCCAGATAAGAGTCAATGTCAGTGCGTGTTGGGTCAGCCAGCTAAGAGTCAATGTCAGAGCGTGTTGGATCAGCCAGCTAAGAGTCAATGTCAGAGCGTGTTGGGTCAGCCAGCTAAGATTCAATGTCAGAGCGTGTTGGGTCAGCCAGCTATGAGTCAATGTCAGAGCGTGTTGGCTCAGCCAGATAAGAGTCAATGTCAGTGCGTGTTGGGTCAGCCAGCTAAGAGTCAATGTCAGAGCGTGTTGGATCAGCCAGCTAAGAGTCAATGTCAGAGCGTGTTGGGTCAGTCAGCTAAGAGTCAATGTCAGAGCGTGTTGCGTCAGTCAGATAAGAGTCAATGTCAGTGCGTGTTGGGTCAGTCAGATAAGAGTCAATGTCAGTGCGTGTTGGGTCAGCCAGCTAAGAGTCAATGTCAGAGTGTGTTGGGTCAGCCAGCTTAAGACTCAATGTCACTGCATGTTGGGTCAGTCAGCTAAGAGTCAATGTCAGAGCGTGTTGGGTCAGCCAGCTAAGACTCAATGTCAGAGTGTGTTGGGTCAGCCAGATAAGAGTCAATGTCAGTGCGTGTTGGGTCAACCAGCTAAGAGTCAATGTCAGAGTGTGTTGGGTCAGCCAGCTTAAGACTCAATGTCACTGCATGTTGGGTCAGTCAGCTAAGAGTCAAGGTCAGAGCGTGTTGGGTCAGCCAGCTAAGACTCAATGTCAGAGTGTGTTGGGTCAGCCAGATAAAAGTCAATGTCAGTGCGTGTTGGGTCAGCCAGCTAAGAGTCAATGTCAGAGCGTGTTGGGTCAGCCAGCTAAGAGTCAATGTCAGAGCGTGTTGGATCAGCCAGCTAAGAGTCAATGTCAGAGCGTGTTGGATCAGCCAGCTAAGAGTCAATGTCAGTGCGTGTTGGGTCAGCCAGCTAAGAGTCAATGTCAGAGTGTGTTGGGTCAGTCAGATAAGAGTCAATGTCAGAGCGTGTTGGGTCAGCCAGCTAAGAGTCAATGTCAGAGCGTGTTGGATCAGCCAGCTAAGAGTCAATGTCAGAGCGTGTTGGGTCAACCAGATAGGAGTCAATGTCAGAGTGTGTTGGGTCAGCCAGCTAAGAGTCAATGTCAGAGCGTGTTGGATCAGCCAGCTAAGTGTCAATGTCAGAGCGTGTTGGGTCAGCCAGCTAAGATTCAATGTCAGAGCGTGTTGGGTCAGCCAGCTAAGAGTCAATGTCAGAGCGTGTTGGGTCAGTCAGATAAGAGTCAATGTCAGAGCGTGTTGGGTCAGCCAGCTAAGAGTCAATGTAAGTGCATGTTGGGTCGGCCAGCTAAGAGTCAATGTCAGAGCGTGTTGGGTCAGCCAGCTAAGAGTCAATGTCAGAACGTATTGGGTCAGTCAGATAAGAGTCAATGTCAGTGCGTGTTGGGTCAGTCTGATAAGAGTCAATGTCAGTGCGTGTTGGGTCAGCCAGCTAAGAGTCAATGTCAGAGCGTGTTGGGTCAGTCAGCTAAGAGTCAATGTCAGAGCGTGTTGGGTCAGATGGCTAAGAGTCAAAGTAAGTGCGTGTTGGGTCGGCCAGCTAAGAGTCAATGTCAGAGCGTGTTGGGTCAGCCAGCTAAGAGTCAATGTCAGAGCGTATTGGGTCAGTCAGATAAGAGTCAATGTCAGTGCGTGTTGGGTCAGTCTGATAAGAGTCAATGTCAGTGCGTGTTGGGTCAGCCAGCTAAGAGTCAATGTCAGTGCGTGTTGGGTCAGTCAGCTAAGACTCAACATCAGAGGGTGTTGGGTTAGCCAGCTAAGACTCAATGTCAGAGCGTGTTGGGTCAGCCAGCTAAGACTCAATGTCAGAGGGTGTTGGGTCAGCAAGCTAAGACTCAATGTCAGAGTGTGTTGGGTCAGCCAGATAAGAGTCAATGTCAGTGCGTGTTGGGTCAGCCAGCTAAGAGTCAATGTCAGAGCGTGTTGAATCAGCCAGCTAAGAGTCAATGTCAGAGCGTGTTGGGTCAGCCAGCTAAGATTCAATGTCAGAGCGTGTTGGGTCAGCCAGCTATGAGTCAATGTCAGAGCGTGTTGGGTCAGCCAGATAAGAGTCAATGTCAGTGCGTGTTGGGTCAGCCAGCTAAGAGTCGATGTCAGAGCGTGTTGGTTCAGTCAGCTAAGAGTCAATGTCAGAGCGTGTTGGGTCAGTCAGATAAGAGTCAATGTCAGTGCGTGTTGAGTCAGTCAGTTAAGATTCAATGTCAGAGCGTGTTGGTTCAGTCAGCTAAGAGTCAATGTCAGTGCGTGTTGGGTCAGTCAGCTAAGAGTCAATGTCAGTGTGTGTTGGGTCAGTCAGATAAGAGTCAAAGTCAGAGTGTGTTGGGTCAGTCAGCTAAGAGTCAATGTCAGTGTGTGTTGGGTCAGACAGCTAAGAGTCAATGTCAGAGTGTGTTGGGTCAGTCAGCTAAGAGTCAATGTCAGTGCGTGTTGGGTCAGTCAGCTAAGAGTCAATGTCAGTGTGTGTTGGGTCAGTCAGGGAAGAGTCAATGTCAGTGTGTGTTGGGTCAGCCAGCTAAGAGTCAATGTCAGAGTGTGTTGGGTCAGCCAGCTTAAGACTCAATGTCATTGCACACTGGGTCAGTCAGCTAAGAGTCAATGTCATAGCGTGTTGGGTCAGCCAGCTAAGAGTCAATGTCAGTGCATTTTGAGTCAGCCAGCTAAGAGTCAATGTCAGTGCGTGTTGTGTCAGTCAGCTAAGAGTCAATGTCAGTGCATGTTGGGTCAGTCAGCTAAGAGTCAATGTTAGTGCGTGTTGGGTCAGTCAGCTAAGAGTCAATGTCAGTGTGTGTTGGGTCAGCCAGCTAAGAGTCAATGTCAGTGCGTGTTGGGTCAGCCAGCTAACAGTCAAAGTCAGAGTGTGTTGGGTCAGCCAGCTAAGAGTCAATGTCAGTGCGTGTTGGGTCAGCCAGCTAAGACTCAATGTCAGAGCGTGTTGGGTCAGCCAGATAAGAGTCAATGTCAGTGCGTGTTGGGTCAGCCAGCTAAGAGTCAATGTCAGAGTGTGTTGGGTCAGCCAGCTTAAGACTCAATGTCACTGCATGTTGGGTCAGTCAGCTAAGAGTCAATGTCAGAGCGTGTTGGGTCAGCCAGCTAAGACTCAATGTCAGAGTGTGTTGGGTCAGCCAGATAAGAGTCAATGTCAGTGCGTGTTGGGTCAACCACCTAAGAGTCAATGTCAGAGTGTGTTGGGTCAGTCAGATAAAAGTCAATGTCAGAGCGTGTTGGGTCAGCCAGCTAAGAGTCAATGTCAGAGCGTGTTGGATCAGCCAGCTAAGAGTCAATGTCAGAGCGTGTTGGGTCAGCCAGATAGGAGTCAATGTCAGAGCGTGTTGGGTCAGCCAGCTAAGAGTCAATGTCAGAGCGTGTTGGGTCAGCCAGCTAAGATTCAATGTCAGAGCGTGTTGGGTCAGTCAGCTAAGAGTCAATGTCAGAGCGCGTTGGGTCAGTCAGATAAGAGACAATGTCAGAGCGTGTTGGGTCAGCTAGCTAAGAGTCAATGTAAGTGCGTGCTGGGTCGGCCAGCTAAGAGTCAATGTCAGAGCGTGTTGGGTCAGCCAGCTAAGAGTCAATGTCAGAACGTATTGGGTCAGTCAGATAAGAGTCAATGTCAGTGCGTGTTGGGTCAGTCTGATAAGAGTCAATGTCAGTGCGTGTTGGGTCAGCCAGCTAAGACTCAATGTCAGAGCGTGTTGGGTCAGTCAGATAAGAGTCAATGTCAGAGCGTGTTGGGTCAGATGGCTAAGAGTAAATGTAAGTGCGTGTTGGGTCGGCCAGCTAAGAGTCAATGTCAGAGCGTGTTGGGTCAGCCAGCTAAGAGTCAATGTCAGAGCGTATTGGGTCAGTCAGATAAGAGTCAATGTCAGTGCGTGTTGGGTCAGTCTGATAAGAGTCAATGTCAGTGCGTGTTGGGTCAGCCAGCTAAGAGTCAATGTCAGTGCGTGTTGGGTCAGTCAGCTAAGACTCAACATCAGAGGGTGTTGGGTTAGCCAGCTAAGACTCAATGTCAGAGCATGTTGCGTCAGCCAGCTAAGACTCAATGTCAGAGGGTGTTGGGTCAGCCAGCTAAGACTCAATGTCAGAGTGTGTTGGGTCAGCCAGATAAGAGTCAATGTCAGTGCGTGTTGGGTCAGCCAGCTAAGAGTCAATGTCAGAGCGTGTTGGATCAGCCAGCTAAGAGTCAATGTCAGAGCGTGTTGGGTCAGCCAGCTAAGATTCAATGTCAGAGCGTGTTGGGTCAGCCAGCTATGAGTCAATGTCAGAGCGTGTTGGCTCAGCCAGATAAGAGTCAATGTCAGTGCGTGTTGGGTCAGCCAGCTAAGAGTCAATGTCAGAGCGTGTTGGATCAGCCAGCTAAGAGTCAATGTCAGAGCGTGTTGGGTCAGTCAGCTAAGAGTCAATGTCAGAGCGTGTTGCGTCAGTCAGATAAGAGTCAATGTCAGTGCGTGTTGGGTCAGTCAGATAAGAGTCAATGTCAGTGCGTGTTGGGTCAGCCAGCTTAAGACTCAATGTCACTGCATGTTGGGTCAGTCAGCTAAGAGTCAATGTCAGAGCGTGTTGGGTCAGCCAGCTAAGACTCAATGTCAGAGTGTGTTGGGTCAGCCAGATAAGAGTCAATGTCAGAGCGTGTTGGGTCAACCAGATAGGAGTCAATGTCAGAGCGTGTTGGGTCAGCCAGCTAAGAGTCAATGTCAGAGCGTGTTGGATCAGCCAGCTAAGTGTCAATGTCAGAGCGTGTTGGGTCAGCCAGCTAAGATTCAATGTCAGAGCGTGTTGGGTCAGCCAGCTAAGAGTCAATGTCAGAGCGTGTTGGGTCAGTCAGATAAGAGTCAATGTCAGAGCGTGTTGGGTCAGCCAGCTAAGAGTCAATGTAAGTGCATGTTGGGTCGGCCAGCTAAGAGTCAATGTCAGAGCGTGTTGGGTCAGCCAGCTAAGAGTCAATGTCAGAACGTATTGGGTCAGTCAGATAAGAGTCAATGTCAGTGCGTGTTGGGTCAGTCTGATAAGAGTCAATGTCAGTGCGTGTTGGGTCAGCCAGCTAAGAGTCAATGTCAGAGCGTGTTGGGTCAGTCAGCTAAGAGTCAATGTCAGAGCGTGTTGGGTCAGATGGCTAAGAGTCAATGTAAGTGCGTGTTGGGTCGGCCAGCTAAGAGTCAATGTCAGAGCGTGTTGGGTCAGCCAGCTAAGAGTCAATGTCAGAGCGTATTGGGTCAGTCAGATAAGAGTCAATGTCAGTGCGTGTTGGGTCAGTCTGATAAGAGTCAATGTCAGAGCGTGTTGGGTCAGCCAGCTAAGAGTCAATGTCAGAGCGTATTGGGTCAGTCAGATAAGAGTCAATGTCAGTGCGTGTTGGGTCAGTCTGATAAGAGTCAATGTCAGTGCGTGTTGGGTCAGCCAGCTAAGAGTCAATGTCAGTGCGTGTTGGGTCAGTCAGCTAAGACTCAACATCAGAGGGTGTTGGGTTAGCCAGCTAAGACTCAATGTCAGAGCGTGTTGGGTCAGCCAGCTAAGACTCAATGTCAGAGGGTGTTGGGTCAGCCAGCTAAGACTCAATGTCAAAGTGTGTTGGGTCAGCCAGGTAAGAGTCAATGTCAGTGCGTGTTGGGTCAGCCAGCTAAGAGTCAATGTCAGAGCGTGTTGGATCAGCCAGCTAAGAGTCAATGTCAGAGCGTGTTGGGTCAGCCAGCTCCGATTCAATGTCAGAGCGTGTTGGGTCAGCCAGCTATGAGTCAATGTCAGAGCGTGTTGGGTCAGCCAGATAAGAGTCAATGTCAGTGCGTGTTGGGTCAGCCAGCTAAGAGTCGATGTCAGAGCGTGTTGGTTCAGTCAGCTAAGAGTCAATGTCAGAGCGTGTTGGGTCAGTCAGATAAGAGTCAATGTCAGTGCGTGTTGAGTCAGTCAGTTAAGATTCAATGTCAGTGCGTGTTGGGTCAGCAAGCTAAGAGTCAATGTCAGTGCGTGTTGGGTCAGCCAGCTAAGAGTCAATGTCAGTGCGTGTTGGGTCAGTCAGCTAAGACTCAACATCAGAGGGTGTTGGGTTAGCCAGCTAAGACTCAATGTCAGAGCGTGTTGGGTCAGCCAGCTAAGACTCAATGTCAGAGGGTGGTGGGTCAGCCAGCTAAGACTCAATGTCAGAGTGTGTTGGGTCAGCCAGCTAAGACTCAATGTCAGTGCGTGTTGGGTCAGCCAGCTAAGAGTCAATGTCAGAGCGTGTTGGATCAGCCAGCTAAGACTCAATGTCAGAGCGTGTTGGGTCAGCCAGCTATGAGTCAATGTCAGAGCGTGTTGGGTCAGCCAGATAAGAGTCAATGTCAGAGCGTGTTGGATCAGCCAGCTAAAATTCAATGTCAGAGCGTGTTGGGTCAGCCCGCTATGAGTCAATGTCAGAGCGTGTTGGGTCAGCCAGACAAGAGTCAATGTCAGAGAGTGTTGGATCAGCCAGCTAAGAGTCAATGTCAGAGCGTGTTGGGTCAGTCAACTAAGAGTCAATGTCAGAGCGTGTTGGGTCAGTCAGATAAGAGTCAATGTCAGTGCGTGTTGAGTCAGTCAGTTAAGATTCAATGTCAGTGCGTGTTGGGTCAGCCAGCTAAGAGTCAATGTCAGTGCGTGTTGGGTCAGCCAGCTTAGAGTCAATGTCAGTGGGTGTTGGGTCAGCCAGCTAAGAGTCAATGTCAGTGCGTGTTGGGTCAGCCAGCTAAGAGTCAATGTCAGTGTGTGTTCGGTCAGTCAGGTAAGAGTCAATGTCAGTGTGTGTTGGGTCAGTCAAATAAGAGTCAATGTCAGAGTGTGTTGGGTCAGTCAGCTAAGAGTCAATGTCAGTGCGTGTTGGGTCAGTCAGCTAATTGTCAATGTCAGTGCGTGTTGGGTCAGTCAGCTTAGAGTCAATGTCAGTGGGTGTTGGGTCAGCCAGCTAAGAGTCAATGTCAGTGTGTGTTCGGTCAGTCAGGTAAGAGTCAATGTCAGTGTGTGTTGGGTCAGTCAGATAAGAGTCAATGTCAGAGTGTGTTGGGTCAGTCAGCTAAGAGTCAATGTCAGTGCGTGTTGGGTCAGTCAGCTAAGAGTCAATGTCAGTGTGTGTTGGGTCAGTCAGATAAGAGTCAAAGTCAGAGTGTGTTGGGTCAGTCAGCTAAGAGTCAATGTCAGTGTGTGTTGGGTCAGACAGCTAAGAGTCAATGTCAGAGTGTGTTGGGTCAGTCAGCTAAGAGTCAATGTCAGTGCATTTTGGGTCAGTCAGCTAAGAGTCAATGTCAGTGTGTGTTGGGTCAGTCAGGGAAGAGTCAATGTCAGTGTGTGTTGGGTCAGCCAGCTAAGAGTCAATGTCAGAGTGTGTTGGGTCAGTCAGCTAAGAGTCAATGTCAGTGCGTGTTGGGTCAGTCAGCTAAGAGTCAATGTCAGTGTGTGTTGGGTCAGTCAGCTAAGAGTCAATGTCAGAGCGTGTTGGGTCAGCCAGCTAAGAGTCAATGTCAGTGCATTTTGGGTCAGCCAGCTAAGAGTCAATGTCAGTGCGTGTTGGGTCAGTCAGCTAAGAGTCAATGTCAGTGCGTGTTGGGTCAGTCAGCTAAGAGTCAATGTCAGTGCGTGTTGGGTCAGTCAGCTAAGAGTCAATGTCAGTGCGTGTTGGGTCAGCCAGATAACAGTCAAAGTCAGAGTGTGTTGGGTCAGCAAGCTAAGAGTCAATGTCAGTGCGTGTTGGGTCAGCCAGCTAAGACTCAATGTCTGAGCGTGTTGGGTCAGCCAGCTAAGAGTCAATGTCAGTGCGTGTTGGGTCAGCCAGCTACCAGTCAAAGTCAGAGTGTGTTGGGTCAGCCAGCTAAGAGTCAATGTCAGAACGTGTTGGGTCAGCCAGCTAAGAGTCAATGTCAGTGCGTGTTGGGTCAGCTAGCTAAGAGCCAATGTCAGAGCGTGTTGGGTCAGCCAGCTAAGAGTCGATGTCAGTGCGTGTTGGGTCAGCCAGCTAAGAGTCAATGTCAGAGCGTGTTGGGTCAGTCAGATAAGAGTCAATGTCAGTGCGTGTTGGGTCAGTCAGATAAGAGTCAATGTCAGTGCCTGTTGGGTCAGCCAGCTAAGAGTCAATGTCAGTGCGTGTTGGGTTAGCCAGCTAAGAGTCAATGTCAGAGCGTGTTGGTCAGCCAGCAAAGATTCAATGTCAGTGCGTGTTGGGTCAGCCAGCTAAGAGTCAATGTCAGTGCGTGTTGGTCAGCCAGCTAAGAGTCAATGTCAGTGCGTGTTGGGTCAGCCAGCTAAGAGTCAATGTCAGTGCGTGTTCGGTCAGTCGGATAAGAGTCAATGTCAGTGCGTGTTGGGTCAGTCAGGTAATAGTCAATGTCAATGTGTGTTGGGTCAGTCAGATAAGAGTCAATGTCAGAGTGTGTTGGGTCAGTCAGCTAAGAGTCAATGTCAGTGCGTGTTGGGTCAGCCAGCTAAGACTCAATGTCAGTGCGTGTTGGGTCAGTCAGCTAAGAGTCAATGTCAGTGTGTGTTGGGTCAGTCAGATAAGAGTCAATGTCAGAGTGTGCTGGGTCAGACAGCTAAGAGTCAATGTCAGAGTGTGTTGGGTCAGTCAGCTAAGAGTCAATGTCAGTGCGTGTTGGGTCAGTCAGCTAAGAGTCAATGTCAGTGTGTGTTGGGTCAGTCAGCTAAGAGTCAATGTCAGAGCGTGTTGGGTCAGCCAGCTAAGAGTCAATGTCAGTGCATTTTGGGTCAGCCAGCTAAGAGTCAATGTCAGTGTGTGTTGCTTCAGCCAGCTAAGAGTCAATGTCCGTGCGTGTTGGGTCAGTCAGCTAAGAGTCAATGCCTGTGCGTGTTGGGTCAGTCAGCTAAGAGTCAATGTCAGTGCGTGTTGGGTCAGTCAGCTAAGAGTCAATGTCAGTGCGTGTTGGGTCAGCCAGCTATGAGTCAATGTCAGAGCGTGTTGGCTCAGCCAGATAAGAGTCAATGTCAGTGCGTGTTGGGTCAGCCAGCTAAGAGTCAATGTCAGAGCGTGTTGGATCAGCCAGCTAAGAGTCAATGTCAGAGCGTGTTGGGTCAGTCAGCTAAGAGTCAATGTCAGAGTGTGTTGCGTCAGTCAGATAAGAGTCAATGTCAGTGCGTGTTGGGTCAGTCAGATAAGAGTCAATGTCAGTGCGTGTTGGGTCAGCCAGCTAAGAGTCAATGTCAGAGTGTGTTGGGTCAGCCAGCTTAAGACTCAATGTCACTGCATGTTGGGTCAGTCAGCTAAGAGTCAATGTCAGAGCGTGTTGGGTCAGCCAGCTAAGACTCAATGTCAGAGTGTGTTGGGTCAGCCAGATAAGAGTCAATGTCAGAGCGTGTTGGGTCAACCAGATAGGAGTCAATGTCAGAGCGTGTTGGGTCAGCCAGCTAAGAGTCAATGTCAGAGCGTGTTGGATTAGCCAGCTAAGTGTCAATGTCAGAGCGTGTTGGGTCAGCCAGCTAAGATTCAATGTCAGAGCGTGTTGGGTCAGCCAGCTAAGAGTCAATGTCAGAGCGTGTTGGGTCAGTCAGATAAGAGTCAATGTCAGAGCGTGTTGGGTCAGCCAGCTAAGAGTCAATGTAAGTGCATGTTGGGTCGGCCAGCTAAGAGTCAATGTCAGAGCGTGTTGGGTCAGCCAGCTAAGAGTCAATGTCAGAACGTATTGGGTCAGTCAGATAAGAGTCAATGTCAGTGCGTGTTGGGTCAGTCTGATAAGAGTCAATGTCAGTGCGTGTTGGGTCAGCCAGCTAAGAGTCAATGTCAGAGCGTGTTGGGTCAGTCAGCTAAGAGTCAATGTCAGAGCGTGTTGGGTCAGATGGCTAAGAGTCAATGTAAGTGCGTGTTGGGTCGGCCAGCTAAGAGTCAATGTCAGAGCGTGTTGGGTCAGCCAGCTAAGAGTCAATGTCAGAGCGTATTGGGTCAGTCAGATAAGAGTCAATGTCAGTGCGTGTTGGGTCAGTCTGATAAGAGTCAATGTCAGAGCGTGTTGGGTCAGCCAGCTAAGAGTCAATGTCAGAGCGTATTGGGTCAGTCAGATAAGAGTCAATGTCAGTGCGTGTTGGGTCAGTCTGATAAGAGTCAATGTCAGTGCGTGTTGGGTCAGCCAGCTAAGAGTCAATGTCAGTGCGTGTTGGGTCAGTCAGCTAAGACTCAACATCAGAGGGTGTTGGGTTAGCCAGCTAAGACTCAATGTCAGAGCGTGTTGGGTCAGCCAGCTAAGACTCAATGTCAGAGGGTGTTGGGTCAGCCAGCTAAGACTCAATGTCAGAGCGTGTTGGGTCAGCCAGATAAGAGTCAATGTCAGTGCGTGTTGGGTCAGCCAGCTAAGAGTCGATGTCAGAGCGTGTTGGTTCAGTCAGCTAAGAGTCAATGTCAGAGCGTGTTGGGTCAGTCAGATAAGAGTCAATGTCAGTGCGTGTTGAGTCAGTCAGTTAAGATTCAATGTCAGTGCGTGTTGGGTCAGCAAGCTAAGAGTCAATGTCAGTGCGTGTTGGGTCAGCCAGCTAAGAGTCAATGTCAGTGCGTGTTGGGTCAGTCAGCTAAGACTCAACATCAGAGGGTGTTGGGTTAGCCAGCTAAGACTCAATGTCAGAGCGTGTTGGGTCAGCCAGCTAAGACTCAATGTCAGAGGGTGGTGGGTCAGCCAGCTAAGACTCAATGTCAGAGTGTGTTGGGTCAGCCAGCTAAGACTCAATGTCAGTGCGTGTTGGGTCAGCCAGCTAAGAGTCAATGTCAGAGCGTGTTGGATCAGCCAGCTAAGACTCAATGTCAGAGCGTGTTGGGTCAGCCAGCTATGAGTCAATGTCAGAGCGTGTTGGGTCAGCCAGATAAGAGTCAATGTCAGAGCGTGTTGGATCAGCCAGCTAAAATTCAATGTCAGAGCGTGTTGGGTCAGCCAGCTATGAGTCAATGTCAGAGCGTGTTGGGTCAGCCAGATAAGAGTCAATGTCAGAGAGTGTTGGGTCAGCCAGATAAGAGTCAATGTCAGTGCGTGTTGGGTCAGCCAGCTAAGAGTCAATGTCAGAGCGTGTTGGATCAGCCAGCTAAGAGTCAATGTCAGAGCGTGTTGGGTCAGCCAGCTCCGATTCAATGTCAGAGCGTGTTGGGTCAGCCAGCTATGAGTCAATGTCAGAGCGTGTTGGGTCAGCCAGATAAGAGTCAATGTCAGTGCGTGTTGGGTCAGCCAGCTAAGAGTCGATGTCAGAGCGTGTTGGTTCAGTCAGCTAAGAGTCAATGTCAGAGCGTGTTGGGTCAGTCAGATAAGAGTCAATGTCAGTGCGTGTTGAGTCAGTCAGTTAAGATTCAATGTCAGTGCGTGTTGGGTCAGCAAGCTAAGAGTCAATGTCAGTGCGTGTTGGGTCAGCCAGCTAAGAGTCAATGTCAGTGCGTGTTGGGTCAGTCAGCTAAGACTCAACATCAGAGGGTGTTGGGTTAGCCAGCTAAGACTCAATGTCAGAGCGTGTTGGGTCAGCCAGCTAAGACTCAATGTCAGAGGGTGGTGGGTCAGCCAGCTAAGACTCAATGTCAGAGTGTGTTGGGTCAGCCAGCTAAGACTCAATGTCAGTGCGTGTTGGGTCAGCCAGCTAAGAGTCAATGTCAGAGCGTGTTGGATCAGCCAGCTAAGACTCAATGTCAGAGCGTGTTGGGTCAGCCAGCTATGAGTCAATGTCAGAGCGTGTTGGGTCAGCCAGATAAGAGTCAATGTCAGAGCGTGTTGGATCAGCCAGCTAAAATTCAATGTCAGAGCGTGTTGGGTCAGCCAGCTATGAGTCAATGTCAGAGCGTGTTGGGTCAGCCAGATAAGAGTCAATGTCAGAGAGTGTTGGATCAGCCAGCTAAGAGTCAATGTCAGAGCGTGTTGGGTCAGTCAACTAAGAGTCAATGTCAGAGCGTGTTGGGTCAGTCAGATAAGAGTCAATGTCAGTGCGTGTTGAGTCAGTCAGTTAAGATTCAATGTCAGTGCGTGTTGGGTCAGCCAGCTAAGAGTCAATGTCAGTGCGTGTTGGGTCAGCCAGCTTAGAGTCAATGTCAGTGGGTGTTGGGTCAGCCAGCTAAGAGTCAATGTCAGTGCGTGTTGGGTCAGCCAGCTAAGAGTCAATGTCAGTGTGTGTTCGGTCAGTCAGGTAAGAGTCAATGTCAGTGTGTGTTGGGTCAGTCAGATAAGAGTCAATGTCAGAGTGTGTTGGGTCAGTCAGCTAAGAGTCAATGTCAGTGCGTGTTGGGTCAGTCAGCTAATTGTCAATGTCAGTGCGTGTTGGGTCAGTCAGCTTAGAGTCAATGTCAGTGGGTGTTGGGTCAGCCAGCTAAGAGTCAATGTCAGTGCGTGTTGGGTCAGCCAGCTAAGAGTCAATGTCAGTGTGTGTTCGGTCAGTCAGGTAAGAGTCAATGTCAGTGTGTGTTGGGTCAGTCAGATAAGAGTCAATGTCAGAGTGTGTTGGGTCAGTCAGCTAAGAGTCAATGTCAGTGCGTGTTGGGTCAGTCAGCTAAGAGTCAATGTCAGTGTGTGTTGGGTCAGTCAGATAAGAGTCAAAGTCAGAGTGTGTTGGGTCAGTCAGCTAAGAGTCAATGTCAGTGTGTGTTGGGTCAGACAGCTAAGAGTCAATGTCAGAGTGTGTTGGGTCAGTCAGCTAAGAGTCAATGTCAGTGCATTTTGGGTCAGTCAGCTAAGAGTCAATGTCAGTGTGTGTTGGGTCAGTCAGGGAAGAGTCAATGTCAGTGTGTGTTGGGTCAGCCAGCTAAGAGTCAATGTCAGAGTGTGTTGGGTCAGTCAGCTAAGAGTCAATGTCAGTGCGTGTTGGGTCAGTCAGCTAAGAGTCAATGTCAGTGTGTGTTGGGTCAGTCAGCTAAGAGTCAATGTCAGAGCGTGTTGGGTCAGCCAGCTAAGAGTCAATGTCAGTGCATTTTGGGTCAGCCAGCTAAGAGTCAATGTCAGTGCATGTTGGGTCAGTCAGCTAAGAGTCAATGTCAGTGCGTGTTGGGTCAGTCAGCTAAGAGTCAATGTCAGTGCGTGTTGGGTCAGTCAGCTAAGAGTCAATGTCAGTTTGTGTTGGGTCAGCCAGCTAAGAGTCAATGTCAGTGCGTGTTGGGTCAGCCAGATAACAGTCAAAGTCAGAGTGTGTTGGGTCAGCAAGCTAAGAGTCAATGTCAGTGCGTGTTGGGTCAGCCAGCTAAGACTCAATGTCTGAGCGTGTTGGGTCAGCCAGCTAAGAGTCAATGTCAGTGCGTGTTGGGTCAGCCAGCAACCAGTCAAAGTCAGAGTGTGTTGGGTCAGCCAGCTAAGAGTCAATGTCAGAACGTGTTGGGTCAGCCAGCTAAGAGTCAATGTCAGTGCGTGTTGGGTCAGCTAGCTAAGAGCCAATGTCAGAGCGTGTTGGGTCAGCCAGCTAAGAGTCGATGTCAGTGCGTGTTGGGTCAGCCAGCTAAGAGTCAATGTCAGAGCGTGTTGGGTCAGTCAGATAAGAGTCAATGTCAGTGCGTGTTGGGTCAGTCAGATAAGAGTCAATGTCAGTGCCTGTTGGGTCAGCCAGCTAAGAGTCAATGTCAGTGCGTGTTGGGTTAGCCAGCTAAGAGTCAATGTCAGAGCGTGTTGGTCAGCCAGCAAAGATTCAATGTCAGTGCGTGTTGGGTCAGCCAGCTAAGAGTCAATGTCAGTGCGTGTTGGTCAGCCAGCTAAGAGTCAATGTCAGTGCGTGTTGGGTCAGCCAGCTAAGAGTCACTGTCAGTGCGTGTTCGGTCAGTCGGATAAGAGTCAATGTCAGTGCGTGTTGGGTCAGTCAGGTAATAGTCAATGTCAATGTGTGTTGGGTCAGTCAGATAAGAGTCAATGTCAGAGTGTGTTGGGTCAGTCAGCTAAGAGTCAATGTCAGTGCGTGTTGGGTCAGCCAGCTAAGACTCAATGTCAGTGCGTGTTGGGTCAGTCAGCTAAGAGTCAATGTCAGTGTGTGTTGGGTCAGTCAGATAAGAGTCAATGTCAGAGTGTGCTGGGTCAGACAGCTAAGAGTCAATGTCAGAGTGTGTTGGGTCAGTCAGCTAAGAGTCAATGTCAGTGCGTGTTGGGTCAGTCAGCTAAGAGTCAATGTCAGTGTGTGTTGGGTCAGTCAGCTAAGAGTCAATGTCAGAGCATGTTGGGTCAGCCAGCTAAGAGTCAATGTCAGTGCATTTTGGGTCAGCAAGCTAAGAGTCAATGTCAGTGTGTGTTGGTTCAGCCAGCTAAGAGTCAATTTCCGTGCGTGTTGGGTCAGTCAGCTAAGAGTCAATGCCTGTGCGTGTTGGGTCAGTCAGCTAAGAGTCAATGTCAGTGCGCGTTGGGTCAGTCAGCTAAGAGTCAATGTCAGTGCGTGTTGGGTCAGTCAGCTAAGAGTCAATATCAGAGTGTGTTGGGTCAGCCAGCGAAGAGTCAATGTCAGAGCGTGTTGGGTCAGCCAGCTAAGACTCAATGTCAGAGCGTGTTGGGTCAGCCAGCTAAGAGTCAATGCCAGTGCGTGTTGGGTCAGCCAGCTAACAGTCAAAGTCAGAGTGTGTTGGGTCAGCCAGCTAAGAGTCAATGTCAGAACGTGTTGGGTCAGCCAGCTAAGAGTCAATGTCAGTGCGTGTTGGGTCAGCCAGCTAAGAGTCAATGTCAGAGCGTGTTGGGTCAGCTAGCTAAGAGTCAATGTCAGAGCGTGTTGGGTCAGCCAGCTAAGAGTCAATGTCAGTGCGTGTTGGGTCAGCCAGCTAAGAGTCAATGTCAGAGCGTGTTGGGTCAGTCAGCTAAGAGTCAATGTCACAGCGTGTTGGGTCAGTCAGCTAAGAGTCAATGTCAGAGCGTGTTGGGTCAGCCAGCTAAGAGTCAATGTCAGTGCGTGTTGGGTCAGCCAGCTAAGAGTCAATGTCAGAGCGTGTTGGGTCAGTCAACTAAGAGTCAATGTCAGAGCGTGTTGGATCAGCCAGCTAAGTGTCAATGTCAGAGCGTGTTGGGTCAGCCAGCTAAGATTCAATGTCAGAGCGTGTTGGGTCAGTCAGCTTAGAGTCAATGTCAGAGCGTGTTGGGTCAGTCAGCTAAGACTCAACATCAGAGGGTGTTGGGTCAGCCAGCTAAGACTCAATGTCAGAGGGTGTTGGGTCAGTCAGCTAAGAGTCAATGGCAGAGCGTGTTGGGTCAGTCAGATAAGAGTCAATGTCAGAGCGTGTTGGGTCAGCCAGCTAAGAGTCATTGTCAGAGCGTGTTGGATCAGCCAGCTAAAAGTCAATATCAGAGTGTGTTGGGTCAGCCAGCTAAGAGTCAATGTCAGTGTGTGTTGGGTCAGTCAGCTAAGAGTCAATGTCACAGCGTGTTGGGTCAGTCAGCTAAGAGTCAATGTCAGAGCGTGTTGGGTCAGCCAGCTAAGAGTCAATGTCAGTGCGTGTTAGTTCAGCCAGCTAAGAGTCAATGTCAGTGCGTGTTGGGTCAGTCAGCTAAGAGTCAATGTCAGTGTGTGTTGGGTCAGTCAGCTAAGAGTCAATGTCAGAGCGTGTTGGGTCAGCCAGCTAAGAGTCAATGTCAGTGCATTTTGGGTCAGCCAGCTAAGAGTCAATGTCAGTGCGTGTTGGGTCAGTCAGCTAAGAGTCAATGTCAGTGCGTGTTGGGTCAGTCAGCTAAGAGTCAATGTCAGTGCGTGTTGGGTCAGTCAGCTAAGAGTCAATGTCAGTGTGTGTTGGGTCAGCCAGCTAAGAGTCAATGTCAGTGCGTGTTGGGTCAGCCAGATAACAGTCAAAGTCAGAGTGTGTTGGGTCAGCAAGCTAAGAGTCAATGTCAGTGCGTGTTGGGTCAGCCAGCTAAGACTCAATGTCTGAGCGTGTTGGGTCAGCCAGCTAAGAGTCAATGTCAGTGCGTGTTGGGTCAGCCAGCTACCAGTCAAAGTCAGAGTGTGTTGGGTCAGCCAGCTAAGAGTCAATGTCAGAACGTGTTGGGTCAGCCAGCTAAGAGTCAATGTCAGTGCGTGTTGGGTCAGCTAGCTAAGAGCCAATGTCAGAGCGTGTTGGGTCAGCCAGCTAAGAGTCGATGTCAGTGCGTGTTGGGTCAGCCAGCTAAGAGTCAATGTCAGAGCGTGTTGGGTCAGTCAGATAAGAGTCAATGTCAGTGCGTGTTGTGTCAGTCAGATAAGAGTCAATGTCAGTGCCTGTTGGGTCAGCCAGCTAAGAGTCAATGTCAGTGCGTGTTGGGTTAGCCAGCTAAGAGTCAATGTCAGAGCGTGTTGGTCAGCCAGCAAAGATTCAATGTCAGTGCGTGTTGGGTCAGCCAGCTAAGAGTCAATGTCAGTGCGTGTTGGTCAGCCAGCTAAGAGTCAATGTCAGTGCGTGTTGGGTCAGCCAGCTAAGAGTCAATGTCAGTGCGTGTTCGGTCAGTCGGATAAGAGTCAATGTCAGTGCGTGTTGGGTCAGCCAGCTAAGACTCAATGTCAGTGCGTGTTGGGTCAGTCAGCTAAGAGTCAATGTCAGTGTGTGTTGGGTCAGTCAGATAAGAGTCAATGTCAGAGTGTGTTGGGTCAGTCAGATAAGAGTCAATGTCAGAGTGTGTTGGGTCAGTCAGCTAAGAGTCAATGTCAGTGCGTGTTGGGTCAGCCAGCTAAGACTCAATGTCAGTGCGTGTTGGGTCAGTCAGCTAAGAGTCAATGTCAGTGTGTGTTGGGTCAGTCAGATAAGAGTCAATGTCAGAGTGTGCTGGGTCAGACAGCTAAGAGTCAATGTCAGAGTGTGTTGGGTCAGTCAGCTAAGAGTCAATGTCAGTGCGTGTTGGGTCAGTCAGCTAAGAGTCAATGTCAGTGTGTGTTGGGTCAGTCAGCTAAGAGTCAATGTCAGAGCGTGTTGGGTCAGCCAGCTAAGAGTCAATGTCAGTGCATTTTGGGTCAGCCAGCTAAGAGTCAATGTCAGTGTGTGTTGGTTCAGCCAGCTAAGAGTCAATGTCCGTGCGTGTTGGGTCAGTCAGCTAAGAGTCAATGCCTGTGCGTGTTGGGTCAGTCAGCTAAGAGTCAATGTCAGTGCGTGTTGGGTCAGTCAGCTAAGAGTCAATGTCAGTGCGTGTTGGGTCAGTCAGCTAAGAGTCAATATCAGAGTGTGTTGGGTCAGCCAGCGAAGAGTCAATGTCAGAGCGTGTTGGGTCAGCCAGCTAAGACTCAATGTCAGAGCGTGTTGGGTCAGCCAGCTAAGAGTCAATGCCAGTGCGTGTTGGGTCAGCCAGCTAACAGTCAAAGTCAGAGTGTGTTGGGTCAGCCAGCTAAGAGTCAATGTCAGAACGTGTTGGGTCAGCCAGCTAAGAGTCAATGTCAGTGCGTGTTGGGTCAGCCAGCTAAGAGTCAATGTCAGAGCGTGTTGGGTCAGCTAGCTAAGAGTCAATGTCAGAGCGTGTTGGGTCAGCCAGCTAAGAGTCAATGTCAGTGCGTGTTGGGTCAGCCAGCTAAGAGTCAATGTCAGAGCGTGTTGGGTCAGTCAGCTAAGAGTCAATGTCACAGCGTGTTGGGTCAGTCAGCTAAGAGTCAATGTCAGAGCGTGTTGGGTCAGCCAGCTAAGAGTCAATGTCAGTGCGTGTTGGGTCAGCCAGCTAAGAGTCAATGTCAGAGCGTGTTGGGTCAGTCAACTAAGAGTCAATGTCAGAGCGTGTTGGATCAGCCAGCTAAGTGTCAATGTCAGAGCGTGTTGGGTCAGCCAGCTAAGATTCAATGTCAGAGCGTGTTGGGTCAGTCAGCTTAGAGTCAATGTCAGAGCGTGTTGGGTCAGTCAGCTAAGACTCAACATCAGAGGGTGTTGGGTCAGCCAGCTAAGACTCAATGTCAGAGGGTGTTGGGTCAGTCAGCTAAGAGTCAATGGCAGAGCGTGTTGGGTCAGTCAGATAAGAGTCAATGTCAGAGCGTGTTGGGTCAGCCAGCTAAGAGTCATTGTCAGAGCGTGTTGGATCAGCCAGCTAAAAGTCAATATCAGAGTGTGTTGGGTCAGCCAGCTAAGAGTCAATGTCAGTGCGTGTTGGGTCAGCCAGCTAAGACTCAATGTCAGAGCGTGTTGGGTCAGCCAGCTAAGAGTCAATGTCAGTGCGTGTTGGGTCAGTCAGCTAAGAGTCAATGTCAGTGTGTGTTGGGTCAGACAGCTAAGAGTCAATGTCAGTGTGTGTTGGGTCAGTTAGGGAAGAGTCAATGTCAGTGTGTGTTGGGTCAGCCAGCTAAGAGTCAATGTCAGAGTGTGTTGTGTCAGCCAGCTTAAGACTCAATGTCATTGCATGTTTGGTCAGTCAGCTAAGAGTCAATGTCAGAGCGTGTTGGGTCAGCCAGCTAAGACTCAATGTCAGAGTGTGTTGGGTCAGCCAGATAAGAGTCAATGTCAGTGTGTGTTGGGTCAGCCAGCTAAGAGTCAATGTCAGAGCGTGTTGGGTCAGTCAGATAAGAGTCAATGTCAGAGCGTGTTGGGTCAGCCAGCTAAGAGTCAATGTCAGAGCGTGTTGGATCAGCCAGCTAAGAGTCAATGTCAGAGTGTGTTGGGTCAGCCAGCTAAGATTCAATGTCAGAGCGTGTTGGGTCAGCCAGCTATGAGTCAATGTCAGAGCGTGTTGGGTCAGTCAGATAAGAGTCAATGTCAGAGCGTGTTGGGTCAGCTAGCTAAGAGCCAATGTATGTGCGTGTTGGGTCGGCCAGCTCAGAGTCAATGTCAGAGCGTGTTGGGTCAGTCAGCTAAGAGTCAATGTCAGAGCGTGTTGGGTCAGTCAGATAAGAGTCAATGTCAGTGCGTGTTGGATCAGTCAGATAAGAGTCAATGTCAGTGCGTGTTGGGTCAGCCAGCTAAGAGTCAATGTCAGTGCGTGTTGGGTCAGCCAGCTAAGAGTCAATGTCAGTGCGTGTTGGGTCAGTCAGCTAAGAGTCAATGTCAGAGGGTTTTGGGTCAGCCAGCTAAGACTCAACATCAGAGTGTGTTGGGTAAGCCAGCTAAGAGTCAATGTCAGAGCGTGTTGGGTCAGTCAGCTAAGAGTCAATGTCAGTGTGTGTTGGGTCAGTCAGCTAAGAGTCAATGTCAGAGGGTTTTGGGTCAGTCAGCTAAGAGTCAATGTCAGTGCGTGTTGGGTCAGTCAGCTAAGAGTCAATGTCAGTGTGTGTTGGGTCAGTCAGGGAAGAGTCAATGTCAGTGTGTGTTGGGTCAGCCAGCTAAGAGTCAATGTCAGAGTGTGTTGGGTCAGCCAGCTTAAGACTCAATGTCATTGCAAACTGGGTCAGTCAGCTAAGAGTCAATGTCATAGCGTGTTGGGTCAGCCAGCTAAGAGTCAATGTCAGTGCATTTTGAGTCAGCCAGCTAAGAGTCAATGTCAGTGCGTGTTGGGTCAGTCAGCTAAGAGTCAATGTCAGTGCGTGTTGGGTCAGTCAGCTAAGAGTCAATGTTAGTGCGTGTTGGGTCAGTCAGCTAAGAGTCAATGTCAGTGTGTGTTGGGTCAGCCAGCTAAGAGTCAATGTCAGTGCGTGTTGGGTCAGCCAGCTAACAGTCAAAGTCAGAGTGTGTTGGGTCATCCAGGTAAGAGTCAATGTCAGTGCGTGTTGGGTCAGCCAGCTAAGACTCAATGTCAGAGCGTGTTGGGTCAGCCAGATAAGAGTCAATGTCAGTGCGTGTTGGGTCAGCCAGCTAAGAGTCAATGTCAGAGTGTGTTGGGTCAGCCAGCTTAAGACTCAATGTCACTGCATGTTGGGTCAGTCAGCTAAGAGTCAATGTCAGAGCGTGTTGGGTCAGCCAGCTAAGACTCAATGTCAGAGTGTGTTGGGTCAGCCAGATAAGAGTCAATGTCAGTGCGTGTTGGGTCAACCACCTAAGAGTCAATGTCAGAGTGTGTTGGGTCAGTCAGATAAGAGTCAATGTCAGAGCGTGTTGGGTCAGCCAGCTAAGAGTCAATGTCAGAGCGTGTTGGATCAGCCAGCTAATAGTCAATGTCAGAGCGTGTTGGGTCAACCAGATAGGAGTCAATGTCAGAGCGTGTTGGGTCAGCCAGCTAAGAGTCAATGTCAGAGCGTGTTGGATCAGCCAGCTAAGTGTCAATGTCAGAGCGTGTTGGGTCAGCCAGCTAAGATTCAATGTCAGAGCGTGTTGTGTCAGCCAGCTTAAGACTCAATGTCATTGCATGTTTGGTCAGTCAGCTAAGAGTCAATGTCAGAGCGTGTTGGGTCAGCCAGCTAAGACTCAATGTCAGAGTGTGTTGGGTCAGCCAGATAAGAGTCAATGTCAGTGTGTGTTGGGTCAGCCAGCTAAGAGTCAATGTCAGAGCGTGTTGGGTCAGTCAGATAAGAGTCAATGTCAGAGCGTGTTGGGTCAGCCAGCTAAGAGTCAATGTCAGAGCGTGTTGGATCAGCCAGCTAAGAGTCAATGTCAGAGTGTGTTGGGTCAGCCAGCTAAGATTCAATGTCAGAGCGTGTTGGGTCAGCCAGCTATGAGTCAATGTCAGAGCGTGTTGGGTCAGTCAGATAAGAGTCAATGTCAGAGCGTGTTGGGTCAGCTAGCTAAGAGCCAATGTATGTGCGTGTTGGGTCGGCCAGCTCAGAGTCAATGTCAGAGCGTGTTGGGTCAGTCAGCTAAGAGTCAATGTCAGAGCGTGTTGGGTCAGTCAGATAAGAGTCAATGTCAGTGCGTGTTGGATCAGTCAGATAAGAGTCAATGTCAGTGCGTGTTGGGTCAGCCAGCTAAGAGTCAATGTCAGTGCGTGTTGGGTCAGCCAGCTAAGAGTCAATGTCAGTGCGTGTTCGGTCAGTCAGGTAAGAGTCAATGTCAGTGTGTGTTGGGTCAGTCAGATAAGAGTCAATGTCAGAGTGTGTTGGGTCAGTCAGATAAGAGTCAAAGTCAGAGTGTGTTGGGTCAGTCAGCTAAGAGTCAATGTCAGTGTGTGTTGGGTCAGACAGCTAAGAGTCAATGTCAGAGTGTGTTGGTTCAGTCAGCTAAGAGTCAATGTCAGTGCGTGTTGGGTCAGTCAGCTAAGAGTCAATGTCAGTGTGTGTTGGGTCAGTCAGGGAAGAGTCAATGTCAGTGTGTGTTGGGTCAGCCAGCTAAGAGTCAATGTCAGAGTGTGTTGGGTCAGCCAGCTTAAGACTCAATGTCATTGCAAACTGGGTCAGTCAGCTAAGAGTCAATGTCATAGCGTGTTGGGTAAGCCAGCTAAGAGTCAATGTCAGTGCATTTTGAGTCAGCCAGCTAAGAGTCAATGTCAGTGCGTGTTGGGTCAGTCAGCTAAGAGTCAATGTCAGTGCGTGTTGGGTCAGTCAGCTAAGAGTCAATGTTAGTGCGTGTTGGGTCAGTCAGCTAAGAGTCAATGTCAGTGTGTGTTGGGTCAGCCAGCTAAGAGTCAATGTCAGTGCGTGTTGGGTCAGCCAGCTAACAGTCAAAGTCAGAGTGTGTTGGGTCAGCCAGCTAAGAGTCAATGTCAGTGCGTGTTGGGTCAGCCAGCTAAGACTCAATGTCAGAGCGTGTTGGGTCAGCCAGATAAGAGTCAATGTCAGTGCGTGTTGGGTCAGCCAGCTAAGAGTCAATGTCAGAGTGTGTTGGGTCAGCCAGCTTAAGACTCAATGTCACTGCATGTTGGGTCAGTCAGCTAAGAGTCAATGTCAGAGCGTGTTGGGTCAGCCAGCTAAGACTCAATGTCAGAGTGTGTTGGGTCAGCCAGATAAGAGTCAATGTCAGTGCGTGTTGGGTCAACCACCTAAGAGTCAATGTCAGAGTGTGTTGGGTCAGTCAGATAAGAGTCAATGTCAGAGCGTGTTGGGTCAGCCAGCTAAGAGTCAATGTCAGAGCGTGTTGGATCAGCCAGCTAATAGTCAATGTCAGAGCGTGTTGGGTCAACCAGATAGGAGTCAATGTCAGAGCGTGTTGGGTCAGCCAGCTAAGAGTCAATGTCAGAGCGTGTTGGATCAGCCAGCTAAGTGTCAATGTCAGAGCGTGTTGGGTCAGCCAGCTAAGATTCAATGTCAGAGCGTGTTGGGTCATCCAGCTAAGAGTCAATGTCAGAGCGTGTTGGGTCAGTCAGATAAGAGTCAATGTCAGAGCGTGTTGGGTCAGCCAGCTAAGAGTCAATGTAAGTGCATGTTGGGTCGGCCAGCTAAGAGTCAATGTCAGAGCCTGTTGGGTCAGCCAGGTAAGAGTCAATGTCAGAACGTATTGGGTCAGTCAGATAAGAGTCAATGTCAGTGCGTGTTGGGTCAGTCTGATAAGAGTCAATGTCAGTGCGTGTTGGGTCAGCCAGCTAAGAGTCAATGTCAGAGCGTGTTGGGTCAGTCAGCTAAGAGTCAATGTCAGAGCGTGTTGGGTCAGATGGCTAAGAGTCAATGTAAGTGCGTGTTGGGTCGGCCAGCTAAGAGTCAATGTCAGAGCGTGTTGGGTCAGCCAGCTAAGAGTCAATGTCAGAGCGTATTGGGTCAGTCAGATAAGAGTCAATGTCAGTGCGTGTTGGGTCAGTCTGATAAGAGTCAATGTCAGTGCGTGTTGGGTCAGCCAGCTAAGAGTCAATGTCAGTGCGTATTGGGTCAGTCAGCTAAGACTCAACATCAGAGGGTGTTGGGTTAGCCAGCTAAGACTCAATGTCAGAGCGTGTTGGGTCAGCCAGCTAAGACTCAATGTCAGAGGGTGTTGGGTCAGCCAGCTAAGACTCAATGTCAGAGTGTGTTGGGTCAGCCAGATAAGAGTCAATGTCAGTGCGTGTTGGGTCAGCCAGCTAAGAGTCAATGTCAGAGCGTGTTGGATCAGCCAGCTAAGAGTCAATGTCAGAGCGTGTTGGGTCAGCCAGCTAAGATTCAATGTCAGAGCGTGTTGGGTCAGCCAGCTATGAGTCAATGTCAGAGCGTGTTGGGTCAGCCAGATAAGAGTCAATGTCAGTGCGTGTTGGGTCAGCCAGCTAAGAGTCGATGTCAGAGCGTGTTGGTTCAGTCAGCTAAGAGTCAATGTCAGAGCGTGTTGGGTCAGTCAGATAAGAGTCAATGTCAGTGCGTGTTGAGTCAGTCAGTTAAGATTCAATGTCAGTGCGTGTTGGGTCAGCAAGCTAAGAGTCAATGTCAGTGCGTGTTGGGTCAGCCAGCTAAGAGTCAATGTCAGTGCGTGTTGGGTCAGTCAGCTAAGACTCAACATCAGAGGGTGTTGGGTTAGCCAGCTAAGACTCAATGTCAGAGCGTGTTGGGTCAGCCAGCTAAGACTCAATGTCAGAGGGTGTTGGGTCAGCCAGCTAAGACTCAATGTCAGAGTGTGTTGGGTCAGCCAGATAAGAGTCAATGTCAGTGCGTGTTGGGTCAGCCAGCTAAGAGTCAATGTCAGAGCGTGTTGGATCAGCCAGCTAAGACTCAATGTCAGAGCGTGTTGGGTCAGCCAGCTATGAGTCAATGTCAGAGCGTGTTGGGTCAGCCAGATAAGAGTCAATGTCAGAGCGTGTTGGATCAGCCAGCTAAAATTCAATGTCAGAGCGTGTTGGGTCAGCCAGCTATGAGTCAATGTCAGAGCGTGTTGGGTCAGCCAGATAAGAGTCAATGTCAGAGAGTGTTGGATCAGCCAGCTAAGAGTCAATGTCAGAGCGTGTTGGGTCAGTCAACTAAGAGTCAATGTCAGAGCGTGTTGGGTCAGTCAGATAAGAGTCAATGTCAGTGCGTGTTGAGTCAGTCAGTTAAGATTCAATGTCAGTGCGTGTTGGGTCAGCCAGCTAAGAGTCAATGTCAGTGCGTGTTGGGTCAGCCAGCTTAGAGTCAATGTCAGTGGGTGTTGGGTCAGCCAGCTAAGAGTCAATGTCAGTGCGTGTTGGGTCAGCCAGCTAAGAGTCAATGTCAGTGTGTGTTCGGTCAGTCAGGTAAGAGTCAATGTCAGTGTGTGTTGGGTCAGTCAGATAAGAGTCAATGTCAGAGTGTGTTGGGTCAGTCAGCTAAGAGTCAATGTCAGTGCGTGTTGGGTCAGTCAGCTAATTGTCAATGTCAGTGCGTGTTGGGTCAGTCAGCTAAGAGTCAATGTCAGTGTGTGCTGGGTCAGTCAGATAAGAGTCAAAGTCAGAGTGTGTTGGGTCAGTCAGCTAAGAGTCAATGTCAGTGTGTGTTGGGTCAGACAGCTAAGAGTCAATGTCAGAGTGTGTTGGGTCAGTCAGCTAAGAGTCAATGTCAGTGCATTTTGGGTCAGTCAGCTAAGAGTCAATGTCAGTGTGTGTTGGGTCAGTCAGGGAAGAGTCAATGTCAGTGTGTGTTGGGTCAGCCAGCTAAGAGTCAATGTCAGAGTGTGTTGGGTCAGTCAGCTAAGAGTCAATGTCAGTGCGTGTTGGGTCAGTCAGCTAAGAGTCAATGTCAGTGTGTGTTGGGTCAGTCAGCTAAGAGTCAATGTCAGAGCGTGTTGGGTCAGCCAGCTAAGAGTCAATGTCAGTGCATTTTGGGGCGGCCAGCTAAGAGTCAATGTCAGTGCATGTTGGGTCAGTCAGCTAAGAGTCAATGTCAGTGCGTGTTGGGTCAGTCAGCTAAGAGTCAATGTCAGTGCGTGTTGGGTCAGTCAGCTAAGAGTCAATGTCAGTGTGTGTTGGGTCAGCCAGCTAAGAGTCAATGTCAGTGCGTGTTGGGTCAGCCAGATAACAGTCAAAGTCAGAGTGTGTTGAGTCAGCAAGCTAAGAGTCAATGTCAGTGCGTGTTGGGTCAGCCAGCTAAGACTCAATGTCAGAGCGTGTTGGGTCAGCCAGCTAAGAGTCAATGTCAGTGCGTGTTGGGTCAGCCAGCTACCAGTCAAAGTCAGAGTGTGTTGGGTCAGCCAGCTAAGAGTCAATGTCAGAACGTGTTGGGTCAGCCAGCTAAGAGTCAATGTCAGTGCGTGTTGGGTCAGCTAGCTAAGAGTCAATGTCAGTGCGTGTTGGGTCAGCCAGCTAAGAGTCGATGTCAGTGCGTGTTGGGTCAGCCAGCTAAGAGTCAATGTCAGAGCGTGTTGGGTCAGTCAGATAAGAGTCAATGTCAGTGCGTGTTGTGTCAGTCAGATAAGAGTCAATGTCAGTGCCTGTTGGGTCAGCCAGCTAAGAGTCAATGTCAGTGCGTGTTGGGTTAGCCAGCTAAGAGTCAATGTCAGAGCGTGTTGGTCAGCCAGCAAAGATTCAATGTCAGTGCGTGTTGGGTCAGCCAGCTAAGAGTCAATGTCAGTGCGTGTTGGTCAGCCAGCTAAGAGTCAATGTCAGTGCGTGTTGGGTCAGCCTGCTAAGAGTCAATGTCAGTGCGTGTTCGGTCAGTCGGATAAGAGTCAATGTCAGTGCGTGTTGGGTCAGTCAGGTAATAGTCAATGTCAATGTGTGTTGGGTCAGTCAGATAAGAGTCAATGTCAGAGTGTGTTGGGTCAGTCAGCTAAGAGTCAATGTCAGTGCGTGTTGGGTCAGCCAGCTAAGACTCAATGTCAGTGCGTGTTGGGTCAGTCAGCTAAGAGTCAATGTCAGTGTGTGTTGGGTCAGTCAGATAAGAGTCAATGTCAGAGTGTGTTGGGTCAGACAGCTAAGAGTCAATGTCAGAGTGTGTTGGGTCAGTCAGCTAAGAGTCAATGTCAGTGCGTGTTGGGTCAGTCAGCGAAGAGTCAATGTCAGTGTGTGTTGGGTCAGTCAGCTAAGAGTCAATGTCAGAGCGTGTTGGGTCAGCCAGCTAAGAGTCAATGTCAGTGCATTTTGTGTCAGCCAGCTAAGAGTCAATGTCAGTGTGTGTTGGTTCAGCCAGCTAAGAGTCAATGTCCGTGCGTGTTGGGTCAGTCAGCTAAGAGTCAATGCCTGTGCGTGTTGGGTCAGTCAGCTAAGAGTCAATGTCAGTGCGTGTTGGGTCAGTCAGCTAAGAGTCAATGTCAGTGCGTGTTGGGTCAGTCAGCTAAGAGTCAATATCAGAGTGTGTTGGGTCAGCCAGCGAAGAGTCAATGTCAGAGTGTGTTGGGTCAGACAGCTAAGAGTCAATGTCAGAGTGTGTTGGGTCAGTCAGCTAAGAGTCAATGTCAGTGCGTGTTGGGTCAGTCAGCGAAGAGTCAATGTCAGTGTGTGTTGGGTCAGTCAGCTAAGAGTCAATGTCAGAGCGTGTTGGGTCAGCCAGCTAAGAGTCAATGTCAGTGCATTTTGTGTCAGCCAGCTAAGAGTCAATGTCAGTGTGTGTTGGTTCAGCCAGCTAAGAGTCAATGTCCGTGCGTGTTGGGTCAGTCAGCTAAGAGTCAATGCCTGTGCGTGTTGGGTCAGTCAGCTAAGAGTCAATGTCAGTGCGTGTTGGGTCAGTCAGCTAAGAGTCAATGTCAGTGCGTGTTGGGTCAGTCAGCTAAGAGTCAATATCAGAGTGTGTTGGGTCAGCCAGCGAAGAGTCAATGTCAGAGCGTGTTGGGTCAGCCAGCTAAGAGTCAATGCCAGTGCGTGTTGGGTCAGCCAGCTAACAGTCAAAGTCAGAGTGTGTTGGGTCAGCCAGCTAAGAGTCAATGTCAGAACGTGTTGGGTCAGCCAGCTAAGAGTCAATGTCAGTGCGTGTTGGGTCAGCCAGCTAAGAGTCAATGTCAGAGCGTGTTGGGTCAGCTAGCTAAGAGTCAATGTCAGAGCGTGTTGGGTCAGCCAGCTAAGAGTCAATGTCAGTGCGTGTTGGGTCAGCCAGCTAAGAGTCAATGTCAGAGCGTGTTGGGTCAGTCAGCTAAGAGTCAATGTCACAGCGTGTTGGGTCAGACAGCTAAGAGTCAATGTCAGAGCGTGTTGGGTCAGCCAGCTAAGAGTCAATGTCAGTGCGTGTTGGGTCAGCCAGCTAAGAGTCAATGTCAGAGCGTGTTGGGTCAGTCAACTAAGAGTCAATGTCAGAGCGTGTTGGGTCAGTCAGCTTAGAGTCAATGTCAGAGCGTGTTGGGTCAGTAAGCTCAGAGTCAATGTCAGAGCGTGTTGGGTCAGTCAGCTTAGAGTCAATGTCAGAGCGTGTTGGGTCAGTCAGCTAAGACTCAACATCAGAGGGTGTTGGGTCAGCCAGCTAAGACTCAATGTCAGAGGGTGTTGGGTCAGTCAGCTAAGAGTCAATGGCAGAGCGTGTTGGGTCAGTCAGATAAGAGTCAATGTCAGAGCGTGTTGGGTCAGCCAGCTAAGAGTCATTGTCAGAGCGTGTTGGATCAGCCAGCTAAAAGTGAATATCAGAGTGTGTTGGGTCAGCCAGCTAAGAGTCAATGTCAGTGCGTGTTGGGTCAGCCAGCTAAGACTCAATGTCAGAGCGTGTTGGGTCAGCCAGCTAAGAGTCAATGTCAGTGCGTGTTGGGTCAGTCAGCTAAGAGTCAATGTCAGTGTGTGTTGGGTCAGACAGCTAAGAGTCAATGTCAGTGTGTGTTGGGTCAGTCAGGGAAGAGTCAATGTCAGTGTGTGTTGGGTCAGCCAGCTAAGAGTCAATGTCAGAGTGTGTTGTGTCAGCCAGCTTAAGACTCAATGTCATTGCATGTTTGGTCAGTCAGCTAAGAGTCAATGTCAGAGTGTGTTGGGTCAGCCAGATAAGAGTCAATGTCAGTGTGTGTTGGGTCAGCCAGCTAAGAGTCAATGTCAGAGCGTGTTGGGTCAGTCAGATAAGAGTCAATGTCAGAGCGTGTTGGGTCAGCCAGCTAAGAGTCAATGTCAGAGCGTGCTGGATCAGCCAGCTAAGAGTCAATGTCAGAGTGTGTTGGGTCAGCCAGCTAAGATTCAATGTCAGAGCGTGTTGTGTGAGCCAGCTATGAGTCAATGTCAGAGCGTGTTGGGTCAGTCAGATAAGAGTCAATGTCAGAGCGTGTTGGGTCAGCTAGCTAAGAGCCAATGTATGTGCGTGTTGGGTCGGCCAGCTAAGAGTCAATGTCAGAGCGTGTTGGGTCAGTCAGCTAAGAGTCAATGTCAGAGCGTGTTGGGTCAGTCAGATAAGAGTCAATGTCAGTGCGTGTTGGATCAGTCAGATAAGAGTCAATGTCAGTGCGTGTTGGGTCAGCCAGCTAAGAGTCAATGTCAGTGCGCGTTGGGTCAGCCAGCTAAGAGTCAATGTCAGTGCGTGTTCGGTCAGTCAGGTAAGAGTCAATGTCAGTGTGTGTTGGGTCAGTCAGATAAGAGTCAATGTCAGAGTGTGTTGGGTCAGTCAGCTAAGAGTCAATGTCAGTGCGTGTTGGGTCAGTCAGCTAATTGTCAATGTCAGTGCGTGTTGGGTCAGTCAGCTAAGAGTCAATGTCAGTGTTTGTTGGGTCAGTCAGATAAGAGTCAAAGTCAGAGTGTGTTGGGTCAGTCAGATAAGAGTCAATGTCAGTGTGTGTTGGGTCAGACAGCTAAGAGTCAATGTCAGAGTGTGTTGGGTCAGTCAGCTAAGAGTCAATGTCAGTGCGTGTTGGGTCAGTCAGCTAAGAGTCAATGTCAGTGTGTGTTGGGTCAGTCAGGGAAGAGTCAATGTCAGTGTGTGTTGGGTCAGCCAGCTAAGAGTCACTGTCAGAGTGTGTTGGGTCAGCCAGCTTAAGACTCAATGTCATTGCATGTTGGTTCAGTCAGCTAAGTGTCAATGTCAGAGCGTGTTGGGTCAGCCAGCTAAGAGTCAATGTCAGTGCATTTTGGGTCAGCCAGCTAAGAGTCAATGTCAGTGCGTGTTGGGTCAGTCAGCTAAGAGTCAATGTCAGTGCGTGTTGGGTCAGTCAGCTAAGAGTCAATGTCAGTGCGTGTTGGGTCAGTCAGCTAAGAGTCAATGTCAGTGTGTGTTGGGTCAGCCAGCTAAGAGTCAATGTCAGTGCGTGTTGGGTCAGCCAGCTAACAGTCAAAGTCAGAGTGTGTTGGGTCAGCAAGCTAAGAGTCAATGTCAGTGCGTGTTGGGTCAGCCAGCTAAGACTCAATGTCAGAGCGTGTTGGGTCAGCCAGCTAAGAGTCAATGTCAGTGCGTGTTGGGTCAGCCAGCTAACAGTCAAAGTCAGAGTGTGTTGGGTCAGCCAGCTAAGAGTCAATGTCAGAACGTGTTGGGTCAGCCAGCTAAGAGTCAATGTCAGTGCGTGTTGGGTCAGCTAGCTAAGAGTCAATGTCAGAGCGTGTTGGGTCAGCCAGCTAAGAGTCAATGTCAGTGCGTGTTGGGTCAGCCAGCTAAGAGTCAATGTCAGAGCGTGTTGGGTCAGTCAGATAAGAGTCAATGTCAGTGCGTGTTGGGTCAGTCAGATAAGAGTCAATGTCAGTGCCTGTTGGGTCAGCCAGCTAAGAGTCAATGTCAGAGCGTGTTGGGTCAGCCAGCTAAGAGTCAATGTCAGAGCGTGTTGGTCAGCCAGCAAAGATTCAATGTCAGTGCGTGTTGGGTCAGCCAGCTAAGAGTCAATGTCAGTGCGTGTTCGGTCAGTCGGATAAGAGTCAATGTCAGTGCGTGTTGGGTCAGTCAGGTAATAGTCAATGTCAGTGTGTGTTGGGTCAGTCAGATAAGAGTCAATGTCAGAGTGTGTTGGGTCAGTCAGCTAAGAGTCAATGTCAGTGTGTGTTGGGTCAGTCAGATAAGAGTCAAAGTCAGAGTGTGTTGGGTCAGTCAGATAAGAGTCAATGTCAGTGTGTGTTGGGTCAGACAGCTAAGAGTCAATGTCAGAGTGTGTTGGGTCAGTCAGCTAATTGTCAATGTCAGTGCGTGTTGGGTCAGTCAGCTAATAGTCAATGTCAGTGTGTGTTGGGTCAGTCAGATAAGAGTCAAAGTCAGAGTGTGTTGGGTCAGTCAGATAAGAGTCAATGTCAGTGTGTGTTGGGTCAGACAGCTAAGAGTCAATGTCAGAGTGTGTTGGGTCAGTCAGCTAAGAGTCAATGTCAGTGCGTGTTGGGTCAGTCAGCTAAGAGTCAATGTCAGTGTGTGTTGGGTCAGTCAGCTAAGAGTCAATGTCAGTGTGTGTTGGGTCAGTCAGATAAGAGTCAAAGTCAGAGTGTGTTGGGTCAGTCAGATAAGAGTCAATGTCAGTGTGTGTTGGGTCAGACAGCTAAGAGTCAATGTCAGAGTGTGTTGGGTCAGTCAGCTAAGAGTCAATGTCAGTGCGTGTTGGGTCAGTCAGCTAAGAGTCAATGTCAGTGTGTGTTGGGTCAGTCAGGGAAGAGTCAATGTCAGTGTGTGTTGGGTCAGCCAGCTAAGAGTCACTGTCAGAGTGTGTTGGGTCAGCCAGCTTAAGACTCAATGTCATTGCATGTTGGTTCAGTCAGCTAAGAGTCAATGTCAGAGCGTGTTGGGTCAGCCAGCTAAGAGTCAATGTCAGTGCATTTTGGGTCAGCCAGCTAAGAGTCAATGTCAGTGCGTGTTGGGTCAGTCAGCTAAGAGTCAATGTCAGTGCGTGTTGGGTCAGTCAGCTAAGAGTCAATGTCAGTGCGTGTTGGGTCAGTCAGCTAAGAGTCAATGTCAGTGCGTGTTGGGTCAGCCAGCTAAGAGTCAATGTCAGTGCGTGTTGGGTCAGCCAGCTAACAGTCAAAGTCAGAGTGTGTTGGGTCAGCAAGCTAAGAGTCAATGTCAGTGCGTGTTGGGTCAGCCAGCTAAGACTCAATGTCAGAGCGTGTTGGGTCAGCCAGCTAAGACTCAATGTCAGTGCGTGTTGGGTCAGCCAGCTAACAGTCAAAGTCAGAGTGTGTTGGGTCAGCCAGCTAAGAGTCAATGTCAGAACGTGTTGGGTCAGCCAGCTAAGAGTCAATGTCAGTGCGTGTTGGGTCAGCTAGCTAAGAGTCAATGTCAGAGCGTGTTGGGTCAGCCAGCTAAGAGTCAATGTCAGTGCGTGTTGGGTCAGCCAGCTAAGAGTCAATGTCAGAGCGTGTTGGGTCAGTCAGATAAGAGTCAATGTCAGTGCGTGTTGGGTCAGTCAGATAAGAGTCAATGTCAGTGCCTGTTGGGTCAGCCAGCTAAGAGTCAATGTCAGAGCGTGTTGGGTCAGCCAGCTAAGACTCAATGTCAGAGCGTGTTGGGTCAGCCAGCTAAGAGTCAATGTCAGTGCGTGTTGGGTCAGTCAGCTAAGAGTCAATGTCAGTGTGTGTTGGGTCAGACAGCTAAGAGTCAATGTCAGTGTGTGTTGGGTCAGTCAGGGAAGAGTCAATGTCAGTGTGTGTTGGGTCAGCCAGCTAAGAGTCAATGTCAGAGTGTGTTGTGTCAGCCAGCTTAAGACTCAATGTCATTGCATGTTTGGTCAGTCAGCTAAGAGTCAATGTCAGAGTGTGTTGGGTCAGCCAGATAAGAGTCAATGTCAGTGTGTGTTGGGTCAGCCAGCTAAGAGTCAATGTCAGAGCGTGTTGGGTCAGTCAGATAAGAGTCAATGTCAGAGCGTGTTGGGTCAGCCAGCTAAGAGTCAATGTCAGAGCGTGTTGGATCAGCCAGCTAAGAGTCAATGTCAGAGTGTGTTGGGTCAGCCAGCTAAGATTCAATGTCAGAGCGTGTTGTGTGAGCCAGCTATGAGTCAATGTCAGAGCGTGTTGGGTCAGTCAGATAAGAGTCAATGTCAGAGCGTGTTGGGTCAGCTAGCTAAGAGCCAATGTATGTGCGTGTTGGGTCGGCCAGCTAAGAGTCAATGTCAGAGCGTGTTGGGTCAGTCAGCTAAGAGTCAATGTCAGAGCGTGTTGGGTCAGTCAGATAAGAGTCAATGTCAGTGCGTGTTGGATCAGTCAGATAAGAGTCAATGTCAGTGCGTGTTGGGTCAGCCAGCTAAGAGTCAATGTCAGTGCGCGTTGGGTCAGCCAGCTAAGAGTCAATGTCAGTGCGTGTTCGGTCAGTCAGGTAAGAGTCAATGTCAGTGTGTGTTGGGTCAGTCAGATAAGAGTCAATGTCAGAGTGTGTTGGGTCAGTCAGCTAAGAGTCAATGTCAGTGCGTGTTGGGTCAGTCAGCTAATTGTCAATGTCAGTGCGTGTTGGGTCAGTCAGCTAAGAGTCAATGTCAGTGTTTGTTGGGTCAGTCAGATAAGAGTCAAAGTCAGAGTGTGTTGGGTCAGTCAGATAAGAGTCAATGTCAGTGTGTGTTGGGTCAGACAGCTAAGAGTCAATGTCAGAGTGTGTTGGGTCAGTCAGCTAAGAGTCAATGTCAGTGCGTGTTGGGTCAGTCAGCTAAGAGTCAATGTCAGTGTGTGTTGGGTCAGTCAGGGAAGAGTCAATGTCAGTGTGTGTTGGGTCAGCCAGCTAAGAGTCACTGTCAGAGTGTGTTGGGTCAGCCAGCTTAAGACTCAATGTCATTGCATGTTGGTTCAGTCAGCTAAGAGTCAATGTCAGAGCGTGTTGGGTCAGCCAGCTAAGAGTCAATGTCAGTGCATTTTGGGTCAGCCAGCTAAGAGTCAATGTCAGTGCGTGTTGGGTCAGTCAGCTAAGAGTCAATGTCAGTGCGTGTTGGGTCAGTCAGCTAAGAGTCAATGTCAGTGCGTGTTGGGTCAGTCAGCTAAGAGTCAATGTCAGTGTGTGTTGGGTCAGCCAGCTAAGAGTCAATGTCAGTGCGTGTTGGGTCAGCCAGCTAACAGTCAAAGTCAGAGTGTGTTGGGTCAGCAAGCTAAGAGTCAATGTCAGTGCGTGTTGGGTCAGCCAGCTAAGACTCAATGTCAGAGCGTGTTGGGTCAGCCAGCTAAGAGTCAATGTCAGTGCGTGTTGGGTCAGCCAGCTAACAGTCAAAGTCAGAGTGTGTTGGGTCAGCCAGCTAAGAGTCAATGTCAGAACGTGTTGGGTCAGCCAGCTAAGAGTCAATGTCAGTGCGTGTTGGGTCAGCTAGCTAAGAGTCAATGTCAGAGCGTGTTGGGTCAGCCAGCTAAGAGTCAATGTCAGTGCGTGTTGGGTCAGCCAGCTAAGAGTCAATGTCAGAGCGTGTTGGGTCAGTCAGATAAGAGTCAATGTCAGTGCGTGTTGGGTCAGTCAGATAAGAGTCAATGTCAGTGCCTGTTGGGTCAGCCAGCTAAGAGTCAATGTCAGAGCGTGTTGGGTCAGCCAGCTAAGAGTCAATGTCAGAGCGTGTTGGTCAGCCAGCAAAGATTCAATGTCAGTGCGTGTTGGGTCAGCCAGCTAAGAGTCAATGTCAGTGCGTGTTCGGTCAGTCGGATAAGAGTCAATGTCAGTGCGTGTTGGGTCAGTCAGGTAATAGTCAATGTCAGTGTGTGTTGGGTCAGTCAGATAAGAGTCAATGTCAGAGTGTGTTGGGTCAGTCAGCTAAGATTCAATGTCAGTGCGTGTTGGGTCAGTCAGCTAATTGTCAATGTCAGTGCGTGTTGGGTCAGTCAGCTAAGAGTCAATGTCAGTGTGTGTTGGGTCAGTCAGATAAGAGTCAAAGTCAGAGTGTGTTGGGTCAGTCAGATAAGAGTCAATGTCAGTGTGTGTTGGGTCAGACAGCTAAGAGTCAATGTCAGAGTGTGTTGGGTCAGTCAGCTAAGAGTCAATGTCAGTGCGTGTTGGGTCAGTCAGCTAAGAGTCAATGTCAGTGTGTGTTGGGTCAGTCAGGGAAGAGTCAATGTCAGTGTGTGTTGGGTCAGCCAGCTAAGAGTCACTGTCAGAGTGTGTTGGGTCAGCCAGCTTAAGACTCAATGTCATTGCATGTTGGTTCAGTCAGCTAAGAGTCAATGTCAGAGCGTGTTGGGTCAGCCAGCTAAGAGTCAATGTCAGTGCATTTTGGGTCAGCCAGCTAAGAGTCAATGTCAGTGCGTGTTGGGTCAGTCAGCTAAGAGTCAATGTCAGTGCGTGTTGGGTCAGTCAGCTAAGAGTCAATGTCAGTGCGTGTTGGGTCAGTCAGCTAAGAGTCAATGTCAGTGCGTGTTGGGTCAGCCAGCTAAGAGTCAATGTCAGTGCGTGTTGGGTCAGCCAGCTAACAGTCAAAGTCAGAGTGTGTTGGGTCAGCAAGCTAAGAGTCAATGTCAGTGCGTGTTGGGTCAGCCAGCTAAGACTCAATGTCAGAGCGTGTTGGGTCAGCCAGCTAAGACTCAATGTCAGTGCGTGTTGGGTCAGCCAGCTAACAGTCAAAGTCAGAGTGTGTTGGGTCAGCCAGCTAAGAGTCAATGTCAGAACGTGTTGGGTCAGCCAGCTAAGAGTCAATGTCAGTGCGTGTTGGGTCAGCTAGCTAAGAGTCAATGTCAGAGCGTGTTGGGTCAGCCAGCTAAGAGTCAATGTCAGTGCGTGTTGGGTCAGCCAGCTAAGAGTCAATGTCAGAGCGTGTTGGGTCAGTCAGATAAGAGTCAATGTCAGTGCGTGTTGGGTCAGTCAGATAAGAGTCAATGTCAGTGCCTGTTGGGTCAGCCAGCTAAGAGTCAATGTCAGAGCGTGTTGGGTCAGCCAGCTAAGAGTCAATGACAGAGCGTGTTGGTCAGCCAGCAAAGATTCAATGTCAGTGCGTGTTGGGTCAGCCAGCTAAGAGTCAATGTCAGTGCGTGTTCGGTCAGTCGGATAAGAGTCAATGTCAGTGCGTGTTGGGTCAGTCAGGTAATAGTCAATGTCAGTGTGTGTTCGGTCAGTCAGATAAGAGTCAATGTCAGAGTGTGTTGGGTCAGTCAGCTAAGATTCAATGTCAGTGCGTGTTGGGTCAGCCAGCTAAGACTCAATGTCAGTGCGTGTTGGGTCAGTCAGCTAAGAGTCAATGTCAGTGTGTGTTGGGTCAGTCAGATAAGAGTCAATGTCAGAGTGTGTTGGGTCAGACAGCTAAGAGTCAATGTCAGAGTGTGTTGGGTCAGTCAGCTAAGAGTCAATGTCAGTGCGTGTTGGGTCAGTCAGCTAAGAGTCAATGTCAGTGTGTGTTGGGTCAGTCAGCTAAGAGTCAATGTCAGAGCGTGTTGGGTCAGCCAGCTAAGAGTCAATGTCAGTGCATTTTGGTTCAGCCAGCTAAGAGTCAATGTCAGTGTGTGTTAGTTCAGCCAGCTAAGAGTCAATGTCAGTGCGTGTTGGGTCAGTCAGCTAAGAGTCAATGCCTGTGCGTGTTGGGTCAGTCAGCTAAGAGTCAATGTCAGTGCGTGTTGGGTCAGTCTGATAAGAGTCAATGTCAGTGCGTGTTGGGTCAGCCAGCTAAGAGTCAATGTCACAGCGTGTTGGGTCAGTCAGCTAAGAGTCAATGTTAGAGCGTTTTGGGTCAGATGGCTAAGAGTCAATGTAAGTGCGTGTTGGGTCGGCCAGCTAAGAGTCAATGTCAGAGCGTGTTGGGTCAGCCAGCTAAGAGTGAATGTCAGAGCGTATTGGGTCAATCAGATAAGAGTCAATGTCAGTGCGTGTTGGGTCAGTCTGATAAGAGTCAATTCAGTGCGTGTTGGGTCAGCCAGCTAAGAGTCAATGTCAGTGCGTGTTGGGTCAGTCAGCTAAGACTCAACATCAGAGGGTGTTGGGTTAGCCAGCTAAGACTCAATGTCAGAGCGTGTTGGGTCAGCCAGCTAAGACTCAATGTCAGAGGGTGTTGGGTCAGCCAGCTAAGACTCAATGTCAGAGTGTGTTGGGTCAGCCAGCTAAGAGTCAATGTCAGAGCGTGTTGGATCAGCCAGCTAAGAGTCAATGTCAGAGCGTGTTGGGTCAGCCAGCTAAGATTCAATGTCAGAGCGTGTTGGGTCAGCCAGCTATGAGTCAATGTCAGAGCGTGTTGGGTCAGCCAGATAAGAGTCAATGTCAGAGCGTGTTGGGTCAGCCAGCTAAGAGTCAATGTCAGAGCGTGTTGGATCAGCCAGCTAAGAGTCAATGTCAGAGCGTGTTGGGTCAGTCAGCTAAGAGTCAATGTCAGAGCGTGTTGGGTCAGTCAGATAAGAGTCAATGTCAGTGCGTGTTGAGTCAGTCAGTTAAGAGTCAATGTCAGTGCGTGTTGGGTCAGCCAGCTAAGAGTCAATGTCAGTGCGTGTTTGGTCAGCCAGCTTAGAGTCAATGTCAGTGGGTGTTGGGTCAGCCAGCTAAGAGTCAATGTCAGTGCGTGTTGGGTCAGCCAGCTAAGAGTCAATGTCAGTGCGTGTTGGGTCAGCCAGCTAAGAGTCAATGTCAGAGCGTGTTGGGTCAGTCAGCTAAGAGTCAATGTCACAGCGCGTTGGGTCAGTCAGCTAAGAGTCAATGTCAGTGCGTGTTGGGTCAGTCAGCTAATTGTCAATGTCAGTGCGTGTTGGGTCAGTCAGCTAAGAGTCAATGTCAGTGTGTGTTGGGTCAGTCAGATAAGAGTCAAAGTCAGAGTGTGTTGGGTCAGTCAGCTAAGAGTCAATGTCAGTGCGTGTTGGGTCAGCCAGCTAACAGTCAAAGTCAGAGTGTGTTGGGTCAGCCAGCTAAGAGTCAATGTCAGAACGTGTTGGGTCAGCCAGCTAAGAGTCAATGTCAGTGCGTGTTGGGTCAGCTAGCTAAGAGTCAATGTCAGAGCGTGTTGGGTCAGCCAGCTAAGAGTCAATGTCAGTGCGTGTTGGGTCAGCCAGCTAAGAGTCAATGTCAGAGCGTGTTGGGTCAGTCAGATAAGAGTCAATGTCAGTGCGTGTTGGGTCAGTCAGATAAGAGTCAATGTCAGTGCCTGTTGGGTCAGCCAGCTAAGAGTCAATGTCAGAGCGTGTTGGGTCAGCCAGCTAAGAGTCAATGACAGAGCGTGTTGGTCAGCCAGCAAAGATTCAATGTCAGTGCGTGTTGGGTCAGCCAGCTAAGAGTCAATGTCAGTGCGTGTTCGGTCAGTCGGATAAGAGTCAATGTCAGTGCGTGTTGGGTCAGTCAGGTAATAGTCAATGTCAGTGTGTGTTCGGTCAGTCAGATAAGAGTCAATGTCAGAGTGTGTTGGGTCAGTCAGCTAAGATTCAATGTCAGTGCGTGTTGGGTCAGCCAGCTAAGACTCAATGTCAGTGCGTGTTGGGTCAGTCAGCTAAGAGTCAATGTCAGTGTGTGTTGGGTCAGTCAGATAAGAGTCAATGTCAGAGTGTGTTGGGTCAGACAGCTAAGAGTCAATGTCAGAGTGTGTTGGGTCAGTCAGCTAAGAGTCAATGTCAGTGCGTGTTGGGTCAGTCAGCTAAGAGTCAATGTCAGTGTGTGTTGGGTCAGTCAGCTAAGAGTCAATGTCAGAGCGTGTTGGGTCAGCCAGCTAAGAGTCAATGTCAGTGCATTTTGGTTCAGCCAGCTAAGAGTCAATGTCAGTGTGTGTTAGTTCAGCCAGCTAAGAGTCAATGTCAGTGCGTGTTGGGTCAGTCAGCTAAGAGTCAATGCCTGTGCGTGTTGGGTCAGTCAGCTAAGAGTCAATGTCAGTGCGTGTTGGGTCAGTCTGATAAGAGTCAATGTCAGTGCGTGTTGGGTCAGCCAGCTAAGAGTCAATGTCACAGCGTGTTGGGTCAGTCAGCTAAGAGTCAATGTTAGAGCGTTTTGGGTCAGATGGCTAAGAGTCAATGTAAGTGCGTGTTGGGTCGGCCAGCTAAGAGTCAATGTCAGAGCGTGTTGGGTCAGCCAGCTAAGAGTGAATGTCAGAGCGTATTGGGTCAATCAGATAAGAGTCAATGTCAGTGCGTGTTGGGTCAGTCTGATAAGAGTCAATTCAGTGCGTGTTGGGTCAGCCAGCTAAGAGTCAATGTCAGTGCGTGTTGGGTCAGTCAGCTAAGACTCAACATCAGAGGGTGTTGGGTTAGCCAGCTAAGACTCAATGTCAGAGCGTGTTGGGTCAGCCAGCTAAGACTCAATGTCAGAGGGTGTTGGGTCAGCCAGCTAAGACTCAATGTCAGAGTGTGTTGGGTCAGCCAGCTAAGAGTCAATGTCAGAGCGTGTTGGATCAGCCAGCTAAGAGTCAATGTCAGAGCGTGTTGGGTCAGCCAGCTAAGATTCAATGTCAGAGCGTGTTGGGTCAGCCAGCTATGAGTCAATGTCAGAGCGTGTTGGGTCAGCCAGATAAGAGTCAATGTCAGTGCGTGTTGGGTCAGCCAGCTAAGAGTCAATGTCAGAGCGTGTTGGATCAGCCAGCTAAGAGTCAATGTCAGAGCGTGTTGGGTCAGTCAGCTAAGAGTCAATGTCAGAGCGTGTTGGGTCAGTCAGATAAGAGTCAATGTCAGTGCGTGTTGAGTCAGTCAGTTAAGAGTCAATGTCAGTGCGTGTTGGGTCAGCCAGCTAAGAGTCAATGTCAGTGCGTGTTTGGTCAGCCAGCTTAGAGTCAATGTCAGTGGGTGTTGGGTCAGCCAGCTAAGAGTCAATGTCAGTGCGTGTTGGGTCAGCCAGCTAAGAGTCAATGTCAGTGCGTGTTGGGTCAGCCAGCTAAGAGTCAATGTCAGAGCGTGTTGGGTCAGTCAGCTAAGAGTCAATGTCACAGCGCGTTGGGTCAGTCAGCTAAGAGTCAATGTCAGTGCGTGTTGGGTCAGTCAGCTAATTGTCAATGTCAGTGCGTGTTGGGTCAGTCAGCTAAGAGTCAATGTCAGTGTGTGTTGGGTCAGTCAGATAAGAGTCAAAGTCAGAGTGTGTTGGGTCAGTCAGCTAAGAGTCAATGTCAGTGTGTGTTGGGTCAGACAGCTAAGAGTCAATGTCAGAGTGTGTTGGGTCAGTCAGCTAAGAGTCAATGTCAGTGCGTGTTGGGTCAGTCAGCTAAGAGTCAATGTCAGTGTGTGTTGGGTCAGTCAGGGAAGAGTCAATGTCAGTGTATGTTGGGTCAGCCAGCTAAGAGTCAATGTCTGAGTGTGTTGGGTCAGCCAGCTTAAGACTCAATGTCATTGCATGTTGGGTCAGTCAGCTAAGTGTCAATGTCAGAGCGTGTTGGGTCAGCCAGCTAAGAGTCAATGTCAGTGCATTTTGGGTCAGCCAGCTAAGAGTCAATGTCAGTGCGTGTTGGGTCAGTCAGCTAAGAGTCAATGTCAGTGCGTGTTGGGTCAGTCAGCTAAGAGTCAATGTCAGTGCGTGTTGGGTCAGTCAGCTAAGAGTCAATGTCAGTGTGTGTTGGGTCAGCCAGCTAAGAGTCAATGTCAGTGCGTGTTGGGTCAGCCAGCTAACAGTCAAAGTCAGAGTGTGTTGGGTCAGCAAGCTAAGAGTCAATGTCAGTGCGTGTTGGGTCAGCCAGCTAAGACTCAATGTCAGAGCGTGTTGGGTCAGCCAGCTAAGAGTCAATGTCAGTGCGTGTTGGGTCAGCCAGCTAACAGTCAAAGTCAGAACGTGTTGGGTCAGCCAGCTAACAGTCAATGTCAGTGCGTGTTGGGTCAGCTAGCTAAGAGTCAATGTCAGTGCGTGTTGGGTCAGCCAGCTAAGAGTCAATGTCAGTGCGTGTTGGGTCAGCCAGCTAAGAGTCAATGTCAGAGCGTGTTGGGTCAGTCAGATAAGAGTCAATGTCAGAGCGTGTTCGGTCAGTCGGATAAGAGTCAATGTCAGTGCGTGTTGGGTCAGTCAGGTAATAGTCAATGTCAGAGTGTGTTGGGTCAGTCAGCTAAGAGTCAATGTCAGTGCGTGTTGGGTCAGTCAGCTAAGAGTCAATGTCAGTGTGTGTTGGGTCAGTCAGCTAAGAGTCAATGTCAGAGCGTGTTGGGTCAGCCAGCTAAGAGTCAATGTCAGTGCATTTTGGTTCAGCCAGCTAAGAGTCAATGTCAGTGTGTGTTAGTTCAGCCAGCTAAGAGTCAATGTCAGTGCGTGTTGGGTCAGTCAGCTAAGAGTCAATGCCTGTGCGTGTTGGGTCAGTCAGCTAAGAGTCAATGTCAGTGCGTGTTGGGTCAGTCTGATAAGAGTCAATGTCAGTGCGTGTTGGGTCAGCCAGCTAAGAGTCAATGTCACAGCGTGTTGGGTCAGTCAGCTAAGAGTCAATGTTAGAGCGTTTTGGGTCAGATGGCTAAGAGTCAATGTAAGTGCGTGTTGGGTCGGCCAGCTAAGAGTCAATGTCAGAGCGTGTTGGGTCAGCCAGCTAAGAGTGAATGTCAGAGCGTATTGGGTCAATCAGATAAGAGTCAATGTCAGTGCCTGTTGGGTCAGTCTGATAAGAGTCAATTCAGTGCGTGTTGGGTCAGCCAGCTAAGAGTCAATGTCAGTGCGTGTTGGGTCAGTCAGCTAAGACTCAACATCAGAGGGTGTTGGGTTAGCCAGCTAAGACTCAATGTCAGAGCGTGTTGGGTCAGCCAGCTAAGACTCAATGTCAGAGGGTGTTGGGTCAGCCAGCTAAGACTCAATGTCAGAGTGTGTTGGGTCAGCCAGCTAAGAGTCAATGTCAGAGCGTGTTGGATCAGCCAGCTAAGAGTCAATGTCAGAGCGTGTTGGGTCAGCCAGCTAAGATTCAATGTCAGAGCGTGTTGGGTCAGCCAGCTATGAGTCAATGTCAGAGCGTGTTGGGTCAGTCAGCTAAGAGTCAATGCCTGTGCGTGTTGTGTCAGTCAGCTAAGAGTCAATGTCAGTGCGTGTTGGGTCAGTCAGCTAAGAGTCAATGTCAGTGCGTGTTGGGTCAGTCAGCTAAGAGTCAATATCAGAGTGTGTTGGGTCAGCCAGCTAAGAGTCAATGTCAGAGCGTGTTGGGTCATGCAGCTAAGACTCAATGTCAGAGCGTGTTGGGTCAGCCAGCTAAGAGTCAATGTCAGTGCGTGTTGGGTCAGCCAGCTAACAGTCAAAGTCAGAGTGTGTTGGGTCAGCCAGCTAAGAGTCAATGTCAGAACGTGTTGGGTCAGCCAGCTAAGAGTCAATGTCAGTGCGTGTTGGGTCAGCCAGCTAAGAGTCAATGTCAGAGCGTGTTGGGTCAGCTAGCTAAGAGTCAATGTCAGAGCGTGTTGGGTCAGCTAGCTAAGAGTCAATGTCAGTGCGTGTTGGGTCAGCCAGCTAACAGTCAATGTCAGAGCGTGTTGGGTCAGTCAGCTAAGAGTCAATGTCAGAGCGTGTTGGGTCAGTCAGCTAAGAGTCAATGTCAGAGCGTGTTGGGTCAGCCAGCTAAGAGTCAATGTCAGTGCGTGTTGGGTCAGCCAGCTAAGAGTCAATGTCAGAGCGTGTTGGGTCAGTCAGCTAAGAGTCAATGTCAGAGCGTGTTGGGTCAGTCAGCTTAGAGTCAATGTCAGAGCGTGTTGGGTCAGTCAGCTCAGAGTCAATGTCAGAGCGTGTTGGGTCAGTCAGCTAAGAGTCAATGTCAGAGCGTGTTGGGTCAGTCAGCTAAGACTCAACATCAGAGGGTGTTGGGTCAGCCAGCTAAGACTCAATGTCAGAGGGTGTTGGGTCAGTCAGCTAAGAGTCAATGGCAGAGCGTGTTGGGTCAGTCAGATAAGAGTCAATGTCAGAGCGTGTTGTGTCAGCCAGCTAAGTGTCATTGTCAGAGCGTGTTGGATCAGCCAGCTAAGAGTCAATGTCAGAGCGTGTTGGGTCAGCCAGCTAAGATTCAATGTCAGAATGTGTTGGGTCAGCCAGCTAAGACTCAATGTCAGAGCATGTTGGGTCAGCTAGCTAAGAGTCAATGTAAGTGCGTGTTGCGTCGGCCAGCTAAGAGTCAATGTCAGAACGTGTTGGGTCAGCCAGCTAAGAGTCAATGTCAGAGCGTGTTGGGTCAGTCAGATAAGAGTCAATGTCAGTGCGTGCTGGGTCAGTCAGATAAGTGTCAATGTCAGTGCGTGTTGGGTCAGCCAGCTAAGAGTCAATGTCAGTGCGTGTTGGGTCAGCCAGCTAAGAGTCAATGTCAGTGCGTGTTGGGTCAGCCAGCTAAGAGTCAATGTCAGTGCGTGTTGGGTCAGTCAGCTAAGAGTCAATGTCAGTGCGTGTTGGGTCAGTCAGATAAGAGTCAATGTCAGTGCGTGTTGGGTCAGTCAGGTAAGAGTCAATGTCACTGTGTGTTGGGTCAGTCAGAGAAGAGTCAATGTCAGAGTGTGTTGGGTCAGTCAGCTAAGAGTCAATGTCAGTGCGTGTTGGGTCAGTCAGCTAAGAGTCAATGTCAGTGCGTGTTGGGTCAGTCAGCTAAGAGTCAATGTCAGTGTGTGTTGGGTCAGTCAGATAAGAGTCAATGTCAGAGTGTGTTGGGTCAGTCAGCTAAGAGTCAATGTCAGAGCGTGTTGGGTCAGTCAGCTTAGAGTCAATGTCAGAGCGTGTTGGGTCAGTCAGCTCAGAGTCAATGTCAGAGCGTGTTGGGTCAGTCAGCTAAGAGTCAATGTCAGAGCGTGTTGGGTCAGTCAGCTAAGACTCAACATCAGAGGGTGTTGGGTCAGCCAGCTAAGACTCAATGTCAGAGGGTGTTGGGTCAGTCAGCTAAGAGTCAATGGCAGAGCGTGTTGGGTCAGTCAGATAAGAGTCAATGTCAGAGCGTGTTGTGTCAGCCAGCTTAGTGTCATTGTCAGAGCGTGTTGGATCAGCCAGCTAAGAGTCAATGTCAGAGCGTGTTGGGTCAGCCAGCTAAGATTCAATGTCAGAATGTGTTGGGTCAGCCAGCTAAGACTCAATGTCAGAGCATGTTGGGTCAGCTAGCTAAGAGTCAATGTAAGTGCGTGTTGCGTCGGCCAGCTAAGAGTCAATGTCAGAACGTGTTGGGTCAGCCAGCTAAGAGTCAATGTCAGAGCGTGTTGGGTCAGTCAGATAAGAGTCAATGTCAGTGCGTGCTGGGTCAGTCAGATAAGTGTCAATGTCAGTGCGTGTTGGGTCAGCCAGCTAAGAGTCAATGTCAGTGCGTGTTGGGTCAGCCAGCTAAGAGTCAATGTCAGAGCGTGTTGGGTCAGCCAGCTAAGAGTCAATGTCAGTGCGTGTTGGGTCAGTCAGCTAAGAGTCAATGTCAGTGCGTGTTGGGTCAGTCAGATAAGAGTCAATGTCAGTGCGTGTTGGGTCAGTCAGGTAAGAGTCAATGTCACTGTGTGTTGGGTCAGTCAGATAAGAGTCAATGTCAGAGTGTGTTGGGTCAGTCAGCTAAGAGTCAATGTCAGTGCGTGTTGGGTCAGTCAGCTAAGAGTCAATGTCAGTGCGTGTTGGGTCAGTCAGCTAAGAGTCAATGTCAGTGTGTGTTGGGTCAGTCAGATAAGAGTCAATGTCAGAGTGTGTTGGGTCAGTCAGCTAAGAGTCAATGTCAGTGTGTGTTGGGTCAGCCAGCTAAGAGTCAATGTCAGAGAGTGTTGGGTCAGTCAGCTAAGAGTCAATGTCAGTGCGTGTTGGGTCAGTCAGCTAAGAGTCTATATCAGAGTGTGTTGGGTCAGCCAGCTAAGAGTCAATGTCAGAGTGTGTTGGGTCAGCCAGCTAAGAGTCAATTTCAGAGGGTGTTGGGTCAGCTAGCTCAGAGTCAATGTCAGAGCGTGTTGGGTCAGCCAGCTAAGACTCAATGTCAGAGCGTGTTGGGTCAGTCAGGTAAGAGTCAATGTCAGAGCGTGTTGGGTCAGTCAGATAAGAGTCAATGTCAGAGTGTGTTGGGTCAGTCAGCTAAGAGTCAATGTCAGAGCGTGTTGGGTCAGTCAGCTAAGAGTCAATGTCAGTGCGTGTTGGGTCAGTCAGCTAAGAGTCAATGTCAGTGTGTGTTGGGTCAGTCAGCTAAGAGTCAATGTCAGAGTGTGTTGGGTCAGTCAGCTAAGAGTCAATGTCAGTGTGTGTTGGGTCAGCCAGTAAGAGTCAATGTCAGAGTGTGTTGGGTCTGTCAGCTAAGAGTCAATGTCAGTGCGTGTTGGGTCAGTCAGCTAAGAGTCAATGTCAGTGTGCGTTGGGTCAGTCAGCTAAGAGTCAATGTCAGAGTGTGTTGGGTCAGTCAGATAAGAGTCAATGTCAGAGTGTGTTGGGTCAGTCAGATAAGAGTCAATGTCAGAGTGTGTTGGGTCAGCCAGCTAAGAGTCAATGTCAGTGCGTGTTGGGTCAGTCAGCTTCGAGTCAATGTCAGAGCGTGTTGGGTCAGCCAGCTAAGAGTCAATGTCAGAGCGTGTTGGGTCAGCCAGCTAAGACTCAATGTCAGTGCGTGTTGGGTCAGCCAGCTAAGAGTCAATGTCAGAGCGTGTTGGGTCAGTCAGCTAAGAGTCAATGTCAGAGTGTGTTGGGTCAGTCAGCTAAGAGTCAATGTCAGAGCGTGTTGGGTCAGTCAGCTAAGAATCAATGTCAGAGCGTGTTGGGTCAGCCAGCTAAGAGTCAATGTCAGAGCGTGTTGGGTCAGCCAGCTAAGAGTCAATGCCAGAGCGTGTTGGATCAGCCAGCTAAGAGTCAATGTCAGAGCGTGTTGGGTCAGCCAGCTAAGAGTCAATGTCAGAGCGTGTTGAGTCAGCCAGCTAAGAGTAAATGTCAGAGCGTGTTGGATCAGCCAGCTAAGAGTCAATGTCAGAGCGTGTTCGGTCAGCCAGCTAAGAGTCAATGTCAGAGCGTGTTGGGTCAGCCAGCTAAGAGTCAATGTCAGAGAGTGTTGGCTCAGCCATCTAGGAGTCAATGCCAGTGCGTGTTGGGTCAGTCAGCTAAGAGTCAATGTCAGAGCATGTTGGGTCAGCCAGCTAACTTTCAATGTCAGTGTGTGTTGGGTCAGCCAGCTAAGAGTCAATGTCAGAGCGTGTTGGGTCAGCCAGCTAAGAGTCAATGTCAGAGTGTGTTGGGTCAGCCAGCTAAGAGTCAATGTCAGAGTGTGTTGGGTCAGCCAGCTAAGAGTCAATGTCAGAGTGTGTTGGGTCAGCCAGCTAAGAGTCAATGTCAGAGCGTGTTGGGTCTGCCAGCTACGAGTCAATGTCAGAGCGTGTTAGATTAGATTAGATTACATTACAATGTGGAAACAGGCCCTTCGGCCCAACAAGTCCTCACCGACCCGCCGAAGCGCAACCCACCCATACCCCTACATTTACCCCTTACCTAACACTACGAGCAATTTAGCATGGCCAATTCACCTGACCCTGCACATCTTTGGACTGTGGGAGGAAACCGGAGCACCCGGAGGAAACCCACGCAGACACGGGGAGAACGTGCAAACTCCACACAGTCAGTCGCCTGAGTCGGGAATTGAACCCGGGTCTCTGGCGTTGTGAGGCAACAGTGCTAACCACTGTGCCACCGTGCCACCCACCGTGTTGGGTCAGCCAGCTAAGAGTCAATGTCAGTGTGTGTTGGGTCAGCCAGCTAAGAGTCAATGTCAGAGTGTGTTGGGTCAGCCAGCTAAGAGTCAATGTCAGAGCGTGTTGGGTCAGTCAGCTAAGAGTCAATGTCAGAGCGTGTTGGGTCAGTCAGCTAAGACTCAACATCAGAGGGTGTTGGGTCAGCCAGCTAAGACTCAACATCAGAGGGTGTTGGGTCAGCCAGCTAAGAGTCAATGTCAGAGCGTGTTGGGTCAGCCAGCTAAGAGTCAATGTCAGAGCGTGTTGGGTCAGCCAGCTAAGACCCAATGTCAGAATGTGTTGGGTCAGCCAGCTAAGAGTCAATGTCAGAGGTTGCAGTTTTCTCAATCGCAGGAACATTTCACTGACAGTAAGATTACATGCAGAATGTCTGGTTCGAAAACAGCTGTCTGTGGAATACTCATCTTGTTCTACCATTAACACTCCGCCTTTCGCCCCGGTCACCTTTACAATTTGCTCTCCTACCTTTTCCTCCCCCTTTGTCCAAACCTTTCCAGCCCACGTCATTTCTGAACACGAGTCATATTAGGTTTAAAATGTTAAATCTGCTTTCTCCACCATGGTAACAGAATCGGTACCTGTTACATTTCAAGAAGGTGCAGGGGGCAGAAGTATTAAACAACAGCAAGAGTTTGATAAAGGAGATCTTTACTCAACAGATGGCAAGGTTAGACTGAGCTGTTTCCTCCGCAAAATAGACAGTTATGTCACGTGATTGGACTCTTACAGTGTGAGCCCATTGTACATGCCAAATGCAGTGCCATTATAACAGGAATGGTTAACACGGTAATGGGATGGGTCCATGGTTAAAGGATGGATAATGGTTTTAGGTGGGTATCAAGGTAATGGGATGGGTACCATGGCTATGGGTAGGGACCATCCTGTCCAATGTGAAAAATGGAGTTACCTCCTCAAATTTTTCCCAGTGCCTTTTCAACAAATTATGGAGCTAATTCCGAAGTACTTTTCCCTATTCTGCGGTTCTAATTGCCTCTGGTTTCTTTTGGCAGAAGAGTGGTGATGAAAATTCCACCTTCACTCTGAACAGCTTAGTTGCCTGCACCACTGACCTGATTATGGGTGGCACGGAATCCATTGTGTTGGTGCTGCGGTGGCTGCTGCTCTACATGACAGCGTATCCATCCATCCAAGGTACAGAATGTCCAAGTTGATACACAGTAGGAAGCTCAAGAAACAGGAAGGAGTGTTAGCAGGGAAGATCTAGGAAGCTAACCTTATCTACTCCAAAAGGCGTGATTTGGAAGGGACACAAACTGAAATGTTAAGATTTGTTGCCTACTTTGACGCAGAATGATTATTTACTGAATCTACCATCTCTCTGATGCTAACTCAAAACCTTTAATCCCTAAACATCAGACATAGCCCTCTCCTAAATAATGTTGGGATGACCCCTGACTGTTTGTTACTTTTAGTGTATAACATTGAAAGACAGTATCAATAAAGTTGCAAGAAATAGCATTAAATCTGAGGACTGGGACGTTTCTCAAATACAACAAGGAATGCCAGGATACAGTATGGAAAGAGAGAATAGAAAGTGAATTTAATCTATCAAGAAACAAAAACACAAGGGCTGTTAAAGTCTTCATAGGCACATGAAAATTAGACACTTTTTTGGTTAAAATCAATGTGGGTCCATTAAAGGCAGAGTCAGGAAAATTTATAATAGAGGACAGAGAATTGTTGGAGAAGCTAAATTATTATTCTATGTTTGTTCTCACTCAGGATGCTATCAGAAATTTCTCAGAACTGAGATCGTAGTGGCTAGTGAGAATGAGGAGTTGAAGAAAATTAGTATTAGCAAGAAAACTGTTTTGGAGAATGGCCAATTAGTTCCTTTAGCAAGATTTCAGAAGATTTGGAGCTTAGATTGAGGTTCTGGATGTAGGTTTGCTCGCTGAGCTGGGAGGTTCGTTTCCAGACGCTTTGTCACCCTAAGAGGTAACATCTTCAGTGGGCCTCAGGCAAAGCACTGTACATGATTCCTGCTTTCTATTTATATGTTTGGGTTTCTTTGGGTTGGTGATATCATTTCCTGTTCCTTTTCTCAGGGGGTGGTTGATGGGATCTAACTCGATGTGTTTGTTGATAGAGTTCCGATTGGAATGCCATGCTTCTAGGAATTCTCGTGATGTCTTTGTTTGGCTTGTCCTAGGATGGATGTGTTGTCCCAGTCGAAGTGGTGTCCTTCCTCATCCATATGTGAGGATACTAGTGAAAGAGGGTCATGTCATTTTGTGGCTAGTTGATGTTCATGTATCCTGGTGGCTAGTTTTCTGTCTGTTTGTCCAATGTAGTGTTTGTTACAGTTCTTGCACGGTATTTTGCAAATGACATTAGATTTGCTTGTTGTCTGTGTAGGGTCTTTCAAGTTCATTAGCTGCTGTTTTAGTGGGTTGGTGGGTTTGTGGGCTACCATGATGCCAAGGGGTCGGAGTCATCTGCCAGTCATTTCCAAAATGTCTTTGATGTAGGGGAGAGTGGCTAGGGTTTCTGGACGTGTTTTGTCTGCTTGTTTGGGTTTGTTGCTGAGAAACCTGCGGACGGTGTTCATTGGGTACCCATTCCTTTGTTTAGGAATGGCAACAGGATAACCTGGGAAATTACAGCCTGGTGAACCTTACATCAATGGTAGGAAAACTATTGGAGAAGATTCTTAGGGACAGGATTTATTCACATTTAAAAAAAGGACTGTTTTGCATATAGTTGGGGTGCTGCCCCTTTAAGAGAGCTGGTCAGGTGACCTTGAGGATAGAGCTTGTGGAGCAGTTCCGAACTGACTTGGTGATGTGAGCAATGTCAATAATGTGTTTCTGTTCAGATTTACCATTAGTCTACCTGTTGTATAATTCCTGGTTCTAAAGGAATCACCAACATCCATCACAACCCATGACAAAGATCGGATCCAGCCCATGAACTGTGTGCAAACATCATTCTATTTTTGTCTGGAGGAGACATTGCTCAGATTTTGGAAATGGCATGGGGTTAAGGAGGTAACATCGAGGGAAGGAATCCCGACACTCACGCAGACACGGGGAGAATGTGCAAACTCCACACAGACAGTGAACCGAGGCAGGAAACAAACCTAGGGCCCTTGTGATGGGAGGCAGTTGTGCTACAGACTGTGCGACTGTGCTATCCCTCTGTGGAGAGGGTATAGAAAAGGTGCGACTGTGCTATCCCTCTGTGGAGAGGGTATAGAAAAGGTGCGACTGTGCTATCCCTCTGTGGAGAGGGTATAGAAAAGGTGCGACTGTGCTATCCCTCTGTGGAGAGGGTATAGAAAAGGTGCGACTGTGCTATCCCTCTGTGGAGAGGGTATAGAAAAGGTGCGACTGTGCTATCCCTCTGTGGAGAGGGTATAGAAAAGGTGCGACTGTGCTATCCCTCTGTGGAGAGGGTACAGAAAAGGTGCGACTGTGCTATCCCTCTGTGGAGAGGGTATAGAAAAGGTGCGACTGTGCTATCCCTCTGTGGAGAGGGTATAGAAAAGGTGCGACTGTGCTATCCCTCTGTGGAGAGGGTACAGAAAAGGTGCGACTGTGCTATCCCTCTGTGGAGAGGGTACAGAAAAGGTGCGACTGTGCTATCCCTCTGTGGAGAGGGTACAGAAAAGGTGCGACTGTGCTATCCCTCTGTGGAGAGGGTACAGAAAAGGTGCGACTGTGGTATCCCTCTGTGGAGAGGGTACAGAAAAGGTGCGACTGTGCTATCCCTCTGTGGAGAGGGTACAGAAAAGGTGCGACTGTGCTATCCCTCTGTGGAGAGGGTACAGAAAAGGTGCGACTGTGCTATCCCTCTGTGGAGAGGGTATAGAAAAGGTGCGACTGTGCTATCCCTCTGTGGAGAGGGTATAGAAAAGGTGCGACTGTGGTATCCCTCTGTGGAGAGGGTACAGAAAAGGTGCGACTGTGCTATCCCTCTGTGGAGAGGGCATAGAAAAGGTGCGACTGTGCTATCCCTCTGTGGAGAGGGTATAGAAAAGGTGCGACTGTGGTATCCCTCTGTGGAGAGGGTACAGAAAAGGTGCGACTGTGCTATCCCTCTGTGGAGAGGGCATAGAAAAGGTGCGACTGTGCTATCCCTCTGTGGAGAGGGTATAGAAAAGGTGCGACTGTGCTATCCCTCTGTGGAGAGGGTACAGAAAAGGTGCGACTGTGCTATCCCTCTGTGGAGAGGGCATAGAAAAGGTGCGACTGTGCTATCCCTCTGTGGAGAGGGTATAGAAAAGGTGCGACTGTGCTATCCCTCTGTGGAGAGGGTACAGAAAAGGTGCGACTGTGCTATCCCTCTGTGGAGAGGGTACAGAAAAGGTGCGACTGTGCTATCCCTCTGTGGAGAGGGTACAGAAAAGGTGCGACTGTGCTATCCCTCTGTGGAGAGGGTATAGAAAAGGTGCGACTGTGCTATCCCTCTGTGGAGAGGGTACAGAAAAGGTGCGACTGTGCTATCCCTCTGTGGAGAGGGTACAGAAAAGGTGCGACTGTGCTATCCCTCTGTGGAGAGGGTACAGAAAAGGTGCGACTGTGCTATCCCTCTGTGGAGAGGGTACAGAAAAGGTGCGACTGTGCTATCCCTCTGTGGAGAGGGTATAGAAAAGGTGCGACTGTGCTATCCCTCTGTGGAGAGGGTATAGAAAAGGTTTATCAGAATATTGTCAGGTATTAGCTGTGAGGAGCAATTGGAACATCTTGGATTGTTTCACTTGAACATCGGAGTCTGAGGGGCAGCCTGATAGAGGTTTACAAAATTATGAGAGGCATGGATATTTGGAAGTTTTTCTCCAGTGTAGAAATGTTAATTACTAAGGGACACAGTTAAAAATCACACAACACCAGGTTATAGTCCAACAGGTTTATTTGGAAGCATTAGCTTTTGGAGTGCTGCTCCTTCATCAGATGGTTATGGAGGTTAAGATCATGATCACAGAATTTTGTGAGCATGATCTTATTCTCCACAACCACCTGATGAAGGATCAGCGCTCCAAAAGCTGGTGCTTCCAAATAAACCTGTTGGACTATAACCTGGTGTTGTGTGATTTTTAATTTTGTATACCCCAGTCCAACACTGACACCTCCATGTTAAGGGACATAGATTAAAGATCATGGGGAAAATTTAAAGGAGATGAGAGAGACGTGTTTTTTTACACAGGGTGGTTAAGTACTTGGAATGCTGGAGGAAGTGGTAGAAGAGATGCAATAGCAATGTTTAAGGACATCTTGAAAAATGTGATTAGGCAGGGAATCACGTAGAGACAAAAAGATTTAAGTTCCAAAAGGTGTCATGTTGGCTTCGGCTTGGTGAGCCAAGAGGCCAGCTGCTCTGCTGTATTGATCTCCTACATTGTTTTCATCTTATTTATGACTTGTGTTATTAATTTAGGTGCTGCACTATGGCAACTTATAAAACATTTCACCATGTTTTGTTTGTAAAATATACATGTGACAATAAATTGCCAGTCTATTCTGTACTGTTTTTTGGAGAAATTATTGGGCCTGAAAGGTGCTAGTTCAAAGAACCTGTTGGCTTATGTCCCAAAGTGTTGAATGAAGTGACTCAAGAGATGTTCAAGATCCACACCCACCACCAGTTCTGATGAAGGGTTACACTCGGAATGTTGACTTCTCTACCTCCTGATGCTGCTAGGCTTGGTATTCTTCCAGGAGAAAGTGAGGACTGCAGATGCTGGAGATTAGAGTCGATAGTGTGGTGCTGGAAAAGCACAGCAGGTCAGGCAGTATCCGAGGAGCAGGAAAATTGATGTTTTGGGCAAAACCCCTTCATCAGGAAGCTGTGTTCTTCCAGCCTCCTGCCTGTCTACTCAAGACATGTTCAAAGCATTAGCGATCAGAGTCCAGAATTCTATGGATCTGGATTGATTCCTGAGATTGTAAAGTAGAAAATGTCTCTCTAATATTTAAGAAGGAAATGAGAGAAAACAGAATACTACTAATCTGTTAGCCTTACATTAGAAGTTGGGAAAAATGTTGGAAGCTATCATAAAGGATGGTTTAGAAAATACCTAGTTGATAATGATCTGACTCAGTACAGTCAGCATGAATTTGGAAGTGCAAAATCAAGTTTGTTGAATGTTTTGGGAGTTTTTTGAAGACATTGTGAATAAAATTGATGAAGAAGAGTTGATGGACCTTGAAATTTTCTGAAGGTTCTCGATAAAGATTCCGCAGGAGACTGGTTAGAAAAATGAAAGCATGTTTGAAAGAAGGAATGGACTGGCATGGATAACTGAGTGGGGAATAGACAAAACATAGAGACCAGTGTGGCATTCCAAGGGTCAATACTTGGACCCCAGCTTATAGAAATAATTGGGAAGTGGGGACCAAATGTAATATTTCCAAACTTTGTAGATAACACAAAGCTAAGCAAGAATGTTTAGTCTGAGGACAATATAAAGTTACTTTGGAGGATTTGGACAGGTTTAGTGAATGGGCAAGAGTGTGACAGATGGAATATAATGTGGAAAAATGTAAAGTTCCTACAGATGTGCAGAGCAGTTATCAGTTGGTAAGGAGTTGGGAAGTGTAGATGTACAAACAACAGAGATGTCCTTGTCGATAATTTGCTGAAAGTTAACATGCAGGTGCAGCAAGCTATTAGGAAGAGTGATAGATTGTTAGCCTTTATTGCGAGGGATATTTGTACAGGAGTAGGGTTATGCCATGGTAGTGAACCCTTCTGTTAATTAAACCAAACACCCAGAAAAGCTCACCTGACCTCGTAATCTACTAAAATATGAGAGACAGAGAACTCCCAAATTCCACTATTTAAAGAAAGTAATATCAATTTATTCTTTAACTCTAAAAATGAACATTAAAGAACAACTTTTAACAACTCTAAGCTGCCCTTTCTCTTAACTGCTTATTACCTGCCTCTAACACTATAACAATATGCTGTTCCAATATGACATTTATCAAAATTACATCAAGCTGTCACCTCTGTGACTTCATTCTTCCAGCTGAAGATCTCCCTGAGTCATCTTCTCTCTTTTTACTGTGAACATGTTTCATATGAAAAAGGGATCTCTGATGGAGAGTGTTTCCTAATTTGTTGGATCTGTGTTGATGGCATATGCTCTTTCTAATTTTCAAAATGCCTACATTTTTTATATCCCCAACATTGGATCATCTCATTGGTTCAATGTTGGCAAAACAATAAATTCAAACGTGATTAGGTTTTAGTATCCTGGGGCATAATTTAAACTAATTGGTTAAATTTGAATTGTCAAAACAGCAACCAAAACTCAGGTATTCATTTCACAGCCAAATGTTATACATTGTCAACTTTCCAGTACACTCTGGGACTGCCATCTAGTCATATCCACAGGGGCTTGTAAGCTGTCACATCAGAAAAGCATTCACTCTCTCTTAAAGGTACAGTGCACACCTTCAACTTCATAACAGTAGTGAAGAATTACTTCAGTTGTATCAAAGATTGGTTAGACTAGACTTGGAGCATTGTGTGTATTTTGACTTTGATTTGCAGTAATGTTTCTCATCCCTGTTTACTCCATTTACAATGCAAGCTGTATTACTGACCCCAATCACCTGCTGAATGAGAAAGATTGTCCTCAAATCACTTTTGCATCTTTCACTAAATCTTTGCCTTCTTGTTCTTGATCCCTTCATGAATAGGAACATCTACAAATACGTTAACATGGAGCAAGAGTAAACCATTCAGCCCCTCAAATCTGCTCCATCATTCAATAAAATCAGGGCTCATCTGCTTGTTATTTCCAATGTACATTTCTGCCTACTCCTGACCCCCTTGCTTAACAAGAATCTATCCACCCCTACTTAAATCATATTGAGGGGCACCACTTCCACCAGCTTTTCAGGAAGAGAGTTTGACTCTCTAAGGAAAAGAAACGTTGCTTCATCCCTGTTTTAAATTAGCGATACTTGATTTTTAAACAGTGACCCACGCCCCACCTTCAGATCCTCCCATATGAGGAAACATCCTCTTCAATTCCACTTGGTTAAGACTCCTCCGAACCCTGTATGTTTCAACCAAGTCACCTCCTGGTCTTCTAACATTCCAGCAGTTACAAGTCTAGCCAATCCAATCTTTCCTTGTAAGAGTCCACTCATTCACATATTTTTCTGGTCAATCTTTTCTGAACAGTCTTCAATGCATTTACTTCCTTCCTTACATAAGGAAACCAATTCTGCCCACTCTATTCTAGATGTGGTCTCACCTGTGCCCTGTACAACTGACGTATTCCTCTCTACTTTTGAATTTAATTCCTCCTGCCATAAATTATACCATTTTTGGGCTTTACTAGGTCTTGCATTCTAACCTTGTGTGACTCATACCTAAGGGCATCCATATTCCTCTGCATCTCAGAAATCTGCAATCTCTCAGTATTTAGATAATATGTTTCTTTTTTATTCTTCCTGCAAAAGTGGCCAATTTCTAATTTTTCTACATTACCCTTTCCATTTGCCAGATCTTGACCTTCTTACTTTAATAAGGTTTAAATCACCGCAACTTCTCAGATACTGAAGCAGTCCATGTCCAAACTCAGAAAGACCCGGACAATGTCCAGGCTTGGGATGAAAGTGGCAAATAGCATTTATTAAAAGTAGAACAGTACAGACAGGAACAACGTCTTCAGGCACCATGTCAGTGCCAAACAGGATGCCATTCCACTCAATACATTCTGCTTCACAGCAGCAGTGTATGCCATCTACAGATGCACTGCAGAAACTCACTAACATAGAACATAGAACAATACAGCACAGAACAGGCCCTTCGGCCCACAATGTTGTGCCGAACATTTGTCCTAGCTCCTAAGGCTCCTTAGATAGTGCTTTGCAAACTCTTGCAAACTCTTGACCACTTCCATCTGGAAAGACAAGGACAGCAGAGACAAGGGAATGCCACTCCCATCAATTCCCCACCAAGTCACTCACCATCCTGACATGGAAATATATCACTGTTTCTTCACTCTTCTTAAATGGATAGCAAAACGACCTGTAGTCTTAACTGTAATGTTCTTTAAGTGAACTGAATAGAGCTGGGGAGCCCGAGCCAGTGTGTTGAACCATCTACAGCACAGGGGAGTTCTGAAGGTGCTTCTGAATGACCACGTCTGAAGGAAATGCTGCCAGAGCGCCCAGCCTTGGAACTTACTTTAGTTCACTCATGGGACATGGGTGTCACTGGCTGGGCCAGTATTTAATACCCATCAGGCAGTTAAGAATCAACCACATTGCTGTGGGTCTGGAGTCACATGTAGGCCAGACCAGGTAAAGATGGCAGTTTCCTTCCCTAAAGGATATTACTGAAGCAGATGGCTTTTCCTGACAACTGACAGATTCTTAACTCCAGATTCTCTGTTGAATTTTAATTCCACCATCTGCTGTGGCAGGATTTGAACTTGGGTCCCCAGAACATTAGCTGAGTTTATCGATCAGCAGTCTATTGATAATACCACGAGACCATTGTCTCCCCATTGAGTTCGACTGGAGGCACAGAGCTGTATCCAGAGGCTATCCCAGTTTCTTTGTGTTGAAAAATGACAACACATGACTGAGGGTTCTACCGGGGAATGCAGCAGTAACAGCAGCTCAGTTATACAAGGCAGAAGGAGCAAGAATCCAAGAGAAATAGTGGTAGGTGACTTGATAGTGAGGGAAGCAGATAAACGTTCCTGCAATCACAGACTCCAGGATGGCACATTGCCTTCCTGGTACCAGAGTGAAGATATTACTGAATCCCTGGATCAGTAGGACCATTTCTGAGGAAGGTGGGACCGTTCAAATGGAAGGGAATTCAGATATGCTGATGGCTTCTACCTTAAGGTTAAGAGCATTATAAATAAGACAGATAAATTAAGGGCATGGATTGATGTGGAATCGCGATGTTATTGCCATCACAGAGCCATGGTTAAGGGAGAGGCAAGGCTGGCAACTCAACATTCTGGGGTAGAGGATTATCTTGCAGGACAGGACAGGGCACGGTGTAAATGAGGTGGTGTCACATTATTAATTATTAATTAAGATGTGGAGGTGCCGGTCTGGGGTGGAGAAAGTTAAAAAGTGAAAAATCTAACAGGTTGGGCTATAACCTGGTATTATGTGACCTTTAACATTATTAATTCAGAAGTCAGTTACTTCAGTAAGGAGGAATGAAATCTTGGAGGGGTTTCCAAATGAGGCTTTGCGGGTACAATTAGGAATGATTCGGGGACATTCAGACTGTTAGGAGTGTATTACAGACCACCAGACCATTGCCAGACAATTCACCTGGGTGTATAAATACAATGATAGTGTAACTTCAACTTCCCCAGCATTAATTAGGATAGTCAGAGGATGAAGGGATTAAATGGGGCAGGAAACATACTCAGAAGAATTTTTTATATCAACATGTGGAAGGTCAAACAGGGGACTGTGCAGTGCTGGACCTAATTCTGGGGAATGAGGCAGATAGGAGTTCAAGGCAACAGTTGGCGAGCAGTTTAGTGATGGTGACCACAAAACAAATGTTGTATTTAAACCAAAAGAACGGTGGATGCTGTAAATCAGAGACAAAACCAGACACTGCTGGATATGTGCAGTCGGTCTGACAGCATCTGTGGAGAGAAATCAGAGCTAACGTTTTGGGTCAAGTGACCCTTCCTCAGAGCCAGTGTTTTTTTAAGTTTGTTATAGAAAAGGAAATATATGGTGTGCAAAAAAAGAATTTTGGATGGGGGTAATGAAGACTTTATTAAAATAACACAGGACTGGCCAAAATAGACTGGCAATAGCAAATTGAGGGTAAATCTACTCAGGAACATTCAAAAAGGGAATGGAAATAGTACAGGCCCAACATGTTTATTTTAGGGTGAAATGTAGGAGCAGCAAGCCTCGAAAGTTATCAATGTAGAGGAATATTTGTGAGTCAATAAGGGAAAAGAGAAATGAAGGGAGCAAATCAATGGGGGCTAACTAGAGTGTAGAGAGTGCGAGAAGGAACTTAAGAAAGCAATGAGGCGAGCAAAGAGGAGGCATGAGAAAACACTGGTGGGCAAGATGAAGGAGAATCCCAAGATATTCTCCAAGTGTATCAAGGGGAAGAGGAGAACCAGGGAAAGGCTGGGACCCATTAGGGACCAAGAGGGAAATTTGTTTGTCAAGGACTGGATGGAGCGTTAAATGAGTGCTTAACTTCGATCTCCACACAGGGGAAAGAGGTTTTTGGTAAAGAATTCAGCATGACAAAGTGTATCTTGAGCAGATTGACCTAGGGAGTGAGAGGTTATCGGAGGTTTTGGTGGGTTTAAAAATGGACAAATCCCCAGGTCATGATGAATGACATCCCAGACTGCTGTGGGAGATGAAAGGGGAAATTATTGGGCCTATAATTCCTCTCTGGCTACAGGGGAGGTGCCTCAAAACTGGAGGACAGTTAATGGAGCTCCATTTTGCATGAAACGTAAATATAAACCAGAGGATTACAGGTAAGTAAGTCTAATGTCAGTGGTGAGAAAACTATTGGAGAAAATTCTAAAGGAGAGAATTAATCCCCACTTGAAGAGGCAAAGTTTGATCAAGGATTCTCAGTGTGACTTTGTCAGAGGAAGGTCATGCCTAAGATATTTGGCTGCATTTGTTTGGAGGTGACTATGTGTGTGAATGAGGATAGTGCAGTTGGTGCCATTTCTATGGATTTCAGGAAGGTCTTTGACAGGGTCTGATGTGGGAGACTGAATGAAGAAATTAAAAGCAATCCAGGCAAGTAATCCTCTCGGCCTGGTGAGGGGTCCCGTCGACCTGGTGATGTGTCCCCTCGACCTGGTGAGGGGTCCCGTCGACCTGGTGAGGAGTCCCCTCGACCTGGTGAGGGGTCCCGTCGACCTGGTGATGTGTCCCCTCGACCTGGTGAGGAGTCCCCTCGACCTGGTGAGGGGTCCCCTCGACCTGGTGAGGGGTCCCGTCGACCTGGTGAGGGGTCCCGTCGACCTGGTGATGTGTCCCCTCGACCTGGTGAGGAGTCCCCTCGACCTGGTGAGGGGTCCCGTCGACCTGGTAAGGGGTCCCGTCGACCTGGTGAGGGGTCCCCTCGACCTGGTGATGTGTCCCCTCGACCTGGTGAGGGGTCCCCTCGACCTGGTGATGTGTCCCCTTGACCTGGTGATGTGTCCCCTCGACCTGGTGAGGAGTCCCCTCGACCTGGTGAGGGGTCCCGTCGACCTGGTGAGGGGTCCCGTCGACCTGGTGAGGGGTCCCCTTGACCTGGTGATGTGTCCCCTCGACCTGGTGAGGGGTCCCCTTGACCTGGTGATGTGTCCCCTCGACCTGGTGATGTGTCCCCTCGACCTGGTGAGGGGTCCCCTCGACCTGGTGAGGGGTCCTCTCGGCCTGGTGAGGGGTCCCGTCGACCGGGTGAGGAGTCCCCTCGACCTGGTGAGGAGTCCCCTCCACCTGGTGAGGGGTCCCCTCGACCTGGTGAGGCATCCTCTTGGCTGGCATTGTGATCTTTCAGCATGACATGGCTGTCGTTTGGCCCCGTGTGGCTACCGTTTGTCCCAGTGTGACTGTTGTTTGGCCCAGTCAGGCTGTTGTTTGGCCCAGTGTGACTGTTGTTTGGCCCAGTGAGGCTGTTGTTTGGCCCAGTGTGACTGTAGTTTGGCCCAGTGTGGCTACCGTTTGTCCCAGTGTGACTGTTGTTTGGCCCAGTGAGGCTGTTGTTTGGCCCAGTGAGGCTGTTGTTTGGCCCAGTGTGACTGTCATTTGGCCCAGTGTGGCTACCGTTTGTCCCAGTGTGACTGTTGTTTGGCCCAGTCAGGCTGTTGTTTGGCCCAGTGTGACTGTAGTTTGGCCCAGTGTGGCTACCGTTTGTCCCAGTGTGACTGTTGTTTGGCCCAGTGAGGCTGTTGTTTGGCCCAGTGTGACTTTCATTTGGCCCAGTGTGGCTACCGTTTGTCCCAGTGTGACTGTTGTTTGGCCCAGTGAGGCTCTTGTCTGGCCCAGTGTGACTGTTGTTTGGCCCAGTGTGACTGCTGTTGGCCCAATGAGGCTGTCGTTTGGCCCAGTGTGACTGTCATTTGGCCCAGTATGGCTACCGTTTGTCCCAGTCTGACTGTTGTTTGGCTCAGTGTGACTGTTGTTTGGCCCAGTGAGGCTGTTGTTTGGCCCAGTGTGACTGTTGTTTGGCCCAGTGTGACTGTTGTTGGCCAATGAGGCTGTTGTTTGGCCCAGTGCGACTGTTGTTTGGCCCAGTGTGACTCGTTTGGCCTAGTGTGACTGTTGTCTGGTCCAGTGTGTCTGTCGTTTGGCCCAGTGAGGCTGTTGTTTGGCCCAGTGAGGCAGTCGTTTGGCCCAATGTGACTGTTATTTGGCCCAGTGTGGCTACCGTTTGGCCCAGTGTGACTGTTGTTTGCCTCAGTGTGACTGCTGTTTGGCCCAGTGTGACTGTTGTTTGGCCCAGTGTGACTGTTGTTTGGCCCAGTGTGGTTACCGTTTGGCCCAGTGTGACTGTTGTTTGGACCAGTAAGGCTGTTGTTTGTCCCAGTGTGACTGTTGTTTTGCCCAATGAGGCTGTTGTTTGGCCCAGTGTGACTGTTGTTTGGCCCAGTGTGACTGTTGTTTGGCCCAGTGAGGCTGTTGTTTGGCCCAGTGTGTCTGCCGTTTGGCCCAGTGTGACTGTCATTTGGCCCAGTGTGGCTGTTTTATGGCCCAGTGTGGCTATCGTTTGGCCCAGTGTGATTCATTTGGCCCAGCGTGACTGCCGTTTGGCCCAGTGTGACTGTTGTTTGGCCCAGTGTGGCTATCGTTTGGCCCAGTGTGACTGTCGTTTGGCCCCGTGAGGCTGTTGTTTGGCCCAGTGTGACTGCCGTTCGGCCCATTGTGACTGTTGTTTGGCCCAGTGTGACTGTTGTTTGGCCCAGTGTGGCTATCGTTTGGCCCAGTGAGTGTTGTTTGGCCCAGTGTGTCTGTTGTTTGGGCCAGTGTGATTGTTGTTTGGCACAGTGTGACTGTCGTTTGGCCCAGTGTGCCTGTTGTTTTGTCCAGTGTGCCTGATGTTTGGCCCAGTGTGGTTGTTGTTTGGCCCAGTGTGGCTATCGTTTGGCCCAGTGTGACTGTTGTTTGGCCCAGTGTGGTTGTTGTCTGGTCCAGAGTGGCTATTGTTTCGCCCAGTGAGACTATTGTGTGGCCCTGTGTGACTGTAGTTTGGCCAATTGTGGCTATCGTTTGGCCCAGTGTGGCTATCGTTTGGCCCAGTGAGACAGTTGTGTGGCCCAGTGTGACTGTTGTTTGGCCCAGTGTGTCTGTCGTTTGGCCCAGTGTGGCTATCGTTTGGCCCAGTGTGGCTATCGTTTGGCCCATTGTGACTGTCATTTGGCCCAGTGTGACTGTTGTTTGGCCCAGTGTGTCTGTCGTTTGGCCCAGTGTGACTGTTGTTTGGCCCAGTGTGGCTATCGTTTGGGCCAGTGTGTCTGTCGTTTGGCTCAGTGTGGCTATCGTTTGGCCCAGTGTGCCTGTTGATTGGGCCAGTGTTGCTGTTGTTTGGCCAAGTGTGGATGTCGTTTGTCCCAGTGTGACTGTTGTTTGGCCCAGTGTGACTGTTGTTTGGCCCAGTGTGTCTGTCGTTTGGCCCAGTGTGGCTATTGTTTGGCCCAGTGTGGCTATCGTTTGTCGCAGTGTGACTGCTGTTTGGCCCACTGTGACTGTTGTTTGGCCCAGTGTGTCTGTTGTTTGGCCCAGTGTGACTGTTGTTTGGCCTAGTGAGGCTGCTGTTTGATCCAGTGTGTCTGCCGTTTGGCCCAGTGTGACTGTTGGTTGGCCAAGTGTGGCTATCGTTTGGCCCAGTGTGACTGTAATTTGGCCCAGTGAGGCTGTTGTTTGGCCCAGTGTGACTGCCGTTCGGCCCAGTGTGACTGTTGTTTGGCCCAGTGTGACTGTTGTTTGGCCCAGTGTGGTTGTTGTCTGGTCCAGTGTGGCTATTTTCTCGCCCAGTGAGACTATTGTGTGGCCCTGTGTGACTGTAGTTTGGCCAATTGTGGCTATCGTTTGGCCCAGTGTGGCTGCCGTTCGGCCCAGGGTGACTGCCGTTCGGCCCAGTGTGACTGTTGTTTGGCCCAGTGTGGCTATCGTTTAGCCCAGTGTGGCAAATCACTTGGCCCAGTGTGGCTATCATTTGGCCCAGTGAGACTGTTGTTTGGCCCAGTGTGGCTATCGATTGGCCCAGTGAGTGTTGTTTGGCCCAGTGTGTCTGTTGTTTGGGCCAGTGTGATTGTTGTTTGGCCCAGTGTGACTGTTGTTTTGCCCAGTCTGCCTGATGTTTGGCCCAGTGTGGTTGTTGTTTGGCCCAGTGTGGCTATCGTTTGGCCCAGTGTGACTGTTGTTTGGCCCAGTAAAGTTGTTGTCTGGTCCAGTGTGGCTATTGTTTCGCCCAGTGAGACTATTGTGTGGCCCAGTGTGGCTGTTGTTTGTCCCAGTGTGACTGCTGTTTGGCCCAGTGTGACTGTTGTTTGGCCCAGTGTGACTGTTGTTTGGCCCAGTGAGGCTGTTGCTTGGCCCAGTGTGACTGTTGTTTGGCCCAGTGTGACTGTTGTTTGGCCCAGTGAGGCTGTTGTTTGGCCCAGTGTGACTGTTGTTTGGGCCAGTGTGACTGTCGTTTGGCCCAGTGTGACTGTTGTTTGGCCCAGTGAGGCTGTTGTTTGGCCTAGTGTGTCTGCCATTTGGCACAGTGTGGCTGTCGTTTGGCCCAGTGTGGCTATCGTTTGGCCCAGTGTGACTGTAGTTTTGCCCAGTGTTACTGCTGTTTGGCCCAGTGTGACTGTTGTTTGGCCCAGTGTGGCTATCGTTTGGCCAATGTGACTGTTGTTTGGCCCAGTGCAGCTATCGTTTGGGCTAGTGAGACAGTTGTGTGGCCCCGTGTGACTGTTGTTTGGCCAAGTGTGACTGTCGTTTGGCCCAGTGTGGCTATCGTTTGGCCCAGTGTGGCTATCGTTTGGCCCAGTGTGACTGTTGTTTGGCCCAGTGTGGCTATCGTTTGGCCCAGTTTGGCTGTCGTTTGGGCCAGTGTGACAGCGGTTCGGCCCAGTGTGACTGTCGTTCGGCCCAGTGTGACTGCCGTTTGGCCCAGTGTGACTGTCGTTTGGCCAAGTGTGACTGTTGTTTGGCCCAGTGTGGCTATCGTTTGGCCCAGTTTGGCTGTCGTTTGGGCCAGTGAGACAGTTGTGTGGCCCAGTGTGACTGTTGTTTGGCCCAGTAAGTCTGTCGTTTGGCCCAGTGTGGCTGTTGTTTGGCCCAGTGTGACTGCCGTTCGGCCCATTGTGACTGTTGTTTGGCCCAGTGTGACTGTTGTTTGGCCCAGTGTGGCTATCGTTTGGCCCAGTGTGGCAAATCATTTGGCCCAGTGTGGCTATCGTTTGGCCCAGTGAGACTGTTGTATGACCCAGTGTGGCTGTTGTTTGGCGGAGTGTGACTGTCGTTTGGCCCAGTGTGGCTATCGTTTGGCTCAGTGTGGTTATCGTTTGGCCCAGTGTGACTTTTGTTTGGCCCAGTGTGACTTTTGTTTGGCCCAGTGTGACTGTTGTTTGGCCCAGTGTGGCTATCGTTTGGCCCAGTTTGGCTGTCGTTTGGGCCAGTGTGACAGCGGTTCGGCCCAGTCTGACTGTCGTTCGGCCCAGTGTGACTGCCGTTTGGCCCAGTGTGACTGTCGTTTGACCCAGTGTTACTGTTGTTTGGCCCAGTGTGGCTATCGTTTGGCCCAGTGTGGCAAATCATTTGGCCCAGTGTGGCTATCGATTGGCCCAGTGAGGCTGTTGTTTGGCCCAGTGTGGCTATCGTTTGGCCCAGTGAGTGTTGTTTGGCCCAGTGTGTCTGTTGTTTGGGCCAGTGTGATTGTTGTTTGGCACAGTGTGACTGTCGTTTGGCCCAGTGTGCCTGTCGTTTTGCCCAGTGTGCCTGATGTTTGGCCCAGTGTGGTTGTTGTTTGGCCCAGTGTGGCTATCGTTTGGCACAGTGTGACTATTGTTTGGCCCAGTGTGGTTGTTGTCTGGTCCAGTGTGGCTATTGTTTCGCCCTGTGAGACTATTGTGTGGCCCTGTGTGACTGTAGTTTGGCCAATTGTGGCTATCGTTTGGCCCAGTGTGGCTATCGTTTGGCCCAGTGAGACAGTTGTGTGGCCCAGTGTGACTGTTGTTTGGCCCAGTGTGTCTGTCGTTTGGCCCAGTGTGGCTATCGTTTGGCCCAGTGTGGCTATTGTTTGGCCCATTGTGACTGTCATTTGGCCCAGTGTGACTGTTGTTTGGCCCAGTGTGTCTGTCGTTTGGCCCAGTGTGACTGTTGTTTGGCCCAGTGTGGCTATCGTTTGGGCCAGTGTGTCTGTCGTTTGGCTCAGTGTGGCTATCGTTTGGCCCAGTGTGCCTGTTGATTGGGCCAGTGTTGCTGTTGTTTGGCCAAGTGTGGATGTCGTTTGTCCCAGTGTGACTGTTGTTTGGCCCAGTGTGACTGTTGTTTGGCCCAGCGTGTCTGTCGTTTGGCCCAGTGTGGCTATCGTTTGGCCCAGTGTGGCTATCGTTTGGGCCAGTGAGACAGTTGTGTGGCCCAGTGTGACTGTTGTTTGGCCCAGTGTGGCTATCGTTTGGGCCAGTGTGTCTGTCGTTTGGCTCAGTGTGGCTATCGTTTGGCCCAGTGTGCCTGTTGATTGGGCCAGTGTTGCTGTTGTTTGGCCAAGTTTGGATGTCGTTTGTCCCAGTGTGACTGTTGTTTGGCCCAGTGTGACTGTTGTTTGGCCCAGCGTGTCTGTCGTTTGGCCCAGTGTGGCTATCGTCTGGCCCAGTGTGGCTATCGTTTGGGCCAGTGAGACAGTTGTGTTGCCCAGTGTGTCTGTCGTTTGGACAAGTGTGGCTATTGTTTGGCCCAGTGTGGCTATCGTTTGTCGCAGTGTGACTGCTGTTTGGCCCACTGTGACTGTTGTTTGGCCCAGTGTGACTGTTGTTTGGCCCATTGTGGCTGTTGATTGGGCCAGTGTTGCTGTTGTTTGGCCCAGTGTGTCTGTTGTTTGGCCCAGTGTGACTGTTGTTTGGCCCAGTGAGGCTGCTGTTTGATCCAGTGTGTCTGCCGTTTGGCCCAGTGTGACTGTTGGTTGGCCAAGTGTGGTTATCGTTTGGCCCAGTGTGACTGTAATTTGGCCCAGTGAGGCTGTTGTTTGGCCCAGTGTGACTGCCGTTCGGCCCAGTGTGACTGCCGTTCGGCCCAGTGTGACTGTTGTTTGGCCCAGTGTGACTGTTGTTTGGCGCAGTGTGGCTATCGTTTAGCCCAGTGTGGCAAATCACTTGGCCCAGTGAGGCTATCATTTGGCCCAGTGAGATTGTTGTTTGGCCCAGTGTGGCTATCGATTGGCCCAGTGAGTGTTGTTTGGCCCAGTGTGTCTGTTGTTTTGCCCACTCTGCCTGATGTTTGGCCCAGTGTGGTTGTTGTTTAGCCTAGTGTGGCTATCGTTTGTCCCAGTGTAACTGTCGTTTGACCCAGTGTCACTGTAGTTTGGCCCAGTGTGGCTATCGTTTGGCCCAGTTTGGCTGTCGTTTGGGCCAGTGAGACAGTTGTGTGGCCCAGTGTGATTGTTGTTTGGCCCAGTGTGTCTGCCATTTGGCCCAGTGTGGCTATCGTTTGGCCCAGTGTGGCTATCGTTTGTCCCAGTGTGACTGTTGTTTGGCCCAGTGTTACTGTTGTTTGGCCAAGTGTGGATGTCGTTTGTCCCAGTGTGACTGTTGTTTGGCCCAGTGTGACTGTTGTTTGGTCCAGTGAGGCTGTTGTTTGTCCCAATGTGACTGTTGTTTGGCCCAGTGTGACTGTTGTTTGGCCCGGTGTGACTGTCGTTTGGCCCAGTGTGACTGTTGTTTGGCCCAGTGTGACTGTTGCTTGGCTCAGTGTGACTGTTGTTTGGCCCAGTGAGGCTGCTGTTTGATCCAGTGTGTCTGCCGTTTGGCCCAGTGTGACGGTTGGTTGGCCAAGTGTGGCTATCGTTTGGCCCAGCGTGACTGTCATTTGGCCCAGTGAGGTTGTTGTTTGGCCCAGTGTGATAGCCGTTCGGCCCAGTGTGACTGCCGTTCGGCCCAGTGTGACTGCCGTTTGGCCCAGTGTGACTGTAGTTTGGCCCAGTGTGGCTATCGTTTAGCCCAGTTTGACTGTTGTTTGGCCCAGTGTGGCTATCGTTTGGCCCAGTGTGGCTATCATTTGGCCCAGTGTGGCTATCGTTTGGCCCAGTGTGACTGTTGTTTGACCCAGTGTGACTGTTGTTTGGCCCAGTGTGGCTATCGATTGGCCCATTGAGGCTGTATTTTGGCCCATTGTGGCTATCGTTTGGCCCTGTGAGTGTTGTTTGGCTCAGTGTGTCTGTTGTTTGGACCAGTGTGATTGTTGTTTGGCCCAGTGTGACTGTCGTTTGGCCCAGTGTGACTTTTGTTTGGCCCAGTGTGGCTATCGTTTGGCCCAGTTTGGCTGTCGTTTGGGCCAGTGTGACAGCGGTTCGGCCCAGTGTGACTGCCGTTTGGCCCAGTGTGACTGTCGTTTGACCCAGTGTTACTGTTGTTTGGCCCAGTGTGGCTATCGTTTGGCCCAGTGTGGCAAATCATTTGGCCCAGTGTGGCTATCGTTTGGCCCAGTGAGACTGTTGTATGACCCAGTGTGGCTGTTGTTTGGCCCAGTGTGACTGTTGTTTGGCCCAGTGTGGCTATCGATTGGCCCAGTGAGGCTGTTGTTTGGCCCAGTGTGGCTATCGTTTGGCCCAGTGAGTGTTGTTTGGCCCAGTGTGGCTATCGTTTGGCCCAGTGTGACTATTGTTTGGCCCAGTGTGGTTGTTGTCTGGTCCAGTGTGGCTATTGGTTCGCCCTGTGAGACTATTGTGTGGCCCTGTGTGACTGTTGTTTGGCCCAGTGTGTCTGTCGTTTGGCCCAGTGTGGCTATCGTTTGGCCCAGTGTGGCTGTCATTTGGCCCAGTGTGACTGTTGTTTGGCCCAGTGTGTCTGTCGTTTGGCCCAGTGTGACTGTTGTTTGGCCCAGTGTGTCTGTCGTTTGGCCCATTGTGGCTATCGTTTGGCCCAGTGTGGCTATTGTTTGGCCCATTGTGACTGTCATTTGGCCCAGTGTGACTGTTGTTTGGCCCAGTGTGTCTGTCGTTTGGCCCAGTGTGACTGTTGTTTGGCCCAGTGTGGCTATCGTTTGGGCCAGTGTGTCTGTCGTTTGGCTCAGTGTGGCTATCGTTTGGCCCAGTGTGCCTGTTGATTGGGCCAGTGTTGCTGTTGTTTGGCCAAGTGTGGATGTTGTTTGTCCCAGTGTGACTGTTGTTTGGCCCAGTGTGACTGTTGTTTGGCCCAGCGTGTCTGTCGTTTGGCCCAGTGTGGCTATCGTTTGGCCCAGTGTGGCTATCGTTTGGGCCAGTGAGACAGTTGTGTGGCCCAGTGTGACTGTTGTTTGGCCCAGTGTGTCTGTCGTTTGGCCAAGTGTGGCTATTGTTTGGCCCAGTGTGGCTATCGTTTGTCGCAGTGTGACTGCTGTTTGGCCCACTGTGACTGTTGTTTGGCCCAGTGTGACTGTTGTTTGGCCCATTGTGGCTGTTGATTGGGCCAGTGTTGCTGTTGTTTGGCCCAGTGTGTCTGTTGTTTGGCCCAGTGTGACTGTTGTTTGGCCCAGTGAGGCTGCTGTTTGATCCAGTGTGTCTGCCGTTTGGCCCAGTGTGACTGTTGGTTGGCCAAGTGTGGCTACCGTTTGGCCCAGTGTGACTGTAATTTGGCCCAGTGAGGCTGTTGATTGGCCCAGTGTGACTGCCGTTCGGCCCAGTGTGACTGCCGTTCGGCCCAGTGTGACTGTTGTTTGGCCCAGTGTGACTGTTGTTTGGCCCAGTGTGGTTGTTGTCTGGTCCAGTGTGGCTATTGTTTCGCCCAGTGAGACTATTGTGTGGCCCTGTGTGACTGTAGTTTGGCCAATTGTGGCTATCGTTTGGCCCAGTGTGGCTATCGTTTGGCCCAGTGAGACAGTTGTGTGGCCCAGTGTGACTGTTGTTTGGCCCAGTGTGTCTGTCGTTTGGCCCAGTGTGGCTATCGTTTGGCCCAGTGTGGCTATCGTTTGGCCCATTGTGACTGTCATTTGGCCCAGTGTGACTGTTGTTTGGCCCAGTGTGTCTGTCGTTTGGCCCAGTGTGACTGTTGTTTGGCCCAGTGTGTCTGTCGTTTGGCCCAGTGTGGCTATCGTTTGGCCCAGTGTGGCTATTGTTTGGCCCATTGTGACTGTCATTTGGCCCAGTGTGACTGTTGTTTGGCCCAGTGTGTCTGTCGTTTGGCCCAGTGTGACTGTTGTTTGGCCCAGTGTGGCTATCGTTTGGGCCAGTGTGTCTGTCGTTTGGCTCAGTGTGGCTATCGTTTGGCCCAGTGTGCCTGTTGATTGGGCCAGTGTTGCTGTTGTTTGGCCAAGTTTGGATGTCGTTTGTCCCAGTGTGACTGTTGTTTGGCCCAGTGTGACTGTTGTTTGGCCCAGCGTGTCTGTCGTTTGGCCCAGTGTGGCTATCGTTTGGCCCAGTGTGGCTATCGTTTGGGCCAGTGAGACAGTTGTGTGGCCCAGTGTGACTGTTGTTTGGCCCAGTGTGTCTGTCGTTTGGCCAAGTGTGGCTATTGTTTGGCCCAGTGTGGCTATCGTTTGTCGCAGTGTGACTGCTGTTTGGCCCACTGTGACTGTTGTTTGGCCCATTGTGGCTGTTGATTGGGCCAGTGTTGCTGTTGTTTGGCCCAGTGTGTCTGTTGTTTGGCCCAGTGTGACTGTTGTTTGGCCCAGTGAGGCTGCTGTTTGATCCAGTGTGTCTGCCGTTTGGCCCAGTGTGACTGTTGGTTGGCCAAGTGTGGCTATCGTTTGGCCCAGTGTGACTGTAATTTGGCCAAGTGAGGCTGTTGTTTGGCCCAGTGTGACTGCCGTTCGGCCCAGTGTGACTGTTGTTTGGCCCAGTGTGACTGTTGTTTGGCGCAGTGTGGCTATCGTTTAGCCCAGTGTGGCAAATCACTTGGCCCAGTGTGGCTATCATTTGGCCCAGTGAGACTGTTGTTTGGCCCAGTGTGGCTATCGATTGGCCCAGTGTGTCTGTTGTTTGGGCCAGTGTGATTGTTGTTTGGCCCAGTGTGACTGTTGTTTTGCCCACTCTGCCTGATGTTTGGCCCAGTGTGGTTGTTGTTTGGCCTAGTGTGGCTATCGTTTGGCCCAGTGTGACTGTTGTTTGGCCCAGTAAAGTTGTTGTCTGGTCCAGTGTGGCTATTGTTTCGCCCAGTGAGACTATTGTGTGGCCCAGTGTGGCTGTTGTTTGTCCCAGTGTGACTGCTGTTTGGCCCAGTGTGACTGTTGTTTGGCCCAGTGTGACTGTTGTTTGGCCCAGTGAGGCTGTTGCTTGGCCCAGTGTGACTGTTGTTTGGCCCAGTGTGACTGTCGTTTGGTCCAGTGTGACTGTTGTTTGGCCCAGTGTGACTGTTATTTAGCCCAGTGAGGCTGTTGTTTGGCACAGTGTGACTATTGTTTGGGCCAGTGTGACTGTCGTTTGGCCCAGTGTGACTGTTGTTTGGCCCAGTGAGGCTGTTGTTCGGCCTAGTGTGTCTGCCGTTTGGCCCAGTGTGGCTGTCATTTGGCCCAGTGTGGCTATCGTTTGGCCCAGTGTGACTGTAGTTTTGCCCAGTGTTACTGCTGTTTGGCCCAGTGTGACTGTTGTTTGGCCCAGTGTGGCTATCATTTGGCCAATGTGACTGTTGTTTGGCCCAGTGTGGCTATCGTTTGGGCCAGTGAGACAGTTGTGTGGCCCCGTGTGACTGTTGTTTGGCCCAACTGTGACTGTAGTTTTGCCCAGTGTTACTGCTGTTTGGCCCAGTGTGGCTATCGTTTGGCCCAGTGTGGCTATCGTTTGGCCCAGTGTGACTTTTGTTTGGCCCAGTGTGACTTTTGTTTGGCCCAGTGTGACTGTTGTTTGGCCCAGTGTGACTGTTGTTTGGCTCAGTGTGACTGTTGTTTGGCCCAGTGAGGCTGCTGTTTGATCCAGTGTGTCTGCCGTTTGGCCCAGTGTGGCTGTTGTTTGGCTCAGTGTGGCTATTGTTTGGCCCAGTGTGACTGTTGTTTGGCTCAGTGTGGCTATCCTTTGGCCCAGTGTGACTGTGGTTTGGCTCAGTGTGACTGTCGTTTGGCCCAGTGTGACTGTTGTTTGGCCCCGTGTTTCTGTTGTTTGGCCCATTGTGGCTGTTGATTGGGCCAGTGTTACTGTTGTTTGGCCCAGTGTGACTGTTGTTTGGCCCAGTGTGACTGTTGTTTGGCCCAGTGTGACTGTTGTTTGGCCCAGTGTGACTGTCGTTTGGCCCAGTGTGACTGTTGTTTGGCCCAGTGTGACTGTTGCTTGGCTCAGTGTGACTGTTGTTTGGCCCAGTGAGGCTGCTGTTTGATCTCGTGTGTCTGCCGTTTGGCCCAGTGTGACTGTTGGTTGGCCAAGTATGGCTATCGTTTGGCCCAGTGTGACTGTCGTTTGGCCCAGTGTGGATGTCGTTTGTCCCAGTGTGACTGTTGTTTGGCCCAGTGTGACTGTCGTTTGGCCCAGTGTGACTGTTGTTTGGCCCAGTGTGACTGTTGCTTGGCTCAGTGTGACTGTTGTTTGGCCCAGTGAGGCTGCTGTTTGATCCAGCGTGTCTGCCATTTGGCCCAATGTGACTGTTGGTTGGCCAAGTGTGGCTATCGTTTGGCCCATTGTGACTGTCGTTTGGCCCAGTGAGGCTGTTGTTTGGCCCAGTGTGACAGCCGTTCGGCCCAGTGTGACTGTCGTTCGGCCCAGTGTGACTGCCGTTTGGCCCAGTGTGACTGTAGTTTGGCCCAGTGTGGCTATCGTTTAGCCCAGTCTGACTGTTGTTTGGCCCAGTGTGGTTGTTGTTTGGCCCAGTGTGCCTGATGTTTGGCCCAGTGTGGTTGTTGTTTGGCCCAGAGTGGCTATCGTTTGGCCCAGTGTGACTGTTGTTTGGCCCAGTGTGGCTATCGTTTGGGCCAGTGAGACAGTTGTGTGGCCCAGTGTGACTGTTGTTTGGCCCAGTGTGACTGTCATTTGGCCCAGTGTGGCTATCGTTTGGCCCAGTGTGGCTATCGTTTGTCCCAGTGTGACTGTTGTTTGGCCCAGTGTGACTGTTGTTTGGCCCAGTGTGGCTATCGTTTGTCCCAGTGTAACTGTCGTTTGACCCAGTGTGACTGTAGTTTGGCCCAGTGTGGCTATCGTTTGGCCCAGTTTGGCTGTCGTTTGGGCCAGTGAGACAGTTGTGTGGCCCAGTGTGACTGTTGTTTGGCCCAGTGTGTCTGCCATTTGGCCCAGTGTGGCTATCGTTTGGCCCAGTGTGGCTATCGTTTGTCCCAGTGTGACTGTTGTTTGGCCCAGTGTTACTGTTGTTTGGCCTAGTGTGGATGTCGTTTGTCCCAGTGTGACTGTTTTTTGGCCCAGTGTGACTGTTGTTTGGTCCAGTGAGGCTGTTGTTTGATCTCGTGTGTCTGCCGTTTGGCCCAGTGTGACTGTTGGTTGGCCAAGTATGGCTATCGTTTGGCCCAGTGTGACTGTCGTTTGGCCCAGTGTGACTGTTGTTTGGCCCAGTGTGACTGTTGCTTGGCTCAGTGTGACTGTTGTTTGGCCCAGTGAGGCTGCTGTTTGATCCAGCGTGTCTGCCATTTGGCCCAATGTGACTGTTGGTTGGCCAAGTGTGGCTATCGTTTGGCCCATTATGACTGTCGTTTGGCCCAGTGAGGCTGTTGTTTGGCCCAGTGTGACAGCCGTTCGGCCCAGTGTGACTGTCGTTCGGCCCAGTGTGACTGCCGTTTGGCCCAGTGTGACTGTAGTTTGGCCCAGTGTGGCTATCGTTTAGCCCAGTCTGACTGTTGTTTGGCCCAGTGTGATTGTTGTTTGGCCCAGTGTGCCTGATGTTTGGCCCAGTGTGATTGTTGTTTGGCCCAGAGTGGCTATCGTTTGGCCCAGTGTGACTGTTGTGTGGCCCAGTGTGACTGTTGTTTGGCCCAGTGTGACTGTCGTTTGGCCCAGTGTGGCTATCGTTTGGCCCAGTGTGGCTATCGTTTGTCCCAGTGTGACTGTTGTTTGGCCCAGTGTGACTGTTGTTTGGCCCAGTGTGGCTATCGTTTGTCCCAGTGTAACTGTCGTTTGACCCAGTGTGACTGTAGTTTGGCCCAGTGTGGCTATCGTTTGGCCCAGTTTGGCTGTCGTTTGGGCCAGTGAGACAGTTGTGTGGCCCAGTGTGACTGTTGTTTGGCCCAGTGTGTCTGCCATTTGGCCCATCGTGGCTATCGTTTGGCCCAGTGTGGCTATCATTTGTCCCAGTGTGACTGTTGTTTGGCCCAGTGTTACTGTTTTTTTGGCCAAGTGTGGATGTCGTTTGTCCCAGTGTGACTGTTGTTTGGCCCAGTGTGACTGTTGTTTGGTCCAGTGAGGCTGTTGTTTGTCCCAATGTGACTGTTGTTTGGCCCAGTGTGACTGTCGTTTGGCCCAGTGTGGCTGCTGTTTGATCCAGTGTGTCTGCCGTTTGGCCCAGCGTGACTGTCGTTTGGCCCAGTGAGGTTGTTGTTTGGCCCAGTGTGACAGCCGTTCGGCCCAGTGTGACTGCCGTTCGGCCCAGTGTGACTGCCGTTTGGCCCAGTGTGACTGTAGTTTGGCCCAGTGTGGCTATCGTTTAGCCCAGTTTGACTGTTGTTTGGCCCAGTGTGGCTATCGTTTGGCCCAGTGTGGCTATCATTTGGCCGAGTGTGGCTATCGTTTGGCCCAGTGTGACTGTTGTTTGACCCAGTGTGACTGTTGTTTGGCCCAGTGTGGCTATCGTTTGGCCCTGTGAGTGTTGTTTGGCCCAGTGTGTCTGTTGTTTGGACCAGTGTGATTGTTGTTTGGCCCAGTGTGACTGTCGTTTGGCCCAGTGTGCCTGTTGTTTTGCCCAGTGTGCCTGTTGTTTGGCCCAGTGTGGTTGTTTTGTTGGCCCAGTGTGGCTATCGTTTAGGCCAGTGTGGCCCAGTTGTTTGGCCCAGTGTGGTTGTTGTCTGGTCCAGTGTGGCTATCGTTTCACCCAGTGAGACTATTGTGTGGCCCAGTGTGGCTGTTGTTTTGTCCCAGTATGACTGCTGTTTGGCCCAGCGTGACTGTTGTTTGGCCCAGTGTGACTGTTGTTTGTCCCAGTGTGACTGCTGCTGGGCCCAGTGTTACTGTTATTTGGACCAGTGTGACTGTCGTTTGGCCCAGTGTGACTGTTGTTTGGCCCAGTGAGGCTGTTGTTTGGCCCAGTGTGTCTGCCGTTTGGCCCAGTGTGACTGTCGTTTGGCTCATTGTGGCTACCGTTTGGCCCAGTGTGACTGTTGTTTGGGTCAGTGTAACTGTTGTTTGGCCCAGTGTGGCTACTGTTTGGCCCAGTGTGACTGTTGCTTGGGTCAGTGTGACTGTTGTTTGGCCCAGTGTTGCTACCGTTTGGCCCAGTGTGCCTGTTGTTTGGCCCAGTGTGTCTGTTGATTGGGCCAGAGTGCCTGATGTTTGGCCCAGTGTGGTTGTTGTTTGGCCCAGGGTGGCTATCGTTTGGCCCAGTGTGACTGTTGTTTGGCCCAGTGTGACTGTTGTTTGGCCCAGTGTGGCTATCGTTTGGCCCAGTGTGCCTGATGTTTGGTCCAGTGTGACTGCCGTTTGGCCCAGTGTGGCTATCGTTTGGCCCAGTGTGACTGTTGTTTGGCCCAGTGTGACTGTTGTTTGACCCAGTGAGGCTGTTGTTTGGCCCAGTGAGGCTGTTGCTTGGCTCAATGTGGCTGTTGTTTGCCCCAGTGTGACTGTTATTTGGCCCAGTGTGACTGTCGTTTGGCCCAGTGTGACTGTTGTTTGGCCCAGTGAGGCTGTTGTTTGGCCCAGTGTGTCTGCCGTTTGGCCCAGTGTGACTGTCGTTTGGCCCAGTGTGGCTATCGTTTGGCCCAGTGTGTCTGTAGTTTTGCCCAGTGTGACTGCTGTTTGGCCCAGTGTGACTGTTGTTTGGCCCAGTGTGGCTATCGATTAGCCCAGTGTGGCAAATCACTTGGCCCAGTGTGACTGTTGGTTGGCCAAGTGTGGCTATCGTTTGGCCCAGTGTGTCTGTAGTTTTGCCCAGTGTGACTGTTGTCTGGCCCAGTGTGACTGCTGTTTGGCCCAGTGTGGCTATCGATTGGCCCAGTGTGGCTATCGTTTGTCGCAGTGTGACTGCTGTTTGGCCCAGTGTGACTGTTGTTTGGCCCAGTGTGGCTGTTGATTGGGCCAGTGTTGCTGTCGTTTGGCCCAGTGTGCCTGTTGTTTGGCCCAGTGTGACTGTTGTTTGGACCAGTGAGGCTGCTGTTTGATCCAGTGTGTCTGCCGTTTGGCCCAGTGTGACTGTTGGTTGGCCAAGTGTGGCTATCGTTTGGCCCAGTGTGACTGTAATTTGGCCCAGTGAGGCTGTTGTTTGGCCCAGTGTGACTGCCGTTCGGCCCAGTGTGACTGCCGTTCGGCCCAGTGTGACTGTTGTTTGGCCCAGTGTGGCTATCGTTTAGCCCAGTGTGGCAAATCACTTGGCCCAGTGTGACTGTTGGTTGGCCAAGTGTGGCTATCGTTTGGCCCAGTGTGACTGTAATTTGGTCCAGTGTGACTGTTGTCTGGCCCAGTGTGTCTGCAGTTTGGCCCAGTGTGACTATCGTTTGGCCCAGTGTGTCTGTCGTTTGGCCCAGTGTGTCTGTCGTTTGGCCCAGTGTGGCTGTTGAATGGCCCAGTGTGACTGTTATTTGGGTCAGTGTGACTGTCTTTTTGGCCAGTGTGACTGTTGTTTGGCCCATTGTGGCTATCATTTGGCCCAGTGTGACTGTTGTTTGGCCCAGTGTGACTGTTGTTTGGCCCAGTGTTTCTGTTGTTTTACCCAGTGTGACTGTTGTTTGGCCCAGTGAGGCTGTTGCTTGGCTCAATGTGGCTGTTGATTGGGCCAGTGTTGCTGTCGTTTGGCCCAGTGTGCCTGTTGTTTGGCCCAGTGTGACTGTTGTTTGACCCAGTGAGGCTGCTGTTTGATCCAGTGTGTCTGCCGTTTGGCCCAGTGTGACTGTTGGTTGGCCAAGTGTGGCTATCGTTTGGCCCAGTGTGACTGTAATTTGGCCCAGTGAGGCTGTTGTTTGGCCCAGTGTGACTGCCGTTCGGCCCAGTGTGACTGCCGTTCGGCCCAATGTGACTGTTGTTTGGCCCAGTGTGACTGTTGTTTGGCCCAGTGTGGCTATCGTTTAGCCCAGTGTGGCAAATCACTTGGCCCAGTGTGGCTATCATTTGGCCCAGTGAGACTGTTGTTTGGCCCAGTGTGGCTATCGATTGGCCCAGTGAGTGTTGTTTGGCCCAGTGTGTCTGTCGTTTGGCCCAGTGTGACTATCGTTTGGCCCAGTGTGTCTGTCGTTTGGCCCAGTGTGCCTGTTGTTTTGCCCACTCTGCCTGATGTTTAGCCCAGTGTGGTTGTTCTTTGATTACTTTACAGTGTGGAAACAGGCCCTTCGGCCCAACAAGTCCACACCGACCCGCCGAAGTGCAAACCACCCATACCCCTACATTTACCCCTTACCTAACACTATGGACAATTTAGCATGGCCAATTCACCTAACCTGCACATCTTTGGACTGTGGGAGGAAACCGGAGCACCCGGAGGAAACCCACGCAGACACGGGGAGAACGTGCAAACTCCACACAGTCAGTCGCCCGAGGCGGGAAATGAACCCGGGTCTCTGGCGCTGTGAGGCAACAGTGCTAACCACTGTGCCAATGTGTATGTCGTTTGGCCCAGTGTGGCTATCGTTTGGCCCAGTGTGACTGTTGTTTGGCCCAGTGTGGTTGTTGTCTGGTCCAGTGTGGCTATTGTTTCGCCCAGTGAGACTATTGTGTGGCCCTGTGTGGCTGTTGTTTGTCCCAGTGTGACTGCTGTTTGGCCCAGTGTGACTGTTGTTTGGCCCAGTGTGACTGTTGTTTGGCCCAGTGAGGCTGTTGCTTGGCCCAGTGTGACTGATGTTTCGCCCAGTGTGACTGTCGTTTGGCCCAGTGAGGCTGTTGTTTGGCCCAGTGTGACTGTTGTTTGGCCCAGTGAGGCTGTTGTTTGGCCTAGTGTGTCTCCGTTTGGCACAGTGTGGCTGTCGTTTGGCCCAGTGTGGCTATCGTTTGGCCCAGTGTGACTGTAGTTTTGCCCAGTGTTACTGCTGTTTGGCCCAGTGTGACTGTTGTTTGGCCCAGTGTGGCTATCGTTTGGCCAATGTGACTGTTGTTTGGCCTAGTGTGGCTATCGTTTGGGCCAGTGAGACAGTTGTGTGGTCCAGTGTGACTGTTGTTTGGCCCAGTGTGACTGTCGTTTGGCCCAGTGTGGCTACCGTTTGGCCCAGTGTGGCTATCGTTTGGACCAGTGTGACTTTTGTTTGGCCCAGTGTGACTTTTGTTTGGCCCAGTGTGACTTTTGCTTGGCTCAGTGTGACTGTTGTTTGATCCAGTGAGGCTGCTGTTTGATCCAGTGTGTCTGCCGTTTGGCCCAGTGAGACTGTTGTTTGGCCAAGTGTGGCTATCGTTTGGCCCAGTGTGACTGTTGTTTGGCCCAGTGAGGCTGTTGTTTGGCCCAGTGTGACAGCCGTTCAGCCCAGTGTGACTGTCGTTCGGCCCAGTGTGACTGCCGTTTGGCCCAGTGTGACTGTAGTTTTGCCCAGTGTGACTGTCTTTTGGCCCAGTGTGCCTGTTGTTTTGCCCAGTGTGCCTGTTGTTTGGCCCAGTGTGGTTGTTTTGTTGGCCCAGTGTGGCTATTGTTTGGCCCAGTGTGGCCCAGTTGTTTGGCCCAGTGTGGTTGTTGTCTGGTCCAGTGTGGCTATCGTTTCACCCAGTGAGACTATTGTGTGGCCCAGTGTGGCTGTTGTTTGTCCCAGTGTGACTGCTGTTTGGCCCAGTGTGACTGTTGTTTGGCCCAGTGTGACTGTTGTTTGTCCCAGTGTGACTGCTGTTTGGCCCAGTGTGACTGTTATTTGGGCCAGTGTGACTGTTGTTTGGCCCAGTGTGACTGTTGTTTGGCCCAGTGTGACTGTTGTTTGGCCCAGTGAGGCTGTTGTTTGGCCCAGTGTGTCTGACGTCTGGCCCAGTGTGACTGTCGTTTGGCTCAGTGTGGCTACCGTTTGGCCCAGTGTGACTGTTGTTTGGCCCAGGGTGACTGCCGTTTGGTCCAGTGTGACTGTCGTTAGGCCCAGAGTGGCTACCGTTTGGCCCAGTGTGACTGTTGTTTGGGTCAGTGTGACTGTTGTTTGGCCCAGTGTGACTGTTGTTTGGCCCAGTGTGGCTATCGTTTGGGCCAGTGAGACAGTTGTGTGGCCCAGTGTGACTGTTGTTTGGCTCAGTGTGACTGTCGTTTGGCCCAGTGTGCCTATCGTTTGGGCCAGTGAGACAGTTGTGTGGCCCAGTGTGACTGTTGTTTGGCCCAGTGTGACTGTCGTTTGGCCCAGTGTGCCTATCATTTGGCCAAGTGTGGCTATCATTTGTCCCAGTGTGACTGTTGTATGGCCCAGTGTGACTGTTGTTTGGCCCAGTGTGGCTATCCTTTGTCCCAGTGTAACTGTCGTTTGGCCCAGTGTGACTGTTGTTTGGCCCAGTGTGGCTATCGTTTTGCCCAGTTTGGCTGTCGTTTGGACCAGTGAGACAGTTGTGTGGCCCAGTGTGACTGTTGTTTGGCCCAGTGTGTCTGCCATTTGGCCCAGTGTGGCTATTGTTTGGCCCAGTGTGGCTATCGTTTGTCCCAGTGTGACTGTTGTTTGTGCCAGTGTGACTGTTGTTTGGCCCAGTGTGGCTATCGTTGTCCCAGTGTGACTGTTGTTTGGCCTAGTGTGACTGATGTTTGGCCCAGTGTGACTGTTTGGCTCAGTGTGGATGTCATTTGGCCCAGTGTGACTGCTGCTGGGCCCAGTGTTACTGTTATTTGGACCAGTGTGACTGTCGTTTGGCCCAGTGTGACTGTTGTTTGGCCCAGTGAGGCTGTTGTTTGGCCCAGTGTGTCTGCCGTTTGGCCCAGTGTGACTGTCGTTTGGCTCATTGTGGCTACCGTTTGGCCCAGTGTGACTGTTGTTTGGGTCAGTGTAACTGTTGTTTGGCCCAGTGTGGCTACTGTTTGGCCCAGTGTGACTGTTGCTTGGGTCAGTGTGACTGTTGTTTGGCCCAGTGTTGCTACCGTTTGGCCCAGTGTGCCTGTTGTTTGGCCCAGTGTGTCTGTTGATTGGGCCAGAGTGCCTGATGTTTGGCCCAGTGTGGTTGTTGTTTGGCCCAGGGTGGCTATCGTTTGGCCCAGTGTGACTGTTGTTTGGCCCAGTGTGACTGTTGTTTGGCCCAGTGTGGCTATCGTTTGGCCCAGTGTGCCTGATGTTTGGTCCAGTGTGACTGCCGTTTGGCCCAGTGTGGCTATCGTTTGGCCCAGTGTGACTGTTGTTTGGCCCAGTGTGACTGTTGTTTGACCCAGTGAGGCTGTTGTTTGGCCCAGTGAGGCTGTTGCTTGGCTCAATGTGGCTGTTGTTTGCCCCAGTGTGACTGTTATTTGGCCCAGTGTGACTGTCGTTTGGCCCAGTGTGACTGTTGTTTGGCCCAGTGAGGCTGTTGTTTGGCCCAGTGTGTCTGCCGTTTGGCCCAGTGTGACTGTCGTTTGGCCCAGTGTGGCTATCGTTTGGCCCAGTGTGTCTGTAGTTTTGCCCAGTGTGACTGCTGTTTGGCCCAGTGTGACTGTTGTTTGGCCCAGTGTGGCTATCGATTAGCCCAGTGTGGCAAATCACTTGGCCCAGTGTGACTGTTGGTTGGCCAAGTGTGGCTATCGTTTGGCCCAGTGTGTCTGTAGTTTTGCCCAGTGTGACTGTTGTCTGGCCCAGTGTGACTGCTGTTTGGCCCAGTGTGGCTATCGATTGGCCCAGTGTGGCTATCGTTTGTCGCAGTGTGACTGCTGTTTGGCCCAGTGTGACTGTTGTTTGGCCCAGTGTGGCTGTTGATTGGGCCAGTGTTGCTGTCGTTTGGCCCAGTGTGCCTGTTGTTTGGCCCAGTGTGACTGTTGTTTGGACCAGTGAGGCTGCTGTTTGATCCAGTGTGTCTGCCGTTTGGCCCAGTGTGACTGTTGGTTGGCCAAGTGTGGCTATCGTTTGGCCCAGTGTGACTGTAATTTGGCCCAGTGAGGCTGTTGTTTGGCCCAGTGTGACTGCCGTTCGGCCCAGTGTGACTGTTGTTTGGCCCAGTGTGGCTATCGTTTGGCCCAGTGTGGCAAATCACTTGGCCCAGTGTGACTGTTGGTTGGCCAAGTGTGGCTATCGTTTGGCCCAGTGTGACTGTAATTTGGTCCAGTGTGACTGTTGTCTGGCCCAGTGTGTCTGCCGTTTGGCCCAGTGTGACTATCGTTTGGCCCAGTGTGTCTGTCGTTTGGCCCAGTGTGTCTGTCGTTTGGCCCAGTGTGGCTGTTGAATGGCCCAGTGTGACTGTTATTTGGGTCAGTGTGACTGTCTTTTTGGCCAGTGTGACTGTTGTTTGGCCCATTGTGGCTATCATTTGGCCCAGTGTGACTGTTGTTTGGCCCAGTGTGACTGTTGTTTGGCCCAGTGTTTCTGTTGTTTTACCCAGTGTGACTGTTGTTTGGCCCAGTGAGGCTGTTGCTTGGCTCAATGTGGCTGTTGATTGGGCCAGTGTTGCTGTCGTTTGGCCCAGTGTGCCTGTTGTTTGGCCCAGTGTGACTGTTGTTTGACCCAGTGAGGCTGCTGTTTGATCCAGTGTGTCTGCCGTTTGGCCCAGTGTGACTGTTGGTTGGCCAAGTGTGGCTATCGTTTGGCCCAGTGTGACTGTAATTTGGCCCAGTGAGGCTGTTGTTTGGCCCAGTGTGACTGCCGTTCGGCCCAGTGTGACTGCCGTTCGGCCCAATGTGACTGTTGTTTGGCCCAGTGTGACTGTTGTTTGGCCCAGTGTGGCTATCGTTTAGCCCAGTGTGGCAAATCACTTGGCCCAGTGTGGCTATCATTTGGCCCAGTGAGACTGTTGTTTGGCCCAGTGTGGCTATCGATTGGCCCAGTGAGTGTTGTTTGGCCCAGTGTGTCTGTCGTTTGGCCCAGTGTGCCTGTTGTTTTGCCCACTCTGCCTGATGTTTAGCCCAGTGTGGTTGTTCTTTGATTACTTTACAGTGTGGAAACAGGCCCTTCGGCCCAACAAGTCCACACCGACCCGCCGAAGCGCAAACCACCCATACCCCTACATTTACCCCTTACCTAACACTATGGACAATTTAGCATGGCCAATTCACCTAACCTGCACATCTTTGGACTGAGGGAGGAAACCGGAGCACCCGGAGGAAACCCACGCAGACACGTGGAGAACGTGCAAACTCCACACAGTCAGTCGCCCGAGGCGGGAAATGAACCCGGGTCTCTGGCGCTGTGAGGCAACAGTGCTAACCACTGTGCCAATGTGTATGTCGTTTGGCCCAGTGTGGCTATCGTTTGGCCCAGTGTGACTGTTGTTTGGCCCAGTGTGGTTGTTGTCTGGTCCAGTGTGGCTATTGTTTCGCCCAGTGAGACTATTGTGTGGCCCTGTGTGGCTGTTGTTTGTCCCAGTGTGACTGCTGTTTGGCCCAGTGTGACTGTTGTTTGGCCCAGTGTGACTGTTGTTTGGCCCAGTGAGGCTGTTGCTTGGCCCAGTGTGACTGATGTTTCGCCCAGTGTGACTGTCGTTTGGCCCAGTGAGGCTGTTGTTTGGCCCAGTGTGACTGTTGTTTGGCCCAGTGAGGCTGTTGTTTGGCCTAGTGTGTCTCCGTTTGGCACAGTGTGGCTGTCGTTTGGCCCAGTGTGGCTATCGTTTGGCCCAGTGTGACTGTAGTTTTGCCCAGTGTTACTGCTGTTTGGCCCAGTGTGACTGTTGTTTGGCCCAGTGTGGCTATCGTTTGGCCCAGTGTGACTGTAGTTTTGCCCAGTGTTACTGCTGTTTGGCCCAGTGTGACTGTTGTTTGGCCCAGTGTGGCTATCGTTTGGCCAATGTGACTGTTGTTTGGCCCAGTGTGGCTATCGTTTGGGCCAGTGAGACAGTTGTGTGGTCCAGTGTGACTGTTTTTTGGCCCAGTGTGACTGTCGTTTGGCCCAGTGTGGCTACCGTTTGGCCCAGTGTGGCTATCGTTTGGACCAGTGTGACTTTTGTTTGGCCCAGTGTGACTTTTGTTTGGCCCAGTGTGACTTTTGCTTGGCTCAGTGTGACTGTTGTTTGATCCAGTGAGGCTGCTGTTTGATCCAGTGTGTCTGCCGTTTGGCCCAGTGAGACTGTTGTTTGGCCAAGTGTGGCTATCGTTTGGCCCAGTGTGACTGTCGTTTGGCCCAGTGAGGCTGTTGTTTGGCCCAGTGTGACAGCCGTTCAGCCCAGTGTGACTGTCGTTCGGCCCAGTGTGACTGCCGTTTGGCCCAGTGTGACTGTAGTTTTGCCCAGTGTGACTGTCTTTTGGCCCAGTGTGCCTGTTGTTTTGCCCAGTGTGCCTGTTGTTTGGCCCAGTGTGGTTGTTTTGTTGGCCCAGTGTGGCTATTGTTTGGCCCAGTGTGGCCCAGTTGTTTGGCCCAGTGTGGTTGTTGTCTGGTCCAGTGTGGCTATCGTTTCACCCAGTGAGACTATTGTGTGGCCCAGTGTGGCTGTTGTTTGTCCCAGTGTGACTGCTGTTTGGCCCAGTGTGACTGTTGTTTGGCCCAGTGTGACTGTTGTTTGTCCCAGTGTGACTGCTGTTTGGCCCAGTGTGACTGTTATTTGGGCCAGTGTGACTGTTGTTTGGCCCAGTGTGACTGTTGTTTGGCCCAGTGAGGCTGTTGTTTGGCCCAGTGTGTCTGACGTCTGGCCCAGTGTGACTGTCGTTTGGCTCAGTGTGGCTACCGTTTGGCCCAGTGTGACTGTTGTTTGGCCCAGGGAGACTGCCGTTTGGTCCAGTGTGACTGTCGTTAGGCCCAGAGTGGCTACCGTTTGGCCCAGTGTGACTGTTGTTTGGGTCAGTGTGACTGTTGTTTGGCCCAGTGTGACTGTTGTTTGGCCCAGTGTGGCTATCGTTTGGGCCAGTGAGACAGTTGTGTGGCCCAGTGTGACTGTTGTTTGGCTCAGTGTGACTGTCGTTTGGCCCAGTGTGCCTATCGTTTGGGCCAGTGAGACAGTTGTGTGGCCCAGTGTGACTGTTGTTTGGCCCAGTGTGACTGTCGTTTGGCCCAGTGTGCCTATCATTTGGCCAAGTGTGGCTATCATTTGTCCCAGTGTGACTGTTGTATGGCCCAGTGTGACTGTTGTTTGGCCCAGTGTGGCTATCCTTTGTCCCAGTGTAACTGTCGTTTGGCCCAGTGTGACTGTTGTTTGGCCCAGTGTGGCTATCGTTTTGCCCAGTTTGGCTGTCGTTTGGACCAGTGAGACAGTTGTGTGGCCCAGTGTGACTGTTGTTTGGCCCAGTGTGTCTGCCATTTGGCCCAGTGTGGCTATTGTTTGGCCCAGTGTGGCTATCGTTTGTCCCAGTGTGACTGTTGTTTGTGCCAGTGTGACTGTTGTTTGGCCCAGTGTGGCTATCGTTGTCCCAGTGTGACTGTTGTTTGGCCTAGTGTGACTGATGTTTGGCCCAGTGTGACTGTTTGGCTCAGTGTGGATGTCATTTGTGCCAGTGTGACTGTTGTTTGGCCCAGTGTGACTGTCGTTTGGCCCAGTGTGACTGTTGTTTGGCCAAGTGTGGCTGTTGTTTGGACCAGTGTGGCTATCGTTTGGCCCAGTGTGGGTATCGTTTGGGCCAGTGAGACAGCGTGTTGCCCAGTGTGACAGTTGTTTGGCCCAGTGTGTCTGTCGTTTGGCCCAGTGCGACTATCGTTTGGCCCAGTGTGTCTGTTGTTTGGCCCAGTGTGCCTGTCGTTTGGCACAGTGTGCCTGTCGTTTGGCCCAGTGTGGCTATCGTTTGGTCCAGTGTGACTGTTGTTTGGCCCAGTGTGGTTATCGTTTGGCGCAGTGTGGCTATCGTTTGGCCAGTGAGACAGTGTGTGGCCCAGTGTGACTGTTGTTTGGCCCAGTGTGTCTGTCGTTTGGCCCAGTGTGGCTATCGTTTGGTCCAGTGTGACTGTTGTTTGGCCCAGTGTGGCTATCGTTTGGCCCAGTGTGGCTATCGTTTGGCCCAGTGTGACTGTTGTTTGGCCCAGTGTGGCTATCGTTTGGCCCAGTGTGACTGTTGTTTGGCCCAGTGTGGCTGTTGTTTGGCCCATTGTGGCTATCGTTTGGTCCAGTGTGACTGTTGTTTGGCCCAGTGTGGTTATCGTTTGGCGCAGTGTGGCTATCGTTTGGCCAGTGAGACAGTGTGTGGCCCAGTGTGACTATTGTTTGGCCCAGTGTGTCTGTCGTTTGGCCCAGTGTGACTATCGTTTGGCCCAGTGTGGCTATCGTTTGGCCCAGTGTGACTGTTGTTTGGCCCAGTGTGGCTATCGTTTGGCCCAGTGTGACTGTTGTTTGGCCCAGTGTGGCTGTTGTTTGGCCCATTGTGACTTGTTTGGCCCAGTGTGGATGTCGTTTGTCCCAGTGTGCCTGTTGTTTGGCCCAGTGTGCCTGTTGTTTCGCCCAGTGTGACTGTTGTTTGGCCCAGTGTGACTATCGTTTGGCCCAGTGTGGCTATCGTTTGGCCCAGGATGACTGTTGTTTGGCCCAGTGAGGCTGTTGTTTGGCCCAGTGTGGATGTCGTTTGTCCCAGTGTGCCTGTTGCTTGGCTCAGTGTGACTGTTGTTTAGCCCAGTGAGGCTGCTGTTTAGCCCAGTGTTTCTTCCGTTTGGCCCAGTGTGAGTGTCGTTTGGCCCAGTGTGGCTATCGTTTGGCCAAGTGTGACTGACGTTTTTCCCAGTGTGACTGCTGTTTGGCCCAGTGTGACTGTTGTTTGGCCCAGGGTGGATATCGTTTGGCCCAGTGTGACTGTTGTTTGGCCCAGTGTGGCTATCATTTGGCCCAGTGTGACTGTCGTTTGGGCCAGTGAGACAGTTGTGTGGCCCAGTGTGACTGTTGTTTGGCCCAGTGTGACTGTCGTTTGGCCCAGTGTGCCTATCGTTTGGCCAAGTGTGGCTATCGTTTGTCCCAGTGTGACTGTTGTATGGCCCAGTGTGACTGTTGTTTGGCCCAGTGTGGCTATCGTTTGTCCCAGTGTAACTGCCGTTTGGCCCAGTGTGACTGTTGTTTGGCCCAGTGTGGCTATCGTGTTGCCCAGTTTGGCTGTCGTTTGGGCCAGTGAGACAGTTGTGTGGCCCAGTGTGACTGTTGTTTGGCCCAGTGTGTCTGCCATTTGGCCCAGTGTGGCTATTGTTTGGCCCAGTGTGGCTATCGTCTGTCCCAGTGTGACTGTTGTTTGGCCCAGTGTGACTGTTGTTTGGCCCAGTGTGGCTATCGTTGTCCCAGTGTGACTGTTGTTTGGCCCAGTGTGACTGATATTTGGCCCAGTGTGACTGTTTGGCTCAGTGTGGATGTCATTTGTCCCAGTGTGACTGTTGTTTGTGCCAGTGTGACTGTTGTTTGGCCCAGTGTGACTGTCGTTTGGCCCAGTGTGACTGTTGGTTGGCCAAGTGTGGCTGTTGCTTGGGCCAGTGTGACTGTTGTTTGGCCCAGTGTGGCTATCGTTTGGCCCTGTGAGTGTTGTTTGGCCCAGTGTGTCTGTTGTTTGGACCAGTGTGATTGTTGTTTGGCCCAGTGTGTCTGTCGTTTGGCCCAGTGTGCCTGTTGTTTTGACCAGTGTGCCTGTTGTTTGGCCCAGTGTGGTTGTTTTGTTGGCCCAGTGTGACTATCGTTTGGCCCAGTGTGGCCCAGTTGTTTGGCCCAGTGTGGTTGTTGTCTGGTCCAGTGTGGCTATCGTTTCACCCAGTGAGACTATTGTGTGGCCCAGTGTGGCTGTTGTTTGTCCCAGTGTGACTGCTGTTTGGCCCAGCGTGATTGTTGTTTGGCCCAGTGTGACTGTTGTTTGTCCCAGTGTGACTGCTGTTTGGCCCAGTGTGACTGTTATTTGGGCCAGTGTGACTGTCGTTTGGCCCAGTGTGACTGTTGTTTGGAACAGTGAGGCTGTTGTTTGGCCCAGTGTGTCTGCCGTTTGGCCCAGTATGACTGTCGTTTGGCTCATTGTGGCTACCGTTTGGCCCAGTGTGACTGTTGTTTGGGTCAGTGTGACTGTTGTTTGACTCAGTGTGGCTACCGTTTGGCCCAGTGTGACTGTTGTTTGGGTCAGTGTGACTGTTGTTTGGCCCAGTGTGGCTATCGTTTGGCCCAGTGTGGCTATCGTTTGGCCAGTGAGACAGTGTGTGGCCCAGTGTGACTGTTGTTTGGGCCAGTGTGACTGTTGTTTGGCCCAGTGTGGCTATCGTTTGGCCCTGTGAGTGTTGTTTGGCCCAGTGTGTCTGTTGTTTGGACCAGTGTGATTGTTGTTTGGTCCAGTGTGTCTGTCGTTTGGCCCAGTGTGCCTGTTGTTTTGACCAGTGTGCCTGTTGTTTGGCCCAGTGTGGTTGTTTTGTTGGCCCAGTGTGACTATCGTTTGGCCCAGTGTGGCCCAGTTCTTTGGCCCAGTGTGGTTGTTGTCTGGACCAGTGTGGCTATCGTTTCACCCAGTGAGACTATTGTGTGGCCCAGTGTGGCTGTTGTTTGTCCCAGTGTGACTGCTGTTTGGCCCAGCGTGATTGTTGTTTGGCCCAGTGTGACTGTTGTTTGTCCCAGTGTGACTGCTGTTTGGCCCAGTGTGACTGTTATTTGGGCCAGTGTGACTGTCGTTTGGCCCAGTGTGACTGTTGTTTGGACCAGTGAGGCTGTTGTTTGGCCCAGTGTGTCTGCCGTTTGGCCCAGTGTGACTGTTGTTTGGGTCAGTGGGACTGTTGTTTGACTCAGTGTGGCTACCGTTTGGCCCAGTGTGACTGTTGTTTGTGTCAGTGTGACTGTTGTTTGGCCCAGTGTGGCTATCGTTTGGCCCAGTCTGACTGTTGTTTGGGTCAGTGTGACTGTTGTTTGGCCCAGTGTGACTGTTGTTTGGGCCAGTGTGACTGTTGTTTGGCCCAGTGTGGTTGTTGTTTGGCCCAGAGTGGCTATCGTTTGGCCCAGTGTGACTGTAGTTTTACCCAGTGTGACTGCCGTTTGGCCCAGTGTGACTATTGTTTGGCCCAGTGTGACTGTTGTTTGGCCCAGTGTGGCTATCGTTTGGCCCAGAGTGCCTGATGTTTGGCCCAGTGTGATTGTTTTTTGGCCCAGTGTGGCTATCGCTTGGCCCAGTGTGACTGTTGTTTGGCCCAGTGTGACTGTTGTTTGGCCCAGTGTGTCTGTTGTTTGGACCAGTGTGGCTATCGTTTGGCCCAGTGTGGGTATCGTTTGGGCCAGTGAGACAGTGTGTTGCCCAGTGTGACAGTTGTTTGGCCCAGTGTGTCTGTCGTTTGGCCCAGTGCGACTATCGTTTTGGCCCAGTGTGTCTGTTGTTTGGCTCAGTGTGCCTGTCGTTTGGCCTAGTGTGGCTATCGTTTGGTCCAGTGTGACTGTTGTTTGGCCCAGTGTGGCTATCGTTTGGCCCAGTGTGGCTATCGTTTGGCCAGTGAGACAGTGTGTGGCCCAGTGTGACTGTTGTTTGGCCCAGTGTGTCTGTCGTTTGGCCCAGTGTGGCTATCGTTTGGTCCAGTGTGACTGTTGTTTGGCCCAGTGTGGCTATCGTTTGGCCAGTGAGACAGTGTGTGGCCCAGTGTGACTGTTGTTTGGCCCAGTGTGTCTGTCGTTTGGTCCAGTCGGCTATCGTTTGGCCCAGTGTGACTGTCGTTTTGGCCCAGTGTGTCTGTCGTTTGGCCCAGTGTGACTATCGTTTGGCCAGCGGGACAGTGTGTGGCCCAGTGTGACTGTTGTATGGCCCAATGTGTCTGTCGTTTGGCCCAGTGTGGCTATCGTTTGGCCAGTGAGAGAGTGTGCGGCCCAGTGTGACTGTCGTTTGGCCCAGTGTGGCTATCGTTTGGTCCAGTGTGACTGTTGTTTGGCCCAGTGTGGCTATCGTTTGGCCCAGTGTGGCTATCGTTTGGTCCAGTGTGACTGTTGTTTGGCCCAGTGTGGCTATCGTTTGGCCCAGTGTGGCTATCGTTTGGCCAGTGAGACAGTGTGTGGCCCAGTGTGACTGTTGTTTGGCCCAGTGTGTCTGTCGTTTGGTCCAGTCGGCTATCGTTTGGCCCAGTGTGACTGTCGTTTTGGCCCAGTGTGTTTGTCGTTTGGCCCAGTGTGACTATCGTTTGGCCAGTGAGACAGTGTGTGGCCCAGTGTGACTGTTGTATAGCCCAGTGTGTTTGTCGTTTGACCCAGTGTGGCTATCGTTTGGCCAGTGAGACAGTGTGCGGCCCAGTGTGACTGTTGTTTGGCCCAGTGTGTCTGTCGTTTGGCTCAGTGTGACTATCGTTTGGCCCAGTGCGGCTATCGTTTGGCTCAGTGTGACTGTTGTTTGGCCCAGTGTGGCTATCGTTTGGCCCAGTGTGACTGTTGTTTGGCCCAGTGTGGCTGTTGTTTGGCCCATTGTGACTGTTGTTTGGCCAAGTGTGGATGTCGTTTGTCCCAGTGTGCCTTTTGTTTGGCCCAGTGTGCCTGTTGTTTGGCCCAGTGTGACTGTTGTTTGGCCCAGTGTGACTATCGTTTGGCCCAGTGTGGCTATCGTTTGGCCCAGGATGACTGTTGTTTGGCCCAGTGAGGCTGTTGTTTGGCGCAGTGTGGATGTCGTTTGTCCCAGTGTGCCTGTTGCTTGGCTCAGTGTGACTGTTGTTTAGCCCAGTGAGGCTGCTGTTTAGCCCAGTGTTTCTTCCGTTTGGCCCAGTGTGACTGTCGTCTGGCCCAGTGTGGCTGTTGTTTGGCCAGTGTGGCTGTTGTTTGGCCCAGTGTGACTGTTGTTTGGCCCAGTGTGACTTTTGTTTGGCCCAGTGTGACTGTGGTTTGGCCCAGTGTGACTGTTGTTTGGCCCAGTGTGACTGTCGTTTGGCCCAGTGTGGCTGTCGTTTGGCCCAGTGTGACTGTTGTTTGGCCCAGTGTGACTGTTGTTTGGTCCAGTGTGTCTGCCGTTTGGCCCAGTGTGACTGTCATTTGGCCCAGTGTGGCTGTTTTTTGGCCCAGTGTGGCTATCATTTGGCCCAGTGTGCCTGATGTTTGGCCCAGTGTGACTGTTGTTTGGCCCAGTGTGACTGTTGTTTGGCCCAGTGTGGCTATCGTTTGGCCCAGTGTGCCTGATGTTTGGCCCAGTGTGCCTGTTGTTTGGCCCAGTGTGACTGTTGTTTGGCCCAGTGTGACTATCGTTTGGCCCAGTGTGGCTATCGTTTGGCCCAGGATGACTGTTGTTTGGCCCAGTGAGGCTGTTGTTTGGCGCAGTGTGGATGTCGTTTGTCCCAGTGTGCCTGTTGCTTGGCTCAGTGTGACTGTTGTTTAGCCCAGTGAGGCTGCTGTTTAGCCCAGTGTTTCTTCCGTTTGGCCCAGTGTGAGTGTCGTTTGGCCAAGTGTGACTGACGTTTTTCCCAGTGTGACTGCTGTTTGGCCCAGTGTGACTGTTGTTTGGCCCAGGGTGGATATCGTTTGGCCCAGTGTGACTGTTGTTTGGCCCAGTGTGGCTATCGTTTGGCACAGTGTGGCTATCGTTTGGGCCAGTGAGACAGTTGTTTGGCCCAGTGTGTCTGTCGTTTGGACAAGTGTGGCTATTGTTTGGCCCAGTGTGGCTATCGTTTGGCCCAGTGTGACTGTTGTTTGGCACAGTGTGACTGTTGTTTGGCCCAGTGTGACTGTTGTTTGGCCCAGTGTGACTGTAGTTTGGCCCAGTGTGGATGTCGTTTGTCCCAGTGTGACTGTTGTTTGGCCCAGTGTGACTGTTGTTTGGCCCAGTGAGGCAGTTGTTTGTCCCAATGTGACTGGTGTTTGGCCCAGTGTGACTGTCGTCTGGCCCAGTGTGGCTGTTGTTTGGCCAGTGTGGCTGTTGTTTGGCCCAGTGTGACTGTTGTTTGGCCCAGTGTGACTTTTGTTTGGCCCAGTGTGACTGTTGTTTGGCCCAGTGTGACTGTTGTTTGGCCCAGTGTGACTGTCGTTTGGCCCAGTGTGGCTGTTGTTTGGCCCAGTGTGACTGTTGTTTGGCCCAGTGTGACTGTTGTTTGGTCCAGTGTGTCTGCCGTTTGGCCCAGTGTGACTGTCATTTGGCCCAGTGTGGCTGTTTTTTGGCCCAGTGTGGCTATTGTTTGGCCCAGTGTGCCTGATGTTTGGCCCAGTGTGACTGTTGTTTGGCCCAGTGTGACTGTTGTTTGGTCTAGTGTGTCTGCCATTTGGCCCAGTGTGACTGTCATTTGGCCCAGTGTGACTGTTGTTTGGCCCAGTGTGGCTATCGTTTGGCCCAGTGTGCCTGATGTTTGGCCCAGTGTGACTGTTGTTTGGCCCAGTGTGTCTGTTGTTTGGACCAGTGTGGCTATCGTTTGGCCCAGTGTGGGTATCGTTTTGGCCAGTGAGACAGTGTGTTGCCCAGTGTGACAGTTGTTTGGCCCAGTGTGTCTGTCGTTTGGCCCAGTGTGACTATCGTTTGGCCCAGTGTGCCTGTCGTTTGGCACAGTGTGCCTGTCGTTTGTCCCAGTGTGGCTATCGTTTGGTCCAGTGTGGCTGTTGTTTAGCCCAGTGTGGCTATCGTTTGGCGCAGTGTGGCTATCGTTTGGCCAGTGAGACAGTGTGTGGCCCATGTGACTGTTGTTTGGCCCAGTGTGTCTGTCGTTTGGCCCAGTGTGGCTATCGTTTGGTCCAGTGTGACTGTTGTTTGGCCCAGTGTGGCTATCGTTTGGCCCACTGTGGCTATCGTTTGGCCAGTGAGACAGTGTGTGGCCCAGTGTGACTGTTGTTTGGCCCAGTGTGTCTGTCATTTGGCCCAGTGCGGCTATCGTTTGGCCCAGTGTGACTGTCGTTTTGGCCCAGTGTGTCTGTCGTTTGGCCCAGTGTGACTATCGTTTGGCCAGTGAGACAGTGTGTGGCCCAGTGTGACTGTTGTATGGCCCGGTGTGTCTGTCGTTTGGCCCAGTGTGGCTATCGTTTGGCCAGTGAGACAGTGTGCGGCCCAGTGTGACTGTTGTTTGGCCCAGTGTGTCTGTCGTTTGGCCCAGTGTGACTATCGTTTGGCCCAGTGTGGCTATCGTTTGGCCCAGTGTGACTGTTGTTTGGCCCAGTGTGGCTATCGTTTGGCCCAGTGTGACTGTCGTTTGGCCCAGTGTGGCTGTTGTTTGGCCCATTGTGACTGTTGTTTGGCCAAGTGTGGATGTCGTTTGTCCCAGTGTGCCTGTTGTTTGGCCCAGTGTGCCTGTTGTTAGGCCCAGTGTGACTGTTGTTTGGCCCAGTGTGACTATCGTTTGGCCCAGTGTGGCTATCGTTTGGCCCAGTGTGACTGTTGTTTGACCCAGTGAGGCTGTTGTTTGGCCCAGTGTGGATGTCGTTTGTCCCAGTGTGCCTGTTGCTTGGCTCAGTGTGACTGTTGTTTATCCCAGTGAGGCTGCTGTTTAGCCCAATGTTTCTTCCGTTTGGCCCAGTGTGAGTGTCGTTTGGCCCAGTGTGGCTATCGTTTGGCCCAGTGTGACTGAAGTTTTTCCCAGTGTGACTGCTGTTTGGCCCAGTGTGACTGTTGTTTGGCCCAGGGTGGATATCGTTTGGCCCAGTGTGACTTTTGTTTGGCCCAGTGTGGCTATCGTTTGGCACAGTGTGGCTATCGTTTGGGCCAGTGAGACAGTTGTGGGCCCAGTGTGACTGTTGTTTGGCCCAGTGTGTCTGTCGTTTGGACAAGTGTGGCTGTTGTTTGGCCCAGTGTGGCTATCGTTTGGCCCAGTGTGACTGTTGTTTGGCCCAGTGTGACTGTAGTTTGGCTCAGTGTGACTGTCGTTTGTCCCAGTGTGACTGTTGTTTGGCCCAGTGTGACTGTTGTTTGGCCCAGTGTGGATGTCGTTTGTCCCATTGTGACTGTTGTTTGGCCCAGTGTGACTGTCGTTTGGCCAAGTGTGACTGAAGTTTTTCCCAGTGTGACTGCAGTTTGGCCCAGTGTGGCTATCGTTTGGCCCAGTGTGGCTATCGTTTGGGCCAGTGAGACAGTTGTGTGGCCCAGTGTGGCTATCGTTTGGCCCAGTGTGGCTATCGTTTGGGCCAGTGAGACAGTTGTGTGGCCCAGTGTGACTGTTGTTTGGCCCAGTGTGTCTGTCGTTTGGACAAGTGTGGCTATTGTTTGGCCCAGTGTGACTGTTGTTTGGCCCAGTGTGACTGTTGTTTGGCCCAGTGTGACTGTCGTTTGTTCCAGTGTGACTGTTGGTTGGCCCAGTTTGACTGTTGTTTGGCCCAGTGTGGATGTCGTTTGTCCCAGTGTGACTGTTGTTTGGCCCAGTGTGACTGTTGTTTGGCCCAGTGTGTCTGTCGTTTGGCCCAGTGCGACTATCGTTTGGCCCAGTGTGTCTGTTGTTTGGCTCAGTGTGCCTGTCGTTTGGCCTAGTGTGGCTATCGTTTGGTCCAGTGTGACTGTTGTTTGGCCCAGTGTGGCTATCGTTTGGCCCAGTGTGGCTATCGTTTGGCCAGTGAGACAGTGTGTAGCCCAGTGTGACTGTTGTTTGGCCCAGTGTGTCTGTCGTTTGGCCCAGTGTGGCTATCGTTTGGTCCAGTGTGACTGTTGTTTGGCCCAGTGTGGCTATCGTTTGGCCAGTGAGACAGTGTGTGGCCCAGTGTGACTGTTGTTTGGCCCAGTGTGTCTGTCGTTTGGTCCTGTCGGCTATCGTTTGGCCCAGTGTGACTGTCGTTTTGGCCCAGTGTGTCTGTCGTTTGGCCCAGTGTGACTATCGTTTGGCCAGTGAGACAGTGTGTGGCCCAGTGTGACTGTTGTATGGCCCAGTGTGTCTGTCGTTTGGCCCAGTGTGGCTATCGTTTGGCCAGTGAGACAGTGTGCGGCCCAGTGTGACTGTCGTTTGGCCCAGTGTGGCTATCGTTTGGTCCAGTGTGACTGTTGTTTGGCCCAGTGTGGCTATCGTTTGGCCCAGTGTGGCTATCGTTTGGCCAGTGAGACAGTGTGTGGCCCAGTGTCACTGTTGTTTGGCCCAGTGTGTCTGTCGTTTGGTCCAGTCGGCTATCGTTTGGCCCAGTGTGACTGTCGTTTTGGCCCAGTGTGTCTGTCGTTTGGCCCAGTGTGACTATCGTTTGGCCAGTGAGACAGTGTGTGGCCCAGTGTGACTGTTGTATGGCCCAGTGTGTCTGTCGTTTGGCCCAGTGTGGCTATCGTTTGGCCAGTGAGACAGTGTGCGGCCCAGTGTGACTGTCGTTTGGCCCAGTGTGGCTATCGTTTGGTCCAGTGTGACTGTTGTTTGGCCCAGTGTGGCTATCGTTTGGCCCAGTGTGGCTATCGTTTGGCCAGTGAGACAGTGTGTGGCCCAGTGTGACTGTTGTTTGGCCCAGTGTGTCTGTCGTTTGGTCCAGTCGGCTATCGTTTGGCCCAGTGTGACTGTCGTTTTGGCCCAGTGTGTCTGTCGTTTGGCCCAGTGTGACTATCGTTTGGCCAGTGAGACAGTGTGTGGCCCAGTGTGACTGTTGTATGGCCCAGTGTGTCTGTCGTTTGGCCCAGTGTGGCTATCGTTTGGCCAGTGAGACAGTGTGCGGCCCAGTGTGACTGTTGTTTGGCCCAGTGTGTCTGTCGTTCGGCTCAGTGCGACTATCGTTTGGCCCAGTGTGGCTATCGTTTGGCCCAGTGTGACTGTTGTTTGGCCCAGTGTGGCTGTTGTTTGGCCCATTGTGACTGTTGTTTGGCCCAGTGTGGCTATCGTTTGGCCCAGTGTGGCTATCGTTTGGCCCAGGATGACTGTTGTTTGGCCCAGTGTGCCTGATGTTTGGCCCAGTGTGCCTGTTGTTGGCCCAGTGTGACTGTTGTTTGGCCCAGTGTGACTATCGTTTGGCCCAGTGTGGCTATCGTTTGGCCCAGGATGACTGTTGTTTGGCCCAGTGAGGCTGTTGTTTGGCGCAGTGTGGATGTCGTTTGTCCCAGTGTGCCTGTTGCTTGGCTCAGTGTGACTGTTGTTTAGCCCAGTGAGGCTGCTGTTTAGCCCAGTGTTTCTTCCGTTTGGCCCAGTGTGAGTGTCGTTTGGCCAAGTGTGACTGACGTTTTTCCCAGTGTGACTGTTGTTTGGCCCAGTGTGACTGTTGTTTGGCCCAGTGTGGCTATCGTTTGGCACAGTGTGGCTATCGTTTGGGCCAGTGAGACAGTTGTGTGGCCCAGTGTGACTGTTGTTTGGCCCAGTGTGACTGTAGTTTGGCCCAGTGTGGATGTCGTTTGTCCCAGTGTGACTGTTGTTTGGCCCAGTGTGACTGTTGTTTGGCCCAGTGAGGCAGTTGTTTGTCCCAATGTGACTGGTGTTTGGCCCAGTGTGACTGTCGTCTGGCCCAGTGTGGCTGTTGTTTGGCCAGTGTGGCTGTTGTTTGGCCCAGTGTGACTGTTGTTTGGCCCAGTGTGACTGTTGTTTGGCCCAGTGTGACTTTTGTTTGGCCCAGTGTTACTGTTGTTTGGCCCAGTGTGACTGTTGTTTGGCCCAGTGTGACTGTCGTTTGGCCCAGTGTGTCTGCTGTTTGGCCCAGTGTGACTGTCATTTGGCCCAGTGTGGCTGTTTTTTGGCCCAGTGTGGCTATCATTTGGCCCAGTGTGCCTGATGTTTGGCCCAGTGTGACTGTTGTTTGGCCCAGTGTGACTGTTGTTTGGTCTAGTGTGTCTGCCGTTTGGCCCAGTGTGACTGTCATTTGGCCCAGTGTGACTGTTGTTTGGCCCAGTGTGGCTATCGTTTGGCCCAGTGTGCCTGATGTTTGGCCCAGTGTGCCTGTTGTTGGCCCAGTGTGACTGTTGTTTGGCCCAGTGTGACTGTTGTTTGGCCCAGTGTGACTGTCGTTTGGCCCAGTGTGGCTATCGTTTGGCCCAGTGTGACTGTTGTTTGGCCCAGTGAGGCTGTTGTTTGGCCCAGTGAGGCTGTTGTTTGGCCCAGTGTGGCTATCGTTTGGCCCAGGATGACTGTTGTTTGGCCCAGTGAGGCTGTTGTTTGGCGCAGTGTGGATGTCGTTTGTCCCAGTGTGCCTGTTGCTTGGCTCAGTGTGACTGTTGTTTAGCCCAGTGAGGCTGCTGTTTAGCCCAGTGTTTCTTCCGTTTGGCCCAGTGTGAGTGTCGTTTGGCCAAGTGTGACTGACGTTTTTCCCAGTGTGACTGCTGTTTGGCCCAGTGTGACTGTTGTTTGGCCCAGTGTGGCTATCGTTTGGCACAGTGTGGCTATCGTTTGGGCCAGTGAGACATTTGTGTGGCCCAGTGTGACTGTTGTTTGGCCCAGTGTGTCTGTCGTTTGGACAAGTGTGGCTATTGATTTGGCCCAGTGTGGCTATCGTTTGGCCCAGTGTGACTGTTGTTTGGCCCAGTGTGACTGTAGTTTGGCCCAGTGTGGATGTCGTTTGTCCCAGTGTGACTGTTGTTTGGCCCAGTGTGACTGTAGTTTGGCCCAGGGTGGATATCGTTTGGCCCAGTGTGACTGTCATTTGGCCCAGTGTGACTGTTGTTTGGCCCAGTGTGGCTATCGTTTGGCCCAGTGTGCCTGATGTTTGGCCCAGTGTGCCTGTTGTTGGCCCAGTGTGACTGTTGTTTGGCCCAGTGTGACTATCGTTTGGCCCAGTGTGGCTATCGTTTGGCCCAGGATGACTGTTGTTTGGCCCAGTGAGGCTGTTGTTTGGCGCAGTGTGGATGTCGTTTGTCCCAGTGTGCCTGTTGCTTGGCTCAGTGTGACTGTTGTTTAGCCCAGTGAGGCTGCTGTTTAGCCCAGTGTTTCTTCCGTTTGGCCCAGTGTGAGTGTCGTTTGGCCAAGTGTGACTGACGTTTTTCCCAGTGTGACTGCTGTTTGGCCCAGTGTGACTGTTGTTTGGCCCAGTGTGGCTATCGTTTGGCACAGTGTGGCTATCGTTTGGGCCAGTGAGACAGTTGTGTGGCCCAGTGTGACTGTTGTTTGGCCCAGTGTGTCTGTCGTTTGGACAAGTGTGGCTATTGATTTGGCCCAGTGTGGCTATCGTTTGGCCCAGTGTGACTGTTGTTTGGCCCAGTGTGACTGTAGTTTGGCCCAGTGTGGATGTCGTTTGTCCCAGTGTGACTGTTGTTTGGCCCAGTGTGACTGTAGTTTGGCCCAGGGTGGATATCGTTTGGCCCAGTGTGACTGTTGTTTGGCCCAGTGTGGCTATCGTTTGGCACAGTGTGGCTATCGTTTGGGCCAGTGAGACAGTTGTGTGGCCCAGTGTGAATGTTGTTTGGCCCAGTGTGACTGTTGTTTGGCCCAGTGTGACTGCAGTTTGGCCCAGTGTGGATGTCGTTTGTCCCAGTGTGACTGTTGTTTGGCCCAGTGTGACTGTTGTTTGGCAAAGTGAGGCAGTTGTTTGTCCCAATGTGACTGTCGTCTGGCCCAGTGTGGCTGTCGTTTGGCCAGTGTGGCTGTTGTTTGGCCCAGTGTGACTGTTGTTTGGCCCAGTGTGACTTTTGTTTGGCCCAGTGTGACTGTTGTTTGGCCCAGTGTGACTGTTGTTTGGCCCAGTGTGACTGTCGTTTGGCCCAGTGTGGCTGTTGTTTGGCCCAGTGTGGCTGTTTTTTGGCCCAGTGTGGCTACTGTTTGGCCCAGTGTGCCTGATGTTTGGCCCAGTGTGACTGTTGTTTGGCCCAGTGTGACTGTTGTTTGGTCTAGTGTGTCTGCCGTTTGGCCCAGTGTGACTGTCATTTGGCCCAGTGTGACTGTTGTTTGGCCCAGTGTGGCTATCGTTTGGCCCAGTGTGCCTGATGTTTGGCCCAGTGTGACTGTTGTTTGGCCCAGTGTGACTGTTGTTTGGCCCAGTGTGTCTGTTGTTTGGACCAGTGTGGCTATCGTTTGGCCCAGTGTGGGTATCGTTTTGGCCAGTGAGACAGTGTGTTGCCCAGTGTGACAGTTGTTTGGCCCAGTGTGTCTGTCGTTTGGCCCAGTGTGACTATCGTTTGGCCCAGTGTGCCTGTCGTTTGGCACAGTGTGCCTGTCGTTTGTCCCAGTGTGGCTATCGTTTGGTCCAGTGTGACTGTTGTTTAGCCCAGTGTGGCTATCGTTTGGCGCAGTGTGGCTATCGTTTGGCCAGTGAGACAGTGTGTGGCCCATGTGACTGTTGTTTGGCCCAGTGTGTCTGTCGTTTGGCCCAGTGTGGCTATCGTTTGGTCCAGTGTGACTGTTGTTTGGCCCAGTGTGGCTATCGTTTGGCCCAGTGTGGCTATCGTTTGGCCAGTGAGACAGTGTGTGGCCCAGTGTGACTGTTGTTTGGCCCAGTGTGTCTGTCATTTGGCCCAGTGCGGCTATCGTTTGGCCCAGTGTGACTGTCGTTTTGGCCCAGTGTGTCTGTCGTTTGGCCCAGTGTGACTATCGTTTGGCCAGTGAGACAGTGTGTGGCCCAGTGTGACTGTTGTATGGCCCAGTGTGTCTGTCGTTTGGCCCAGTGTGGCTATCGTTTGGCCAGTGAGACAGTGTGCGGCCCAGTGTGACTGTTGTTTGGCCCAGTGTGTCTGTCGTTTGGCCAAGTGTGACTATCATTTGGCCCAGTGTGGCTATCGTTTGGCCCAGTGTGACTGTTGTTTGGCCCAGTGTGGCTATCGTTTGGCCCAGTGTGACTGTCGTTTGGCCCAGTGTGGCTGTTGTTTGGCCCATTGTGACTGTTGTTTGGCCAAGTGTGGATGTCGTTTGTCCCAGTGTGCCTGTTGTTTGGCCCAGTGTGCCTGTTGTTAGGCCCAGTGTGACTGTTGTTTGGCCCAGTGTGACTATCGTTTGGCCCAGTGTGGCTATCGTTTGGCCCAGTGTGACTGTTGTTTGGCCCAGTGAGGCTGTTGTTTGGCCCAGTGTGGATGTCGTTTGTCCCAGTGCGACTATCGTTTGGCCCAGTGTGTCTGTTGTTTGGCCCAGTGTGCCTGTCGTTTGGCACAGTGTGCCTGTTGTTAGGCCCAGTGTGACTGTTGTTTGGCCCAGTGTGACTATAGTTTGGCCCAGTGTGGGTATCGTTTGGGCCAGTGAGACAGTGTGTTGCCCAGTGTGACAGTTGTTTGGCCCAGTGTGTCTGTCGTTTGGCCCAGTGCGACTATCGTTTGGCCCAGTGTGTCTGTTGTTTGGCCCAGTGTGCCTGTCGTTTGGCACAGTGTGCCTGTCGTTTGGCCCAGTGTGGCTATCGTTTGGTCCAGTGTGACTGTTGTTTGGCCCAGTGTGGTTATCGTTTGGCGTAGTGTGGCTATCGTTTGGCCAGTGAGACAGTGTGTGGCCCAGTGTGACTGTTGTTTGGCCCAGTGTGTCTGTCGTTTGGCCCAGTGTGGCTATCGTTTGGTCCAGTGTGACTGTTGTTTGGCCCAGTGTGGCTATCGTTTGGCCCAGTGTGACTGTTGTTTGGCCCAGTGTGGCTATCGTTTGGCCCAGTGTGACTGTTGTTTGGCCCAGTGTGGCTGTTGTTTGGCCCATTGTGGCTATCGTTTGGTCCAGTGTGACTGTTGTTTGGCCCAGTGTGGTTATCGTTTGGCGCAGTGTGGCTATCGTTTGGCCAGTGAGACAGTGTGTGGTCCAGTGTGACTGTTGTTTGGCCCAGTGTGACTGTCGTTTTGGCCCAGTGTGTCTGTCGTTTGGCCCAGTGTGACTATCGTTTGGCCAGTGAGACAGTGTGTGGCCCAGTGTGACTATTGTTTGGCCCAGTGTGTCTGTCGTTTGGCCCAGTGTGACTATCGTTTGGCCCAGTGTGGCTATCGTTTGGCCCAGTGTGACTGTTGTTTGGCCCAGTGTGGCTATCGTTTGGCCCAGTGTGACTGTTGTTTGGCCCAGTGTGGCTGTTGTTTGGCCCAGTGTGGATGTCGTTTGTCCCAGTGTGCCTGTTGTTTGGCCCAGTGTGCCTGTTGTTTCGCCCAGTGTGACTGTTGTTTGGCCCAGTGTGACTATCGTTTGGCCCAGTGTGGCTATCGTTTGGCCCAGGATGACTGTTGTTTGGCCCAGTGAGGCTGTTGTTTGGCCCAGTGTGGATGTCGTTTGTCCCAGTGTGCCTGTTGCTTGGCTCAGTGTGACTGTTGTTTAGCCCAGTGAGGCTGCTGTTTAGCCCAGTGTTTCTTCCGTTTGGCCCAGTGTGAGTGTCGTTTGGCCCAGTGTGGCTATCGTTTGGCCAAGTGTGACTGACGTTTTTCCCAGTGTGACTGCTGTTTGGCCCAGTGTGACTGTTGTTTGGCCCAGGGTGGATATCGTTTGGCCCAGTGTGACTGTTGTTTGGCCCAGTGTGGCTATCATTTGGCCCAGTGTGACTGTCGTTTGGGCCAGTGAGACAGTTGTGTGGCCCAGTGTGACTGTTGTTTGGCCCAGTGTGACTGTCGTTTGGCCCAGTGTGCCTATCGTTTGGCCAAGTGTGGCTATCGTTTGTCCCAGTGTGACTGTTGTATGGCCCAGTGTGACTGTTGTTTGGCCCAGTGTGGCTATCGTTTGTCCCAGTGTAACTGCCGTTTGGCCCAGTGTGACTGTTGTTTGGCCCAGTGTGGCTATCGTTTTGCCCAGTTTGGCTGTCGTTTGGGCCAGTGAGACAGTTGTGTGGCCCAGTGTGACTGTTGTTTGGCCCAGTGTGTCTGCCATTTGGCCCAGTGTGGCTATTGTTTGGCCCAGTGTGGCTATCGTCTGTCCCAGTGTGACTGTTGTTTGGCCCAGTGTGACTGTTGTTTGGCCCAGTGTGGCTATCGTTGTCCCAGTGTGACTGTTGTTTGGCCCAGTGTGACTGATATTTGGCCCAGTGTGACTGTTTGGCTCAGTGTGGATGTCATTTGTCCCAGTGTGACTGTTGTTTGTGCCAGTGTGACTGTTGTTTGGCCCAGTGTGACTGTCGTTTGGCCCAGTGTGACTGTTGGTTGGCCAAGTGTGGCTGTTGCTTGGGCCAGTGTGACTGTTGTTTGGCCCAGTGTGGCTATCGTTTGGCCCTGTGAGTGTTGTTTGGCCCAGTGTGTCTGTTGTTTGGACCAGTGTGGTTGTTGTTTGGCCCAGTGTGTCTGTCGTTTGGCCCAGTGTGCCTGTTGTTTTGACCAGTGTGCCTGTTGTTTGGCCCAGTGTGGTTGTTTTGTTGGCCCAGTGTGACTATCGTTTGGCCCAGTGTGGCCCAGTTGTTTGGCCCAGTGTGGTTGTTGTCTGGTCCAGTGTGGCTATCGTTTCACCCAGTGAGACTATTGTGTGGCCCAGTGTGGCTGTTGTTTGTCCCAGTGTGACTGCTGTTTGGCCCAGCGTGACTGTTGTTTGGCCCAGTGTGACTGTTGTTTGTCCCAGTGTGACTGCTGTTTGGCCCAGTGTGACTGTTATTTGGGCCAGTGTGACTGTCGTTTGGCCCAGTGTGACTGTTGTTTGGAACAGTGAGGCTGTTGTTTGGCCCAGTGTGTCTGCCGTTTGGCCCAGTATGACTGTCGTTTGGCTCATTGTGGCTACCGTTTGGCCCAGTGTGACTGTTGTTTGGGTCAGTGTGACTGTTGTTTGACTCAGTGTGGCTACCGTTTGGCCCAGTGTGACTGTTGTTTGGGTCAGTGTGACTGTTGTTTGGCCCAGTGTGGCTATCGTTTGGCCCAGTGTGGCTATCGTTTGGCCAGTGAGACAGTGTGTGGCCCAGTGTGACTGTTGTTTGGGCCAGTGTGACTGTTGTTTGGCCCAGTGTGGCTATCGTTTGGCCCTGTGAGTGTTGTTTGGCCCAGTGTGTCTGTTGTTTGGACCAGTGTGATTGTTGTTTGGTCCAGTGTGTCTGTCGTTTGGCCCAGTGTGCCTGTTGTTTTGACCAGTGTGCCTGTTGTTTGGCCCAGTGTGGTTGTTTTGTTGGCCCAGTGTGACTATCGTTTGGCCCAGTGTGGCCCAGTTGTTTGGCCCAGTGTGGTTGTTGTCTGGTCCAGTGTGGCTATCGTTTCACCCAGTGAGACTATTGTGTGGCCCAGTGTGGCTGTTGTTTGTCCCAGTGTGACTGCTGTTTGGCCCAGCGTGACTGTTGTTTGGCCCAGTGTGACTGTTGTTTGTCCCAGTGTGACTGCTGTTTGGCCCAGTGTGACTGTTATTTGGGCCAGTGTGACTGTCGTTTGGCCCAGTGTGACTGTTGTTTGGAACAGTGAGGCTGTTGTTTGGCCCAGTGTGTCTGCCGTTTGGCCCAGTATGACTGTCGTTTGGCTCATTGTGGCTACCGTTTGGCCCAGTGTGACTGTTGTTTGGGTCAGTGTGACTGTTGTTTGACTCAGTGTGGCTACCGTTTGGCCCAGTGTGACTGTTGTTTGGGTCAGTGTGACTGTTGTTTGGCCCAGTGTGGCTATCGTTTGGCCCAGTGTGGCTATCGTTTGGCCAGTGAGACAGTGTGTGGCCCAGTGTGACTGTTGTTTGGGCCAGTGTGACTGTTGTTTGGCCCAGTGTGGCTATCGTTTGGCCCTGTGAGTGTTGTTTGGCCCAGTGTGTCTGTTGTTTGGACCAGTGTGATTGTTGTTTGGTCCAGTGTGTCTGTCGTTTGGCCCAGTGTGCCTGTTGTTTTGACCAGTGTGCCTGTTGTTTGGCCCAGTGTGGTTGTTTTGTTGGCCCAGTGTGACTATCGTTTGGCCCAGTGTGGCCCAGTTCTTTGGCCCAGTGTGGTTGTTGTCTGGTCCAGTGTGGCTATCGTTTCACCCAGTGAGACTATTGTGTGGCCCAGTGTGGCTGTTGTTTGTCCCAGTGTGACTGCTGTTTGGCCCAGCGTGATTGTTGTTTGGCCCAGTGTGACTGTTGTTTGTCCCAGTGTGACTGCTGTTTGGCCCAGTGTGACTGTTATTTGGGCCAGTGTGACTGTCGTTTGGCCCAGTGTGACTGTTGTTTGGACCAGTGAGGCTGTTGTTTGGCCCAGTGTGTCTGCCGTTTGGCCCAGTGTGACTGTCGTTTGGCTCATTGTGGCTACCGTTTGGCCCAGTGTGACTGTTGTTTGGGTCAGTGTGACTGTTGTTTGACTCAGTGTGGCTACCGTTTGGCCCAGTGTGACTGTTGTTTGTGTCAGTGTGACTGTTGTTTGACTCAGTGTGGCTACCGTTTGGCCCAGTGTGACTGTTGTTTGTGTCAGTGTGACTGTTGTTTGGCCCAGTGTGACTGTTGTTTGGCCCAGTGTGGTTGTTGTTTGGCCCAGTGTGACTGTAGTTTTACCCAGTGTGACTGCCGTTTGGCCCAGTGTGACTATTGTTTGGCCCAGTGTGATTGTTTTTTGGCCCAGTGTGGCTATCGCTTGGCCCAGTGTGACTGTTGTTTGGCCCAGTGTGACTGTTGTTTGGCCCAGTGTGTCTGTTGTTTGGACCAGTGTGGCTATCGTTTGGCCCAGTGTGGGTATCGTTTGGGCCAGTGAGACAGTGTGTTGCCCAGTGTGACAGTTGTTTGGCCCAGTGTGTCTGTCGTTTGGCCCAGTGCGACTATCGTTTGGCCCAGTGTGTCTGTTGTTTGGCTCAGTGTGCCTGTCGTTTGGCCTAGTGTGGCTATCGTTTGGTCCAGTGTGACTGTTGTTTGGCCCAGTGTGGCTATCGTTTGGCCCAGTGTGGCTATCGTTTGGCCAGTGAGACAGTGTGTGGCCCAGTGTGACTGTTGTTTGGCCCAGTGTGTCTGTCGTTTGGCCCAGTGTGGCTATCGTTTGGTCCAGTGTGACTGTTGTTTGGCCCAGTGTGGCTATCGTTTGGCCAGTGAGACAGTGTGTGGCCCAGTGTGACTGTTGTTTGGCCCAGTGTGTCTGTCGTTTGGTCCAGTCGGCTATCGTTTGGCCCAGTGTGACTGTCGTTTTGGCCCAGTGTGTCTGTCGTTTGGCCCAGTGTGACTATCGTTTGGCCAGCGGGACAGTGTGTGGCCCAGTGTGACTGTTGTATGGCCCAATATGTCTGTCATTTGGCCCAGTGTGGCTATCGTTTGGCCAGTGAGAGAGTGTGCGGCCCAGTGTGACTGTCGTTTGGCCCAGTGTGGCTATCGTTTGGTCCAGTGTGACTGTTGTTTGGCCCAGTGTGGCTATCGTTTGGCCCAGTGTGGCTATCGTTTGGTCCAGTGTGACTGTTGTTTGGCCCAGTGTGGCTATCGTTTGGCCCAGTGTGGCTATCGTTTGGCCAGTGAGACAGTGTGTGGCCCAGTGTGACTGTTGTTTGGCCCAGTGTGTCTGTCGTTTGGTCCAGTCGGCTATCGTTTGGCCCAGTGTGACTGTCGTTTTGGCCCAGTGTGTTTGTCGTTTGGCCCAGTGTGACTATCGTTTGGCCAGTGAGACAGTGTGTGGCCCAGTGTGACTGTTGTATAGCCCAGTGTGTCTGTCGTTTGGCCCAGTGTGACTGTTGTTTGGCCCAGTGTGACTGTTGTTTGGCCCAGTGTGTCTGTTGTTTGGACCAGTGTGGCTATCGTTTGGCCCAGTGTGGGTATCGTTTGGGCCAGTGAGACAGTGTGTTGCCCAGTGTGACAGTTGTTTGGCCCAGTGTGTCTGTCGTTTGGCCCAGTGCGACTATCGTTTGGCCCAGTGTGTCTGTTGTTTGGCTCAGTGTGCCTGTCGTTTGGCCTAGTGTGGCTATCGTTTGGTCCAGTGTGACTGTTGTTTGGCCCAGTGTGGCTATCGTTTGGCCCAGTGTGGCTATCGTTTGGCCAGTGAGACAGTGTGTGGCCCAGTGTGACTGTTGTTTGGCCCAGTGTGTCTGTCGTTTGGCCCAGTGCGGCTATCGTTTGGTCCAGTGTGACTGTTGTTTGGCCCAGTGTGGCTATCGTTTGGCCAGTGAGACAGTGTGTGGCCCAGTGTGACTGTTGTTTGGCCCAGTGTGTCTGTCGTTTGGTCCAGTCGGCTATCGTTTGGCCCAGTGTGACTGTCGTTTTGGCCCAGTGTGTCTGTCGTTTGGCCCAGTGTGACTATCGTTTGGCCAGCGGGACAGTGTGTGGCCCAGTGTGACTGTTGTATGGCCCAATGTGTCTGTCGTTTGGCCCAGTGTGGCTATCGTTTGGCCAGTGAGACAGTGTGCGGCCCAGTGTGACTGTCCTTTGGCCCAGTGTGGCTATCGTTTGGTCCAGTGTGACTGTTGTTTGGCCCAGTGTGGCTATCGTTTGGCCCAGTGTGGCTATCGTTTGGCCCAGTGTGGCTATCGTTTGGCCCAGTGTGGCTATCGTTTGGCCAGTGAGACAGTGTGTGGCCCAGTGTGACTGTTGTTTGGCCCAGTGTGTCTGTCGTTTGGTCCAGTCGGCTATCGTTTGGCCCAGTGTGACTGTCGTTTTGGCCCAGTGTGTTTGTCGTTTGGCCCAGTGTGACTATCGTTTGGCCAGTGAGTCAGTGTGTGGCCCAGTGTGACTGTTGTATAGCCCAGTGTGTCTGTCGTTTGGCCCAGTGTGGCTATCGTTTGGCCAGTGAGACAGTGTGCGGCCCAGTGTGACTATCGTTTGGCCCAGTGCGGCTATCGTTTGGCTCAGTGTGACTGTTGTTTGGCCCAGTGTGGCTATCGTTTGGCCCAGTGTGACTGTTGTTTGGCCCAGTGTGGCTGTTGTTTGGCCCAGTGTGGCTGTTGTTTGGCCCATTGTGGCTGTTGTTTGGCCAAGTGTGGATGTCGTTTGTCCCAGTGTGCCTTTTGTTTGGCCCAGTGTGCCTGTTGTTTGGCCCAGTGTGACTGTTGTTTGGCCCAGTGTGACTATCGTTTGGCCCAGTGTGGCTATCGTTTGGCCCAGGATGACTGTTGTTTGGCCCAGTGAGGCTGTTGTTTGGCGCAGTGTGGATGTCGTTTGTCCCAGTGTGCCTGTTGCTTGGCTCAGTGTGACTGTTGTTTAGCCCAGTGAGGCTGCTGTTTAGCCCAGTGTTTCTTCCGTTTGGCCCAGTGTGAGTGTCGTTTGGCCAAGTGTGACTGACTTTTTTCCCAGTGTGACTGCTGTTTGGCCCAGTGTGACTGTTGTTTGGCCCAGGGTGGATATCGTTTGGCCCAGTGTGACTGTTGTTTGGCCCAGTGTGGCTATCGTTTGGCACAGTGTGGCTATCGTTTGGGCCAGTGAGACAGTTGTGTGGCCCAGTGTGTCTGTCGTTTGGACAAGTGTGGCTATTGTTTGGCCCAGTGTGGCTATCGTTTGGCCCAGTGTGACTGTTGTTTGGCCCAGTGTGACTGTTGTTTGGCCCAGTGTGACTGTTGTTTGGCCCAGTGTGACTGTAGTTTGGCCCAGTGTGGATGTCGTTTGTCCCAGTGTGACTGTTGTTTGGCCCAGTGTGACTGTTGTTTGGCCCAGTGAGGCAGTTGTTTGTCCCAATGTGACTGGTGTTTGGCCCAGTGTGACTGTCGTCTGGCCCAGTGTGGCTGTTGTTTGGCCAGTGTGGCTGTTGTTTGGCCCAGTGTGCCTGTTGTTTGGCCCAGTGTGACTTTTGTTTGGCCCAGTGTGACTGTTGTTTGGCCCAGTGTGACTGTTGTTTGGCCCAGTGTGACTGTCGTTTGGCCCAGTGTGACTGTCGTTTGGCCCAGTGTGGCTGTTGTTTGGCCCAGTGTGACTGTTGTTTGGCCCAGTGTGACTGTTGTTTGGCCCAGTGTGGCTATCGTTTGGCCAGTGAGACAGTGTGTGGCCCAGTGTGACTGTTGTTTGGCCCAGTGTGTCTGTCGTTTGGTCCAGTCGGCTATCGTTTGGCCCAGTGTGACTGTCGTTTTGGCCCAGTGTGTCTGTCGTTTGGCCCAGTGTGACTATCGTTTGGCCAGCGGGACAGTGTGTGGCCCAGTGTGACTGTTGTATGGCCCAATGTGTCTGTCGTTTGGCCCAGTGTGGCTATCGTTTGGCCAGTGAGACAGTGTGCGGCCCAGTGTGACTGTCGTTTGGCCCAGTGTGGCTATCGTTTGGTCCAGTGTGACTGTTGTTTGGCCCAGTGTGGCTATCGTTTGGCCCAGTGTGGCTATCGTTTGGCCAGTGAGACAGTGTGTGGCCCATGTGACTGTTGTTTGGCCCAGTGTGTCTGTCGTTTGGCCCAGTGTGGCTATCGTTTGGTCCAGTGTGACTGTTGTTTGGCCCAGTGTGGCTATCGTTTGGCCCAGTGTGGCTATCGTTTGGCCAGTGAGACAGTGTGTGGCCCAGTGTGACTGTTGTTTGGCCCAGTGTGTCTGTCGTTTGGCCCAGTGCGGCTATCGTTTGGTCCAGTGTGACTGTTGTTTGGCCCAGTGTGGCTATCGTTTGGCCAGTGAGACAGTGTGTGGCCCAGTGTGACTGTTGTTTGGCCCAGTGTGTCTGTCGTTTGGTCCAGTCGGCTATCGTTTGGCCCAGTGTGACTGTCGTTTTGGCCCAGTGTGTCTGTCGTTTGGCCCAGTGTGACTATCGTTTGGCCAGCGGGACAGTGTGTGGCCCAGTGTGACTGTTGTATGGCCCAATGTGTCTGTCGTTTGGCCCAGTGTGGCTATCGTTTGGCCAGTGAGACAGTGTGCGGCCCAGTGTGACTGTCCTTTGGCCCAGTGTGGCTATCGTTTGGTCCAGTGTGACTGTTGTTTGGCCCAGTGTGGCTATCGTTTGGCCCAGTGTGGCTATCGTTTGGCCCAGTGTGGCTATCGTTTGGCCCAGTGTGGCTATCGTTTGGCCAGTGAGACAGTGTGTGGCCCAGTGTGACTGTTGTTTGGCCCAGTGTGTCTGTCGTTTGGTCCAGTCGGCTATCGTTTGGCCCAGTGTGACTGTCGTTTTGGCCCAGTGTGTTTGTCGTTTGGCCCAGTGTGACTATCGTTTGGCCAGTGAGTCAGTGTGTGGCCCAGTGTGACTGTTGTATAGCCCAGTGTGTCTGTCGTTTGGCCCAGTGTGGCTATCGTTTGGCCAGTGAGACAGTGTGCGGCCCAGTGTGACTATCGTTTGGCCCAGTGCGGCTATCGTTTGGCTCAGTGTGACTGTTGTTTGGCCCAGTGTGGCTATCGTTTGGCCCAGTGTGACTGTTGTTTGGCCCAGTGTGGCTGTTGTTTGGCCCAGTGTGGCTGTTGTTTGGCCCATTGTGGCTGTTGTTTGGCCAAGTGTGGATGTCGTTTGTCCCAGTGTGCCTTTTGTTTGGCCCAGTGTGCCTGTTGTTTGGCCCAGTGTGACTGTTGTTTGGCCCAGTGTGACTATCGTTTGGCCCAGTGTGGCTATCGTTTGGCCCAGGATGACTGTTGTTTGGCCCAGTGAGGCTGTTGTTTGGCGCAGTGTGGATGTCGTTTGTCCCAGTGTGCCTGTTGCTTGGCTCAGTGTGACTGTTGTTTAGCCCAGTGAGGCTGCTGTTTAGCCCAGTGTTTCTTCCGTTTGGCCCAGTGTGAGTGTCGTTTGGCCAAGTGTGACTGACTTTTTTCCCAGTGTGACTGCTGTTTGGCCCAGTGTGACTGTTGTTTGGCCCAGGGTGGATATCGTTTGGCCCAGTGTGACTGTTGTTTGGCCCAGTGTGGCTATCGTTTGGCACAGTGTGGCTATCGTTTGGGCCAGTGAGACAGTTGTGTGGCCCAGTGTGTCTGTCGTTTGGACAAGTGTGGCTATTGTTTGGCCCAGTGTGGCTATCGTTTGGCCCAGTGTGACTGTTGTTTGGCCCAGTGTGACTGTTGTTTGGCCCAGTGTGACTGTTGTTTGGCCCAGTGTGACTGTAGTTTGGCCCAGTGTGGATGTCGTTTGTCCCAGTGTGACTGTTGTTTGGCCCAGTGTGACTGTTGTTTGGCCCAGTGAGGCAGTTGTTTGTCCCAATGTGACTGGTGTTTGGCCCAGTGTGACTGTCGTCTGGCCCAGTGTGGCTGTTGTTTGGCCAGTGTGGCTGTTGTTTGGCCCAGTGTGCCTGTTGTTTGGCCCAGTGTGACTTTTGTTTGGCCCAGTGTGACTGTTGTTTGGCCCAGTGTGACTGTTGTTTGGCCCAGTGTGACTGTCGTTTGGCCCAGTGTGACTGTCGTTTGGCCCAGTGTGGCTGTCGTTTGGCCCAGTGTGACTGTTGTTTGGCCCAGTGTGACTGTTGTTTGGCCCAGTGTGGCTATCGTTTGGCCAGTGAGACAGTGTGTGGCCCAGTGTGACTGTTGTTTGGCCCAGTGTGTCTGTCGTTTGGTCCAGTCGGCTATCGTTTGGCCCAGTGTGACTGTCGTTTTGGCCCAGTGTGTCTGTCGTTTGGCCCAGTGTGACTATCGTTTGGCCAGCGGGACAGTGTGTGGCCCAGTGTGACTGTTGTATGGCCCAATGTGTCTGTCGTTTGGCCCAGTGTGGCTATCGTTTGGCCAGTGAGACAGTGTGCGGCCCAGTGTGACTGTCGTTTGGCCCAGTGTGGCTATCGTTTGGTCCAGTGTGACTGTTGTTTGGCCCAGTGTGGCTATCGTTTGGCCCAGTGTGGCTATCGTTTGGTCCAGTGTGACTGTTGTTTGGCCCAGTGTGGCTATCGTTTGGCCCAGTGTGGCTATCGTTTGGCCAGTGAGACAGTGTGTGGCCCAGTGTGACTGTTGTTTGGCCCAGTGTGTCTGTCGTTTGGTCCAGTCGGCTATCGTTTGGCCCAGTGTGACTGTCGTTTTGGCCCAGTGTGTTTGTCGTTTGGCCCAGTGTGACTATCGTTTGGCCAGTGAGTCAGTGTGTGGCCCAGTGTGACTGTTGTATAGCCCAGTGTGTCTGTCGTTTGGCCCAGTGTGGCTATCGTTTGGCCAGTGAGACAGTGTGCGGCCCAGTGTGACTATCGTTTGGCCCAGTGCGGCTATCGTTTGGCTCAGTGTGACTGTTGTTTGGCCCAGTGTGGCTATCGTTTGGCCCAGTGTGACTGTTGTTTGTCCCAGTGTGCCTTTTGTTTGGCCCAGTGTGCCTGTTGTTTGGCCCAGTGTGACTGTTGTTTGGCCCAGTGTGACTATCGTTTGGCCCAGTGTGGCTATCGTTTGGCCCAGGATGACTGTTGTTTGGCCCAGTGAGGCTGTTGTTTGGCGCAGTGTGGATGTCGTTTGTCCCAGTGTGCCTGTTGCTTGGCTCAGTGTGACTGTTGTTTAGCCCAGTGAGGCTGCTGTTTAGCCCAGTGTTTCTTCCGTTTGGCCCAGTGTGAGTGTCGTTTGGCCAAGTGTGACTGACTTTTTTCCCAGTGTGACTGCTGTTTGGCCCAGTGTGACTGTTGTTTGGCCCAGGGTGGATATCGTTTGGCCCAGTGTGACTGTTGTTTGGCCCAGTGTGGCTATCGTTTGGCACAGTGTGGCTATCGTTTGGGCCAGTGAGACAGTTGTGTGGCCCAGTGTGACTGTTGTTTGGCCCAGTGTGTCTGTCGTTTGGACAAGTGTGGCTATTGTTTGGCCCAGTGTGGCTATCGTTTGGCCCAGTGTGGCTATCGTTTGGCCCAGTGTGACTGTTGTTTGGCCCAGTGTGACTGTTGTTTGGCCCAGTGTGACTGTTGTTTGGCCCAGTGTGACTGTAGTTTGGCCCAGTGTGGATGTCGTTTGTCCCAGTGTGACTGTTGTTTGGCCCAGTGTGACTGTTGTTTGGCCCAGTGAGGCAGTTGTTTGTCCCAATGTGACTGGTGTTTGGCCCAGTGTGACTGTCGTCTGGCCCAGTGTGGCTGTTGTTTGGCCAGTGTGGCTGTTGTTTGGCCCAGTGTGCCTGTTGTTTGGCCCAGTGTGACTTTTGTTTGGCCCAGTGTGACTGTTGTTTGGCCCAGTGTGACTGTTGTTTGGCCCAGTGTGACTGTCGTTTGGCCCAGTGTGGCTGTCGTTTGGCCCAGTGTGACTGTTGTTTGGCCCAGTGTGACTGTTGTTTGGTCCAGTGTGTCTGCCGTTTGGCCCAGTGTGACTGTCATTTGGCCTAGTGTGGCTGTTTTTTGGCCCAGTGTGGCTATCATTTGGCCCAGTGTGCCTGATGTTTGGCCCAGTGTGACTGTTGTTTGGCCCAGTGTGACTGTTGTTTGGCCCAGTGTGGCTATCGTTTGGCCCAGTGTGCCTGATGTTTGGCCCAGTGTGCCTGTTGTTTGGCCCAGTGTGACTGTTGTTTGGCCCAGTGTGACTATCGTTTGGCCCAGTGTGGCTATCGTTTGGCCCAGGATGACTGTTGTTTGGCCCAGTGAGGCTGTTGTTTGGCGCAGTGTGGATGTCGTTTGTCCCAGTGTGCCTGTTGCTTGGCTCAGTGTGACTGTTGTTTAGCCCAGTGAGGCTGCTGTTTAGCCCAGTGTTTCTTCCGTTTGGCCCAGTGTGAGTGTCGTTTGGCCAAGTGTGACTGACGTTTTTCCCAGTGTGACTGCTGTTTGGCCCAGTGTGACTGTTGTTTGGCCCAGGGTGGATATCGTTTGGCCCAGTGTGACTGTTGTTTGGCCCAGTGTGGCTATCGTTTGGCACAGTGTGGCTATCGTTTGGGCCAGTGAGACAGTTGTTTGGCCCAGTGTGTCTGTCGTTTGGACAAGTGTGGCTATTGTTTGGCCCAGTGTGGCTATCGTTTGGCCCAGTGTGACTGTTGTTTGGCACAGTGTGACTGTTGTTTGGCCCAGTGTGACTGTAGTTTGGCCCAGTGTGACTGTAGTTTGGCCCAGTGTGGATGTCGTTTGTCCCAGTGTGACTGTTGTTTGGCCCAGTGTGACTGTTGTTTGGCCCAGTGAGGCAGTTGTTTGTCCCAATGTGACTGGTGTTTGGCCCAGTGTGACTGTCGTCTGGCCCAGTGTGGCTGTTGTTTGGCCAGTGTGGCTGTTGTTTGGCCCAGTGTGGCTGTTGTTTGGCCCAGTGTGACTTTTGTTTGGCCCAGTGTGACTGTTGTTTGGCCCAGTGTGACTGTTGTTTGGCCCAGTGTGACTGTCGTTTGGCCCAGTGTGACTGTTGTTTGGCCCAGTGTGACTGTTGTTTGGCCCAGTGTGACTGTTGTTTGGTCCAGTGTGTCTGCCGTTTGGCCCAGTGTGACTGTCATTTGGCCCAGTGTGACTGTTGTTTGGCCCAGTGTGCGTATCGTTTGGCCCAGTGTGCCTGATGTTTGGCCCAGTGTGACTGTTGTTTGGCCCAGTGTGTCTGTTGTTTGGACCAGTGTGGCTATCGTTTGGCCCAGTGTGGGTATCGTTTTGGCCAGTGAGACAGTGTGTTGCCCAGTGTGACAGTTGTTTGGCCCAGTGTGTCTGTCGTTTGGCCCAGTGTGACTATCGTTTGGCCCAGTGTGCCTGTCGTTTGGCACAGTGTGCCTGTCGTTTGTCCCAGTGTGGCTATCGTTTGGTCCAGTGTGACTGTTGTTTAGCCCAGTGTGGCTATCGTTTGGCGCAGTGTGGCTATCGTTTGGCCAGTGAGACAGTGTGTGGCCCATGTGACTGTTGTTTGGCCCAGTGTGTCTGTCGTTTGGCCCAGTGTGGCTATCGTTTGGTCCAGTGTGACTGTTGTTTGGCCCAGTGTGGCTATCGTTTGGCCCAGTGTGGCTATTGTTTGGCCAGTGAGACAGTGTGTGGCCCAGTGTGACTGTTGTTTGGCCCAGTGTGTCTGTCATTTGGCCCAGTGCGGCTATCGTTTGGCCCAGTGTGACTGTCGTTTTGGCCCAGTGTGTCTGTCGTTTGGCCCAGTGTGACTATCGTTTGGCCAGTGAGACAGTGTGTGGCCCAGTGTGACTGTTGTATGGCCCAGTGTGGCTGTTTTTTGGCCCAGTGTGACTATCGTTTGGCCCAGTGTGGCTATCGTTTGGCCCAGTGTGACTGTCGTTTGGCCCAGTGTGGCTATCGTTTGGCCCAGTGTGCCTGATGTTTGGCCCAGTGTGACTGTTGATTGGCCCAGTGTGACTGTTGTTTGGCCCAGTGTGGCTATCGTTTGGCCCAGTGTGCCTGATGTTTGGCCCAGTGTGCCTGTTGTTTGGCCCAGTGTGACTGTTGTTTGGCCCAGTGTGACTATCGTTTGGCCCAGTGTGGCTATCGTTTGGCCCAGGATGACTGTTGTTTGGCCCAGGATGACTGTTGTTTGGCGCAGTGTGGATGTCGTTTGTCCCAGTGTGCCTGTTGCTTGGCTCAGTGTGACTGTTGTTTAGCCCAGTGAGGCTGCTGTTTAGCCCAGTGTTTCTTCCGTTTGGCCCAGTGTGAGTGTCGTTTGGCCAAGTGTGACTGACGTTTTTCCCGGTGTGACTGCTGTTTGGCCCAGTGTGACTGTTGTTTGGCCCAGGGTGGATATCGTTTGGCCCAGTGTGACTGTTGTTTGGCCCAGTGTGGCTATCGTTTGGCACAGTGTGGCTATCGTTTGGGCCAGTGAGACAGTTGTTTGGCCCAGTGTGTCTGTCGTTTGGACAAGTGTGGCTATTGTTTGGCCCAGTGTGGCTATCGTTTGGCCCAGTGTGACTGTTGTTTGGCCCAGTGTGACTGTTGTTTGGCCCAGTGTGACTGTCGTTTGTTCCAGAGTGACTGTTGGTTGGCCCAGTTTGACTGTTGTTTGGCCCAGTGTGGATGTCGTTTGTCCCAGTGTGACTGTTGTTTGGCCCAGTGTGACTGTTGTTTGGCCCAGTGTGACTGTCGTTTGGCCCAGTGCGACTATCGTTTGGCCCAGTGTGTCTGTTGTTTGGCTCAGTGTGCCTGTCGTTTGGCCTAGTGTGGCTATCGTTTGGTCCAGTGTGACTGTTGTTTGGCCCAGTGTGGCTATCGTTTGGCCCAGTGTGGCTATCGTTTGGCCAGTGAGACAGTGTGTGGCCCAGTGTGACTGTTGTTTGGCCCAGTGTGTCTGCCGTTTGGCCCAGTGTGGCTATCGTTTGGTCCAGTGTGACTGTTGTTTGGCCCAGTGTGGCTATCGTTTGGCCAGTGAGACAGTGTGTGGCCCAGTGTGACTGTTGTTTGGCCCAGTGTGTCTGTCGTTTGGTCCTGTCGGCTATCGTTTGGCCCAGTGTGACTGTCGTTTTGGCCCAGTGTGTCTGTCGTTTGGCCCAGTGTGACTATCGTTTGGCCAGTGAGACAGTGTGTGGCCCAGTGTGACTGTTGTATGGCCCAGTGTGTCTGTCGTTTGGCCCAGTGTGGCTATCGTTTGGCCAGTGAGACAGGGTGCGGCCCAGTGTGACTGTCGTTTGGCCCAGTGTGGCTATCGTTTGGTCCAGTGTGACTGTTGTTTGTCCCAGTGTGGCTATCGTTTGGCCCAGTGTGGCTATCGTTTGGCCAGTGAGACAGTGTGTGGCCCAGTGTGACTGTTGTTTGGCCCAGTGTGTCTGTCGTTTGGTCCAGTCGGCTATCGTTTGGCCCAGTGTGACTGTCGTTTTGGCCCAGTGTGTCTGTCGTTTGGCCCAGTGTGACTATCGTTTGGCCAGTGAGACAGTGTGCGGCCCAGTGTGACTGTTGTTTGGCCCAGTGTGTCTGTCGTTCGGCTCAGTGTGACTATCGTTTGGCCCAGTGCGGCTATCGTTTGGTTCAGTGTGACTGTTGTTTGGCCCAGTGTGGCTATCGTTTGGCCCAGTGTGACTGTTGTTTGGCCCAGTGTGGCTGTTGTTTGGCCCATTGTGACTGTTGTTTGGCCAAGTGTGGATGTCGTTTGTCCCAGTGTGCCTTTTGTTTGGCCCAGTGTGCCTGTTGTTTGGCCCAGTGTGACTGTTGTTTGGCCCAGTGTGACTATCGTTTGGCCCAGTGTGGCTATCGTTTGGCCCAGGATGACTGTTGTTTGGCCCAGTGAGGCTGTTGTTTGGCGCAGTGTGGATGTCGTTTGTCCCAGTGTGCCTGTTGCTTGGCTTAGTGTGACTGTTGTTTAGCCCAGTGAGGCTGCTGTTTAGCCCAGTGTTTCTTCCGTTTGAACATAGAACATAGAACATAGAAGAATACAGCGCAGTACAGGCCCTTGGGCCCTCGATGTTGCGCCGATCCAAGCCCACCTAAACTACACTAACCCACTATCCTCCATATACCTATCCAATGCCCTCTTAAATGCCCATAAAGAGGGAGAGTCCACCACTGTTACTGGCAAGGCATTCCATGAACTAACGACTCGCTGAGTGAAGAACCTACCCCTAACATCAGTCCTATATCTACCCCCCCTTAATTTAAAGCTATGCCCCCTTGTAATACCCGACTCAATACGCGGGAAAAGGTTCATACTGTCGACCCTATCTAACCCCCTAATCATCTTGTACACCTCAATCAAGTCACCCCTAAACCTTCTTTTCTCTAGTGAAAACAGCCCCAAGTGCCTCAGTCTTTCCTCATACGATTTTCCTTCCATACCAGGCAACATCCTGGTAAACCTCCTCTGCACCCGTTCCAATGCCTCCACATCCTTCCTAAAGTATGGCGACCAAAACTGCACACAATATTCCAGATGCGGCCGTACCAGAGTCTTATACAACTGCATCATGACCTCAGGACTCCGGAACTCAATTCCTCTACCAATAAAAGCCAGTACGCCATATGCCTTCCTCACCGCACTATTTACCTGGGTGGCAACTTTCAGAGATCTGTGTACATGGACACCAAGATCCCTCTGCTCATCCACACGACCAAGTATCCGACCATTAGCCCAGTACCCCATCTTTTTGTTATTCTTCCCAAAGTGAATCACCTCGCACTTAGCTACATTGAATTCCATCTGCCACCTTTCTGCCCAGCTCTGCAGCTTCTCTATATCCTGCTGTAACCTGCCACATGCTTCCTCACTGTCAACAACTCCTCCGACTTTCGTATCATCCGCAAACTTGCTCACCCAACCTTCTAACCCCTCTTCCAGGTCATTTATAAAAATGACAAACTGCAATGGTCCCAAAACAGATCCTTGCGGAACACCGCTAGTGACGGCACTCCATGAAGAAACTTTGCCATCAACTACTACCCTCTGTCTTCTTCCATCCAGCCAATTCCTAATCCAAACCTCCAACTCACCCTCAATGCCATATCTCCGTATTTTCTGCAGTAGCCTACCATGGGGAACCTTATCAAACGCCTTACTAAAATCCATATATACCACATCTACCGCTTTCCCCTCATCAACCTCCTTCGTCACCTTTTCAAAGAATTCAATAAGGTTTGTGAGGCACGACTTGCCCTTCACAAAACCATGCTGACTATCCTTGATCACATTATTCCTATCTAGATGTGCATAAATCCTATCCCTTACAATTCTCTCTAAGACTTTGCCCACAACAGAAGTGAGACTCACCGGCCTATAGTTACTAGGGCTATCCCTACTCCCCTTTTTGAACAAGGGAACCACATTTGCTATCCTCCAGTCTTCTGGGACTACTCCTGTAGACAACGAGGACATAAAAATCAAGGCCAATGGCTCTGCAATCTCCTCCCTTGCTTCCCAGAGAATCCTAGGATAAATGCCATCAGGCCCAGGGGACTTATCTATTTTCACCTTTTCCAGGATTTCCAACACCTCTTCTCTACATACCTCAAAGCCATCCATTCTACTTATTTGTGCCTCAGTATTCTCATCGACAACAATGCCCTGTTCCTGAGTGAATACTGAAGAAAAGTATTCATTCAGTGTCTCCCCAATCTCTTCCGCCTCCACACGCAACTTCCCCCTACTATCCTTGACTGGACCTATTCCTACCCTAGTCATTCTTTTATTCCTAACATACCTATAGAAAGCCTTAGGGTTTTCCCTAATCCTATCTACTAAGGACCTTTCATGTCCCCTCCTTGCTGCTTTTAGCTCTCTCTTCAGGTCCTTCCTGGCTACCCTATAACTCTCAATCGCCCCAATTGAACCTTCACGTCTCATCTTGAGATAGGCCGCCCTCTTCCATTTAACAAGGGATTCCAATTCCTTATTAAACCACGGCTCCCTCGCACGACCCTTTCCTTCCTGCCTGACAGGTACATAATTATCAAGGACACTCAATAGTTGCCCCTTGAACAAGTTCCACATATCATTTACACTCTTGCCTTGGAGTCTACTTTTCCAAGCCACACATCCTAAGTCATGCCTCACCGCATCATAATTTCCCTTACCCCAGCTATAATTCTTGCCCTGTAGTACACACTTATCCCTCTCCATCACGAGAGTAAAAATCACCGAATTATGGTCACTATCCCCAAAGTGCTCACCTACCTCTAATTCTAACACCTGGCCTGGTTCGTTACCCAGAACCAAATCCAGTATGGCCTCACCTCTTGTTGGCCTGTCTACATATTGTGTCAGGAAACTCTCCTGCACACATTGAACAAACACTGACCCATCTAACGAACTTGAGCTATAGCTTTCCCAATCAATATCAGGAAAGTTAAAGTCCCCCATAACAACCACCCTATTACTGTCACTCATCTCCTGAATCACCTTCCCTATCCTTTCTTCAATGATTCTAGGACTATTAGGAGGCCTGTAAAAGACTCCTAACAGGGTGACCTCACCTTTCCTATTCCTAACCTCAGCCCAAACTACCTCAGATGGCAAGTCCTCATCCATCGTCCTTTCCACCGCTGTAATACTATCTTTGACAAGCAATGCCACACCTCCCCCTCTTTTACCCCCACCTCTGACCCTACTAAAACATTTAAATCCCGGAACCTGCAACAGCCAATCCTGTCCCTGTTCTAGCCATGTCACCGTAATAGCCACAACATCGAAGTCCCAGGTACCAACCCACGCTGCAAGTTCACCTACCTTATTTCGTATACTTCTTGCATTGAAGTATACACACTTCAAGCCACTTTCCTGTTTACAGGCACCCTCCTTGGAAATTGATGCCATGTTCCTCACCTCCCTACACTCCAGGCCCTGCACCCTGAAGCTACAATCTGGGTTCCCATGCCCCTGCCGAGTTAGTTTAAACCCCCCCCAAGAGCACTAGCAAACCTCCCCCCAAGGATACTGGTTCCCCTCAGGTTCAGGTGTAGACCATCCTGTTTATAGAGGTCCCACCGTCCCCAGAAAGAACCCCAGTTATCCAAAAACTGGAACCCCTCCCTCCTGCACCATCCCTGAAGCCACGCATTTAATTGTTCTCTCTCCCTATTCCTCGAATCTCTATCACGTGGCACGGGTAACAAACCAGAGACAACAACTCTGTTTGTTCTAACTCCAAGCTTCCAACCTAGCTCCCTGAAAGCCTGTCTAACATCCTCAGCACTCCTCCTACCTATGTTGTTGGTGCCAATGTGGACCACGACTTCGGGTTGCTCCCCCTCCCCCTCCAGGACCCGGAAAACACGATCAGAGACATCACGTACCCTTGCACCTGGGAGGCAACATACCAAACGTGAGTCTCTCTCGTTCCCACAAAACCGCCTATCTGTGCCCCTAACTATCGAGTCCCCAATTACTACTGCTCTGCTCTTCTTCACCCTTCCCTTCTGAGTAACGGGGACAGGCTCCGTGCCAGAGACCTGAGCCCTGTTACTTACCCCTGGTAAGTCATCCCCCCCACAAGTATCCAAAACGGTATACTTGTTCTTGAGGGGAATGGCCGCAGGAGGTCCCTGCACTGGCTGCTTCCTCCCAGTCCCCCTCACTGTAACCCATCTATCTGCCATCTTTGGAGTTACTACTTCCCTATAACTCTGATCTATGACCCCCTCTGCCTCCCGAATGATCCGAAGTTCATCCAACTCCAGCTCCAGTTCCCTAACACGGTCTTGGAGGAGCTGGAGATGGGTGCACTTCCTGCAAGTGTAATCGGCAGGGACGTCGATGGCATCCCTCACCTCATACATGTTGCAGGAGGAACATTGCACTGCCTTCACTGCCATCCCTCTAAAGCTAACTGTTTAAACAAAAACTGTGTCTAAATAATACAAGCAAAATTCAGCACTTACCTGCTTGCCACAACTGATGTTATTATTAGGTTAGAGGAGGAGGGCGGGTGGGAGGCACTACCCGTGTAGTGCCTCGGGTTCCTCTCCTTCACGCTTTTAAAGGGGGAAAAAACTCACCCAGCTAAGCTTACACTAACTGCTTCCGGGTCTCGGCTGCCCCTCTGCTTGCCGTCACTTCCTCTGCTGCTCCCGCTCTTTCTGTGAAGGAGAGAGAAAACAAAACACCGATGCCCGCTACAGGTAAGTAATTTTGAAAAAAACTCTTACCTTAGCTGTAGTCTCCCGGGTTCACCTCAACTCGGCCGCTGCTCCCACTCAAAATGGCCCAGTGTGAGTGTCGTTTGGCCAAGTGTGACTGACGTTTTTCCCAGTGTGACTGCTGTTTGGCCCAGTGTGACTGTTGTTTGGCCCAGTGTGGCTATCGTTTGGGCCAGTGAGACAGTTGTGTGGCCCAGTGTGACTGTTGTTTGGCCCAGTGTGTCTGTCGTTTGGACAAGTGTGGCTATTGTTTGGCCCAGTGTGGCTATCGTTTGGCCCAGTGTGACTGTTGTTTGGCCCAGTGTGACTGTTGTTTGGCCCAGTGTGACTGTAGTTTGGCCAAGTGTGGATGTCGTTTGTCCCAGTGTGACTGTTGTTTGGCCCAGTGTGACTGTTGTTTGGCCCAGTGAGGCAGTTGTTTGTCCCAATGTGACTGGTGTTTGGCCCAGTGTGACTGTCGTCTGGCCCAGTGTGGCTGTTGTTTGGCCAGTGTGGCTGTTGTTTGGCCCAGTGTGACTGTTGTTTGGCCCAGTGTGACTTTTGTTTGGCCCAGTGTTACTGTTGTTTGGCCCAGTGTGACTGTTGTTTGGCCCAGTGTGACTGTCGTTTGGCCCAGTGTGGCTGTTGTTTGGCCCAGTGTGACTGTTGTTTGGTCCAGTGTGGCTATTGTTTGGCCCAGTGTGGCTATCGTTTGGCCCAGTGTGACTGTTGTTTGGCACAGTGTGACTGTTGTTTGGCCCAGTGTGACTGTTGTTTGGCCCAGTGTGACTGTAGTTTGGCCCAGTGTGGATGTCGTTTGTCCCAGTGTGACTGTTGTTTGGCCCAGTGTGACTGTTGTTTGGCCCAGTGAGGCAGTTGTTTGTCCCAATGTGACTGGTGTTTGGCCCAGTGTGACTGTCGTCTGGCCCAGTGTGGCTGTTGTTTGGCCAGTGTGGCTGTTGTTAGGCCCAGTGTGACTGTTGTTTGGCCCAGTGTGACTTTTGTTTGGCCCAGTGTGACTGTTGTTTGGCCCCGTGTGCCTGTTGTTAGGCCCAGTGTGACTGTTGTTTGGCCCAGTGTGACTGTTGTTTGGCCCAGTGTGTCTGTCGTTTGGACAAGTGTGGCTATTGTTTGGCCCAGTGTGGCTATCGTTTGGCCCAGTGTGACTGTTGTTTGGCCCAGTGTGACTGTTGTTTGGCCCAGTGTGACTGTAGTTTGGCCCAGTGTGAGTGTCGTTTGACCCAGTGTGACTGGTGTTTGGCCCAGTGTGACTGTCGTCTGGCCCAGTGTGGCTGTTGTTTGGCCAGTGTGGCTGTTGTTTGGCCCAGTGTGACTGTTGTTTGGCCCAGTGTCACTTTTGTTTGGCCCAGTGTGACTGTTGTTTGGCCCAGTGTGACTGTTGTTTGGCCCAGTGTGACTGACGATTGGCCCAGTGTGGCTGTCGTTTGGCCCAGTGTGACTGTTGTTTGGCCCAGTGTGACTGTTGTTTGGTCCAGTGTGTCTGCCGTTTGGCCCAGTGTGACTGTTTTTTGGCCCAGTGTGGCTGTTTTTTGGCCCAGTGTGGCTATCATTTGGCCCAGTGTGCCTGATGTTTGGCCCAGTGTGACTGTTGTTTGGCCCAGTGTGACTGTTGTTTGGCCCAGTGTGGCTATCGTTTGGCCCAGTGTGCCTGATGTTTGGCCCAGTGTGCCTGTTGTTTGGCCCAGTGTGACTATCGTTTGGCCCAGTGTGGCTATCGTTTGGCCCAGGATGACTGTTGTTTGGCCCAGTGAGGCTGTTGTTTGGCGCAGTGTGGATGTCGTTTGTCCCAGTGTGCCTGTTGCTTGGCTCAGTGTGACTGTTGTTTAGCCCAGTGAGGCTGCTGTTTAGCCCAGTGTTTCTTCCGTTTGGCCAAGTGTGAGTGTCGTTTGGCCAAGTGTGACTGACGTTTTTCCCAGTGTGACTGCTGTTTGGCCCAGTGTGACTGTTGTTTGGCCCAGGGTGGATATCGTTTGGCCCAGTGTGACTGTTGTTTGGCCCAGTGTGGCTATCGTTTGGCACAGTGTGGCTATCGTTTGGGCCAGTGAGACAGTTGTTTGGCCCAGTGTGTCTGTCGTTTGGACAAGTGTGGCTATTGTTTGGCCCAGTGTGACTGTTGTTTGGCACAGTGTGACTGTTGTTTGGCCCAGTGTGACTGTTGTTTGGCCCAGTGTGACTGTAGTTTGGCCCAGTGTGGATGTCGTTTGTCCCAGTGTGACTGTTGTTTGGCCCAGTGTGACTGTTGTTTGGCCCAGTGAGGCAGTTGTTTGTCCCAATGTGACTGGTGTTTGGCCCAGTGTGACTGTCGTCTGGCCCAGTGTGGCTGTTGTTTGGCCAGTGTGGCTGTTGTTTGGCCCAGTGTGACTGTTGTTTGGCCCAGTGTGACTTTTGTTTGGCCCAGTGTGACTGTTGTTTGGCCCAGTGTGACTGTTGTTTGGCCCAGTGTGACTGTCGTTTGGCCCAGTGTGGCTGTTGTTTGGCCCAGTGTGACTGTTGTTTGGCCCAGTGTGACTGTTGTTTGGTCCAGTGTGTCTGCCGTTTGGCCCAGTGTGACTGTCATTTGGCCCAGTGTGGCTGTTTTTTGGCCCAGTGTGGCTATTGTTTGGCCCAGTGTGCCTGATGTTTGGCGTAGTGTGACTGTTGTTTGGCCCAGTGTGACTGTTGTTTGGTCTAGTGTGTCTGCCGTTTGGCCCAGTGTGACTGTCATTTGGCCCAGTGTGACTGTTGTTTGGCCCAGTGTGGCTATCGTTTGGCCCAGTGTGCCTGATGTTTGGCCCAGTGTGACTGTTGTTTGGCCCAGTGTGTCTGTTGTTTGGACCAGTGTGGCTATCGTTTGGCCCAGTGTGGGTCTCGTTTTGGCCAGTGAGACAGTGTGTTGCCCAGTGTGTCTGTCGTTTGGCCCAGTGTGACTATCGTTTGGCCCAGTGTGCCTGTCGTTTGGCCCAGTGTGCCTGTCGTTTGTCCCAGTGTGGCTATCGTTTGGTCCAGTGTGACTGTTGTTTAGCCCAGTGTGGCTATCGTTTGGCACAGTGTGGCTATCGTTTGGCCAGTGAGACAGTGTGTGGCCCATGTGACTGTTGTTTGGCCCAGTGTGTCTGTCGTTTGGCCCAGTGTGGCGATCGTTTGGTCCAGTGTGACTGTTGTTTGGCCCAGTGTGGCTATCGTTTGGCCCAGTGTGGCTATTGTTTGGCCAGTGAGACAGTGTGTGGCCCAGTGTGACGGTTGTTTGGCCCAGTGTGTCTGTCATTTGGCCCAGTGCGGCTATCGTTTGGCCCAGTGTGACTGTCGTTTTGGCCCAGTGTGTCTGTCGTTTGGCCCAGTGTGACTATCGTTTGGCCAGTGAGACAGTGTGTGGCCCAGTGTGACTGTTGTATGGCCCGGTGTGTCTGTCGTTTGGCCCAGTGTGGCTATCGTTTGGCCAGTGAGACAGTGTGCGGCCCAGTGTGACTGTTGTTTGGCCCAGTGTGTCTGTCGTTTGGCCCAGTGTGACTATCGTTTGGCCCAGTGTGGCTATCGTTTGATCCAGTGTGACTGTTGTTTGGCCCAGTGTGGCTATCGTTTGGCCCAGTGTGACTGTCGTTTGGCCCAGTGTGGCTGTTGTTTGGCCCATTGTGACTGTTGTTTGGCCAAGTGTGGATGTCGTTTGTCCCAGTGTGCCTGTTGTTTGGCCCAGTGTGCCTGTTGTTAGGCCCAGTGTGACTGTTGTTTGGCCCAGTGTGACTATCGTTTGGCCCAGTGTGGCTATCGTTTGGCCCAGTGTGACTGTTGTTTGGCCCAGTGAGGCTGTTGTTTGGCCCAGTGTGGATGTCGTTTGTCCCAGTGTGCCTGTTGCTTGGCTCAGTGTGACTGTTGTTTATCCCAGTGAGGCTGCTGTTTAGCCCAATGTTTCTTCCGTTTGGCCCAGTGTGAGTGTCGTTTGGCCCAGTGTGGCTATCGTTTGGCCCAGTGTGACTGAGGTTTTTCCCAGTGTGACTGCTGTTTGGCCCAGTGTAACTGTTGTTTGGCCCAGGGTGGATATCGTTTGGCCCAGTGTGACTTTTGTTTGGCCCAGTGTGGCTATCGTTTGGCACAGTGTGGCTATCGTTTGGGCCAGTGAGACAGTTGTGTGGCCCAGTGTGACTGTTGTTTGGCCCAGTGTGTCTGTCGTTTGGACAAGTGTGGCTGTTGTTTGGCCCAGTGTGACTGTAGTTTGGCCCAGTGTGACTGTCGTTTGTCCCAGTGTGACTGTTGTTTGGCCCAGTGTGACTGTTGTTTGGCCCAGTGTGGATGTCGTTTGTCCCATTGTGACTGTTGTTTGGCCCAGTGTGACTGTCGTTTGGCCAAGTGTGACTGAAGTTTTTCCCAGTGTGACTGCTGTTTGGCCCAGTGTGACTGTTGTTTGGCACAGGGTGGATATCGTTTGGCCCAGTGTGACTGTTGTTTGGCCCAGTGTGGCTATCGTTTGGCCCAGTGTGGCTATCGTTTGGGCCAGTGAGACAGTTGTGTGGCCCAGTGTGACTGTTGTTTGGCCCAGTGTGTCTGTCGTTTGGACAAGTGTGGCTATTGTTTGGCCCAGTGTGGCTATCGTTTGGCCCAGTGTGACTGTTGTTTGGCCCAGTGTGACTGTAGTTTGGCCCAGTGTGACTGTCGTTTGTTCCAGTGTGACTGTTGGTTGGCCCAGTTTGACTGTTGTTTGGCCCAGTGTGGATGTCGTTTGTCCCATTGTGACTGTTGTTTGGCCCAGTGTGACTGTTGTTTGGCCCGAGTGAGGCAGTTGTTTGTCCCAATGTGACTGGTGTTTGGCCCAGTGTGACTGTCGTCTGGCCCAGTGTGGCTGTTGTTTGGCCTGTGTGGCTGTTGTTTGGCCCAGTGTGACTGTTGTTTGGCCCAGTGTGACTTTTGTTTGGCCCAGTGTGACTGTTGTTTGGCCCAGTGAGGCAGTTGTTTGTCCCAATGTGACTGGTGTTTGGCCCAGTGTGACTGTCGTTTGGCCCAGTGTGCCTGTTGTTTGGCCAGTGTGGCTGTTGTTTGGCTCAGTGTGACTGTTGTTTGGCCCAGTGTGACTTTTGTTTGGCCCAGTGTGACTGTTTTTTGGCCCAGTGTGACTGTCGTTTGGCCCAGTGTGACTGTGGTTTGGCCCAGTGTGGCTGTTGTTTGGCCCAGTGTGACTGTTGTTTGGTCCAGTGAGGCTGTTGTTTGTCCCAATGTGACTGTTGTTTGGCCCAGTGTGACTGTCGTTTGGCCCAGTGTGACTGTTGTTTGGCCCAGTGTGTCTGTCGTTTGGTCCAGTCGGCTATCGTTTGGCCCAGTGTGACTGTCGTTTTGGCCCAGTGTGTCTGTCGTTTGGCCCAGTGTGACTATTGTTTGGCCAGTGAGACAGTGTGTGGCCCAGTGTGACTGTTGTATGGCCCAGTGTGTCTGTCGTTTGGCCCAGTGTGGCTATCGTTTGGCCAGTGAGACAGTGTGCGGCCCAGTGTGACTGTTGTTTGGCCCAGTGTGTCTGTCGTTTGGCTCAGTGTGACTATCGTTTGGCCCAGTGCGGCTATCGTTATGGCTCAGTGTGACTGTTGTTTGGCCCAGTGTGGCTATCGTTTGGCCCAGTGTGACTGTTGTTTGGCCCAGTGTGGCTGTTGTTTGGCCCATTGTGACTGTTGTTTGGCCAAGTGTGGATGTCGTTTGTCCCAGTGTGCCTGTTGTTTGGCCCAGTGTGCCTGTTGTTAGGCCCAGTGTGACTGTTGTTTGGCCCAGTGTGACTGTTGTTTGGCCCAGTGTGTCTGTCGTTTGGACAAGGGTGGCTATTGTTTGGCCCAGTGTGGCTATCGTTTGGCCCAGTGTGACTGTTGTTTGGCCCAGTGTGACTGTTGTTTGGCCCAGTGTGACTGTTGTTTGGCCCAGTGTGACTGTAGTTTGGCCCAGTGTGGATGTCGTTTGTCCCAGTGTGACTGTTTGGCCCAGTGTGACTGTTGTTTGGCCCAGTGAGGCAGTTGTTTGTCCCAATGTGACTGGTGTTTAGCCCAGTGTGACTGTCGTCTGGCCCAGTGTGGCTGTCGTTTGGCCAGTGTGGCTGTTGTTTGGCCCAGTGTGACTGTTGTTTGGCCCAGTGTGACTTTTGTTTGGCCCAGTGTGACTGTTGTTTGGCCCAGTGTGACTGTTGTTTGGCCCAGTGTGACTGTCGTTTGGCCCAGTGTTGCTGTCGTTTGGCCCAGTGTGACTGTTGTTTGGCCCAGTGTGACTGTTGTTTGGTCCAGTGTGTCTGCCGTTTGGCCCAGTGTGACTGTCATTTGGCCCAGTGTGGCTGTTTTTTGGCCCAGTGTGGCTATCATTTGGCCCAGTGTGCCTGATGTTTGGCCCAGTGTGACTGTTGTTTGGCCCAGTGTGACTGTTGTTTGGCCCAGTGTGGCTATCGTTTGGCCCAGTGTGCCTGATGTTTGGCCCAGTGTGCCTGTTGTTTGGCCCAGTGTGACTGTTGTTTGGCCCAGTGTGACTATCGTTTGGCCCAGTGTGGCTATCGTTTGGCCCAGGATGACTGTTGTTTGGCCCAGTGAGGCTGTTGTTTGGCGCAGTGTGGATGTCGTTTGTCCCAGTGTGCCTGTTGCTTGGCTCAGTGTGACTGTTGTTTAGCCCAGTGAGGCTGCTGTTTAGCCCAGTGTTTCTTCCGTTTGGCCCAGTGTGAGTGTCGTTTGGCCAAGTGTGACTGACGTTTTTCCCAGTGTGACTGCTGTTTGGCCCAGTGTGACTGTTGTTTGGCCCAGGGTGGATATCGTTTGGCCCAGTGTGACTGTTGTTTGGCCCAGTGTGGCTATCGTTTGGCACAGTGTGGCTATCGTTTGGGCCAGTGAGACAGTTGTTTGGCCCAGTGTGTCTGTCGTTTGGACAAGTGTGGCTATTGTTTGGCCCAGTGTGGCTATCGTTTGGCCCAGTGTGACTGTTGTTTGGCACAGTGTGACTGTTGTTTGGCCCAGTGTGACTGTTGTTTGGCCCAGTGTGACTGTAGTTTGGACCAGTGTGGATGTCGTTTGTCCCAGTGTGACTGTTGTTTGGCCCAGTGTGACTGTTGTTTGGCCCAGTGAGGCAGTTGTTTGTCCCAATGTGACTGGTGTTTGGCCCAGTGTGACTGTCGTCTGGCCCAGTGTGGCTGTTGTTTGGCCAGTGTGGCTGTTGTTTGGCCCAGTGTGACTGTTGTTTGGCCCAGTGTGACTTTTGTTTGGCCCAGTGTGACTGTTGTTTGGCCCCGTGTGCCTGTTGTTAGGCCCAGTGTGACTGTTGTTTGGCCCAGTGTGACTGTTGTTTGGACCAGTGTGTCTGTCGTTTGGACAAGTGTGGCTATTGTTTGGCCCAGTGTGGCTATCGTTTGGCCCAGTGTGACTGTTGTTTGGCCCAGTGTGACTGTTGTTTGGCCCAGTGTGACTGTTGTTTGGCCCAGTGTGACTGTAGTTTGGCCCAGTGTGAGTGTCGTTTGGCCCAGTGTGACTGGTGTTTGGCCCAGTGTGACTGTCGTCTGGCCCAGTGTGGCTGTTGTTTGGCCAGTGTGGCTGTTGTTTGGCCCAGTGTGACTGTTGTTTGGCCCAGTGTCACTTTTGTTTGGCCCAGTGTGACTGTTGTTTGGCCCAGTGTGACTGTTGTTTGGCCCAGTGTGACTGTCGTTTGGCCCAGTGTGGCTGTCGTTTGGCCCAGTGTGACTGTTGTTTGGCCCAGTGTGACTGTTGTTTGGTCCAGTGTGTCTGCCGTTTGGCCCAGTGTGACTGTCATTTGGCCCAGTGTGGCTGTTTTTTGGCCCAGTGTGGCTATCATTTGGCCCAGTGTGCCTGATGTTTGGCCCAGTGTGACTGTTGTTTGGCCCAGTGTGACTGTTGTTTGGCCCAGTGTGGCTATCGTTTGGCCCAGTGTGCCTGATGTTTGGCCCAGTGTGCCTGTTGTTTGGCCCAGTGTGACTATCGTTTGGCCCAGTGTGGCTATCGTTTGGCCCAGGATGACTGTTGTTTGGCCCAGTGAGGCTGTTGTTTGGCGCAGTGTGGATGTCGTTTGTCCCAGTGTGCCTGTTGCTTGGCTCAGTGTGACTGTTGTTTAGCCCAGTGAGGCTGCTGTTTAGCCCAGTGTTTCTTCCGTTTGGCCCAGTGTGAGTGTCGTTTGGCCAAGTGTGACTGACGTTTTTCCCAGTGTGACTGCTGTTTGGCCCAGTGTGACTGTTGTTTGGCCCAGGGTGGATATCGTTTGGCCCAGTGTGACTGTTGTTTGGCCCAGTGTGGCTATCGTTTGGCACAGTGTGGCTATCGTTTGGGCCAGTGAGACAGTTGTTTGGCCCAGTGTGTCTGTCGTTTGGACAAGTGTGGCTATTGTTTGGCCCAGTGTGGCTATCGTTTGGCACAGTGTGACTGTTGTTTGGCCCAGTGTGACTGTTGTTTGGCCCAGTGTGACTGTAGTTTGGCCCAGTGTGGATGTCGTTTGTCCCAGTGTGACTGTTGTTTGGCCCAGTGTGACTGTTGTTTGGCCCAGTGAGGCAGTTGTTTGTCCCAATGTGACTGGTGTTTGGCCCAGTGTGACTGTCGTCTGGCCCAGTGTGGCTGTTGTTTGGCCAGTGTGGCTGTTGTTTGGCCCAGTGTGACTGTTGTTTGGCCCAGTGTGACTTTTGTTTGGCCCAGTGTGACTGTTGTTTGGCCCAGTGTGACTGTTGTTTGGCCCAGTGTGACTGTCGTTTGGCCCAGTGTGGCTGTTGTTTGGCCCAGTGTGACTGTTGTTTGGCCCAGTGTGACTGTTGTTTGGTCCAGTGTGTCTGCCGTTTGGCCCAGTGTGACTGTCATTTGGCCCAGTGTGGCTGTTTTTTGGCCCAGTGTGGCTATCATTTGGCCCAGTGTGCCTGATGTTTGGCCCAGTGTGACTGTTGTTTGGCCCAGTGTGACTGTTGTTTGGTCTAGTGTGTCTGCCGTTTGGCCCAGTGTGACTGTCATTTGGCCCAGTGTGACTGTTGTTTGGCCCAGTGTGGCTATCGTTTGGTCCAGTGTGTCTGCCGTTTGGCCCAGTGTGACTGTCATTTGGCCCAGTGTGACTGTTGTTTGGCCCAGTGTGCGTATCGTTTGGCCCAGTGTGCCTGATGTTTGGCCCAGTGTGACTGTTGTTTGGCCCAGTGTGGCTATCGTTTGGCCCAGTGTGGGTATCGTTTTGGCCAGTGAGACAGTGTGTTGCCCAGTGTGACAGTTGTTTGGCCCAGTGTGTCTGTCGTTTGGCCCAGTGTGACTATCGTTTGGCCCAGTGTGCCTGTCGTTTGGCACAGTGTGCCTGTCGTTTGTCCCAGTGTGGCTATCGTTTGGTCCAGTGTGACTGTTGTTTAGCCCAGTGTGGCTATCGTTTGGCGCAGTGTGGCTATCGTTTGGCCAGTGAGACAGTGTGTGGCCCATGTGACTGTTGTTTGGCCCAGTGTGTCTGTCGTTTGGCCCAGTGTGGCTATCGTTTGGTCCAGTGTGACTGTTGTTTGGCCCAGTGTGGCTATCGTTTGGCCCAGTGTGGCTATTGTTTGGCCAGTGAGACAGTGTGTGGCCCAGTGTGACTGTTGTTTGGCCCAGTGTGTCTGTCATTTGGCCCAGTGCGGCTATCGTTTGGCCCAGTGTGACTGTCGTTTTGGCCCAGTGTGTCTGTCGTTTGGCCCAGTGTGACTATCGTTTGGCCAGTGAGACAGTGTGTGGCCCAGTGTGACTGTTGTATGGCCCAGTGTGTCTGTCGTTTGGCCCAGTGTGGCTATCGTTTGGCCAGTGAGACAGTGTGCGGCCCAGTGTGACTGTTGTTTGGCCCAGTGTGTCTGTCGTTTGGCCCAGTGTGACTATCGTTTGGCCCAGTGTGGCTATCGTTTGGCCCAGTGTGACTGTTGTTTGGCCCAGTGTGGCTATCGTTTGGCCCAGTGTGACTGTCGTTTGGCCCAGTGTGGCTGTTGTTTGGCCCATTGTGACTGTTGTTTGGCCAAGTGTGGATGTCGTTTGTCCCAGTGTGCCTGTTGTTTGGCCCAGTGTGCCTGTTGTTAGGCCCAGTGTGACTGTTGTTTGGCCCAGTGTGACTATCGTTTGGCCCAGTGTGGCTATCGTTTGGCCCAGTGTGACTGTTGTTTGGCCCAGTGAGGCTGTTGTTTGGCCCAGTGTGGATGTCGTTTGTCCCAGTGTGCCTGTTGCTTGGCTCAGTGTGACTGTTGTTTATCCCAGTGAGGCTGCTGTTTAGCCCAATGTTTCTTCCGTTTGGCCCAGTGTGAGTGTCGTTTGGCCCAGTGTGGCTATCGTTTGGCCCAGTGTGACTGAAGTTTTTCCCAGTGTGACTGCTGTTTGGCCCAGTGTGACTGTTGTTTGGCCCAGGGTGGATATCGTTTGGCCCAGTGTGACTTTTGTTTGGCCCAGTGTGGCTATCGTTTGGCACAGTGTGGCTATCGTTTGGGCCAGTGAGACAGTTGTGTGGCCCAGTGTGACTGTTGTTTGGCCCAGGGTGGATATCGTTTGGCCCAGTGTGACTGTTGTTTGGCCCAGTGTGGCTATCGTTTGGCACAGTGTGGCTATCGTTTGGGCCAGTGAGACAGTTGTTTGGCCCAGTGTGTCTGTCGTTTGGACAAGTGTGGCTATTGTTTGGCCCAGTGTGGCTATCGTTTGGCACAGTGTGACTGTTGTTTGGCCCAGTGTGACTGTTGTTTGGCCCAGTGTGACTGTAGTTTGGCCCAGTGTGGATGTCGTTTGTCCCAGTGTGACTGTTGTTTGGCCCAGTGTGACTGTTGTTTGGCCCAGTGAGGCAGTTGTTTGTCCCAATGTGACTGGTGTTTGGCCCAGTGTGACTGTCGTCTGGCCCAGTGTGGCTGTTGTTTGGCCAGTGTGGCTGTTGTTTGGCCCAGTGTGACTGTTGTTTGGCCCAGTGTGACTTTTGTTTGGCCCAGTGTGACTGTTGTTTGGCCCAGTGTGACTGTTGTTTGGCCCAGTGTGACTGTCGTTTGGCCCAGTGTGGCTGTTGTTTGGCCCAGTGTGACTGTTGTTTGGCCCAGTGTGACTGTTGTTTGGTCCAGTGTGTCTGCCGTTTGGCCCAGTGTGACTGTCATTTGGCCCAGTGTGGCTGTTTCTTGGCCCAGTGTGGCTATCATTTGGCCCAGTGTGCCTGATGTTTGGCCCAGTGTGACTGTTGTTTGGCCCAGTGTGACTGTTGTTTGGTCTAGTGTGTCTGCCGTTTGGCCCAGTGTGACTGTCATTTGGCCCAGTGTGACTGTTGTTTGGCCCAGTGTGGCTATCGTTTGGCCCAGGGTGCCTGATGTTTGGCCCAGTGTGACTGTTGTTTGGCCCAGTGTGTCTGTTGTTTGGACCAGTGTGGCTATCGTTTGGCCCAGTGTGGGTATCGTTTTGGCCAGTGAGACAGTGTGTTGCCCAGTGTGACAGTTGTTTGGCCCAGTGTGTCTGTCGTTTGGCCCAGTGTGACTATCGTTTGGCCCAGTGTGCCTGTCGTTTGGCACAGTGTGCCTGTCGTTTGTCCCAGTGTGGCTATCGTTTGGTCCAGTGTGACTGTTGTTTAGCCCAGTGTGGCTATCGTTTGGCGCAGTGTGGCTATCGTTTGGCCAGTGAGACAGTGTGTGGCCCATGTGACTGTTGTTTGGCCCAGTGTGTCTGTCGTTTGGCCCAGTGTGGCTATCGTTTGGTCCAGTGTGACTGTTGTTTGGCCCAGTGTGGCTATCGTTTGGCCCAGTGTGGCTATTGTTTGGCCAGTGAGACAGTGTGTGGCCCAGTGTGACTGTTGTTTGGCCCAGTGTGTCTGTCATTTGGCCCAGTGCGGCTATCGTTTGGCCCAGTGTGACTGTCGTTTTGGCCCAGTGTGTCTGTCGTTTGGCCCAGTGTGACTATCGTTTGGCCAGTGAGACAGTGTGTGGCCCAGTGTGACTGTTGTATGGCCCAGTGTGTCTGTCGTTTGGCCCAGTGTGGCTATCGTTTGGCCAGTGAGACAGTGTGCGGCCCAGTGTGACTGTTGTTTGGCCCAGTGTGTCTGTCGTTTGGCCCAGTGTGACTATCGTTTGGCCCAGTGTGGCTATCGTTTGGCCCAGTGTGACTGTTGTTTGGCCCAGTGTGGCTATCGTTTGGCCCAGTGTGACTGTCGTTTGGCCCAGTGTGGCTGTTGTTTGGCCCATTGTGACTGTTGTTTGGCCAAGTGTGGATGTCGTTTGTCCCAGTGTGCCTGTTGTTTGGCCCAGTGTGCCTGTTGTTAGGCCCAGTGTGACTGTTGTTTGGCCCAGTGTGACTATCGTTTGGCCCAGTGTGGCTATCGTTTGGCCCAGTGTGACTGTTGTTTGGCCCAGTGAGGCTGTTGTTTGGCCCAGTGTGGATGTCGTTTGTCCCAGTGTGCCTGTTGCTTGGCTCAGTGTGACTGTTGTTTATCCCAGTGAGGCTGCTGTTTAGCCCAATGTTTCTTCCGTTTGGCCCAGTGTGAGTGTCGTTTGGCCCAGTGTGGCTATCGTTTGGCCCAGTGTGACTGAAGTTTTTCCCAGTGTGACTGCTGTTTGGCCCAGTGTGACTGTTGTTTGGCCCAGGGTGGATATCGTTTGGCCCAGTGTGACTTTTGTTTGGCCCAGTGTGGCTATCGTTTGGCACAGTGTGGCTATCGTTTGGGCCAGTGAGACAGTTGTGTGGCCCAGTGTGACTGTTGTTTGGCCCAGTGTGTCTGTCGTTTGGACAAGTGTGGCTGTTGTTTGGCCCAGTGTGGCTATCGTTTGGCCCAGTGTGACTGTTGTTTGGCCCAGTGTGACTGTAGTTTAGCCCAGTGTGACTGTCGTTTGTCCCAGTGTGACTGTTGTTTGTCCCATTGTGACTGTTGTTTGGCCCAGTGTGACTGTCGTTTGGCCAAGTGTGACTGAAGTTTTTCCCAGTGTGACTGCTGTTTGGCCCAGTGTGACTGTTGTTTGGCACAGGGTGGATATCGTTTGGTCCAGTGTGACTGTTGTTTGGCCCAGTGTGGCTATCGTTTGGCCCAGTGTGGCTATCGTTTGGGCCAGTGAGACAGTTGTGTGGCCCAGTGTGATTGTTGTTTGGCCCAGTGTGTCTGTCGTTTGGACAAGTGTGGCTATTGTTTGGCCCAGTGTGGCTATCGTTTGGCCCAGTGTGACTGTTGTTTGGCCCAGTGTGACTGTTGTTTGGCCCAGTGTGACTGTCGTTTGTTCCAGTGTGACTGTTGGTTGGCCCAGTGTGACAGTTGTTTGGCCCAGTGTGTCTGTCGTTTGGCCCAGTGTGACTATCGTTTGGCCCAGTGTGCCTGTCGTTTGGCACAGTGTGCCTGTCGTTTGTCCCAGTGTGGCTATCGTTTGGTCCAGTGTGACTGTTGTTTAGCCCAGTGTGGCTATCGTTTGGCGCAGTGTGGCTATCGTTTGGCCAGTGAGACAGTGTGTGGCCCATGTGACTGTTGTTTGGCCCAGTGTGTCTGTCGTTTGGCCCAGTGTGGCTATCGTTTGGTCCAGTGTGACTGTTGTTTGGCCCAGTGTGGCTATCGTTTGGCCCAGTGTGGCTATTGTTTGGCCAGTGAGACAGTGTGTGGCCCAGTGTGACTGTTGTTTGGCCCAGTGTGTCTGTCATTTGGCCCAGTGCGGCTATCGTTTGGCCCAGTGTGACTGTCGTTTTGGCCCAGTGTGTCTGTCGTTTGGCCCAGTGTGACTATCGTTTGGCCAGTGAGACAGTGTGTGGCCCAGTGTGACTGTTGTATGGCCCAGTGTGTCTGTCGTTTGGCCCAGTGTGGCTATCGTTTGGCCAGTGAGACAGTGTGCGGCCCAGTGTGACTGTTGTTTGGCCCAGTGTGTCTGTCGTTTGGCCCAGTGTGACTATCGTTTGGCCCAGTGTGGCTATCGTTTGGCCCAGTGTGACTGTTGTTTGGCCCAGTGTGGCTATCGTTTGGCCCAGTGTGACTGTCGTTTGGCCCAGTGTGGCTGTTGTTTGGCCCATTGTGACTGTTGTTTGGCCAAGTGTGGATGTCGTTTGTCCCAGTGTGCCTGTTGTTTGGCCCAGTGTGCCTGTTGTTAGGCCCAGTGTGACTGTTGTTTGGCCCAGTGTGACTATCGTTTGGCCCAGTGTGGCTATCGTTTGGCCCAGTGTGACTGTTGTTTGGCCCAGTGAGGCTGTTGTTTGGCCCAGTGTGGATGTCGTTTGTCCCAGTGTGCCTGTTGCTTGGCTCAGTGTGACTGTTGTTTATCCCAGTGAGGCTGCTGTTTAGCCCAATGTTTCTTCCGTTTGGCCCAGTGTGAGTGTCGTTTGGCCCAGTGTGGCTATCGTTTGGCCCAGTGTGACTGAAGTTTTTCCCAGTGTGACTGCTGTTTGGCCCAGTGTGACTGTTGTTTGGCCCAGGGTGGATATCGTTTGGCCCAGTGTGACTTTTGTTTGGCCCAGTGTGGCTATCGTTTGGCACAGTGTGGCTATCGTTTGGGCCAGTGAGACAGTTGTGTGGCCCAGTGTGACTGTTGTTTGGCCCAGGGTGGATATCGTTTGGCCCAGTGTGACTGTTGTTTGGCCCAGTGTGGCTATCGTTTGGCACAGTGTGGCTATCGTTTGGGCCAGTGAGACAGTTGTTTGGCCCAGTGTGACTGTTGTTTGGCCCAGTGTGACTGTAGTTTGGCCCAGTGTGGATGTCGTTTGGACAAGTGTGGCTATTGTTTGGCCCAGTGTGGCTATCGTTTGGCACAGTGTGACTGTTGTTTGGCCCAGTGTGACTGTTGTTTGGCCCAGTGTGACTGTAGTTTGGCCCAGTGTGGATGTCGTTTGTCCCAGTGTGACTGTTGTTTGGCCCAGTGTGACTGTTGTTTGGCCCAGTGAGGCAGTTGTTTGTCCCAATGTGACTGGTGTTTGGCCCAGTGTGACTGTCGTCTGGCCCAGTGTGGCTGTTGTTTGGCCAGTGTGGCTGTTGTTTGGCCCAGTGTGACTGTTGTTTGGCCCAGTGTGACTTTTGTTTGGCCCAGTGTGACTGTTGTTTGGCCCAGTGTGACTGTTGTTTGGCCCAGTGTGACTGTCGTTTGGCCCAGTGTGGCTGTTGTTTGGCCCAGTGTGACTGTTGTTTGGCCCAGTGTGACTGTTGTTTGGTCCAGTGTGTCTGCCGTTTGGCCCAGTGTGACTGTCATTTGGCCCAGTGTGGCTGTTTCTTGGCCCAGTGTGGCTATCATTTGGCCCAGTGTGCCTGATGTTTGGCCCAGTGTGACTGTTGTTTGGCCCAGTGTGACTGTTGTTTGGTCTAGTGTGTCTGCCGTTTGGCCCAGTGTGACTGTCATTTGGCCCAGTGTGACTGTTGTTTGGCCCAGTGTGGCTATCGTTTGGCCCAGGGTGCCTGATGTTTGGCCCAGTGTGACTGTTGTTTGGCCCAGTGTGTCTGTTGTTTGGACCAGTGTGGCTATCGTTTGGCCCAGTGTGGGTATCGTTTTGGCCAGTGAGACAGTGTGTTGCCCAGTGTGACAGTTGTTTGGCCCAGTGTGTCTGTCGTTTGGCCCAGTGTGACTATCGTTTGGCCCAGTGTGCCTGTCGTTTGGCACAGTGTGCCTGTCGTTTGTCCCAGTGTGGCTATCGTTTGGTCCAGTGTGACTGTTGTTTAGCCCAGTGTGGCTATCGTTTGGCGCAGTGTGGCTATCGTTTGGCCAGTGAGACAGTGTGTGGCTCATGTGACTGTTGTTTGGCCCAGTGTGTCTGTCGTTTGGCCCAGTGTGGCTATCGTTTGGTCCAGTGTGACTGTTGTTTGGCCCAGTGTGGCTATCGTTTGGCCCAGTGTGGCTATTGTTTGGCCAGTGAGACAGTGTGTGGCCCAGTGTGACTGTTGTTTGGCCCAGTGTGTCTGTCATTTGGCCCAGTGCGGCTATCGTTTGGCCCAGTGTGACTGTCGTTTTGGCCCAGTGTGTCTGTCGTTTGGCCCAGTGTGACTATCGTTTGGCCAGTGAGACAGTGTGTGGCCCAGTGTGACTGTTGTATGGCCCAGTGTGTCTGTCGTTTGGCCCAGTGTGGCTATCGTTTGGCCAGTGAGACAGTGTGCGGCCCAGTGTGACTGTTGTTTGGCCCAGTGTGTCTGTCGTTTGGCCCAGTGTGACTATCGTTTGGCCCAGTGTGGCTATCGTTTGGCCCAGTGTGACTGTTGTTTGGCCCAGTGTGGCTATCGTTTGGCCCAGTGTGACTGTCGTTTGGCCCAGTGTGGCTGTTGTTTGGCCCATTGTGACTGTTGTTTGGCCAAGTGTGGATGTCGTTTGTCCCAGTGTGCCTGTTGTTTGGCCCAGTGTGCCTGTTGTTAGGCCCAGTGTGACTGTTGTTTGGCCCAGTGTGACTATCGTTTGGCCCAGTGTGGCTATCGTTTGGCCCAGTGTGACTGTTGTTTGGCCCAGTGAGGCTGTTGTTTGGCCCAGTGTGGATGTCGTTTGTCCCAGTGTGCCTGTTGCTTGGCTCAGTGTGACTGTTGTTTATCCCAGTGAGGCTGCTGTTTAGCCCAATGTTTCTTCCGTTTGGCCCAGTGTGAGTGTCGTTTGGCCCAGTGTGGCTATCGTTTGGCCCAGTGTGACTGAAGTTTTTCCCAGTGTGACTGCTGTTTGGCCCAGTGTGACTGTTGTTTGGCCCAGGGTGGATATCGTTTGGCCCAGTGTGACTTTTGTTTGGCCCAGTGTGGCTATCGTTTGGCACAGTGTGGCTATCGTTTGGGCCAGTGAGACAGTTGTGTGGCCCAGTGTGACTGTTGTTTGGCCCAGTGTGTCTGTCGTTTGGACAAGTGTGGCTGTTGTTTGGCCCAGTGTGGCTATCGTTTGGCCCAGTGTGACTGTTGTTTGGCCCAGTGTGACTGTAGTTTAGCCCAGTGTGACTGTCGTTTGTCCCAGTGTGACTGTTGTTTGTCCCATTGTGACTGTTGTTTGGCCCAGTGTGACTGTCGTTTGGCCAAGTGTGACTGAAGTTTTTCCCAGTGTGACTGCTGTTTGGCCCAGTGTGACTGTTGTTTGGCACAGGGTGGATATCGTTTGGTCCAGTGTGACTGTTGTTTGGCCCAGTGTGGCTATCGTTTGGCCCAGTGTGGCTATCGTTTGGGCCAGTGAGACAGTTGTGTGGCCCAGTGTGATTGTTGTTTGGCCCAGTGTGTCTGTCGTTTGGACAAGTGTGGCTATTGTTTGGCCCAGTGTGGCTATCGTTTGGCCCAGTGTGACTGTTGTTTGGCCCAGTGTGACTGTTGTTTGGCCCAGTGTGACTGTCGTTTGTTCCAGTGTGACTGTTGGTTGGCCCAGTTTGACTGTTGTTTGGCCCAGTGTGGATGTCGTTTGTCCCAGTGTGACTGTTGTTTGGCCCAGTGTGACTGTTGTTTGGCCCAGTGTGTCTGTCGTTTGGCCCAGTGCGACTATCGTTTGGCCCAGTGTGTCTGTTGTTTGGCTCAGTGTGCCTGTCGTTTGGCCTAGTGTGGCTATCGTTTGGTCCAGTGTGACTGTTGTTTGGCCCAGTGTGGCTATCGTTTGGCCCAGTGTGGCTATCGTTTGGCCAGTGAGACAGTGTGTGGCCCAGTGTGACTGTTGTTTGGCCCAGTGTGTCTGTCGTTTGGCCCAGTGTGGCTATCGTTTGGTCCAGTGTGACTGTTGTTTGGCCCAGTGTGGCTATCGTTTGGCCAGTGAGACAGTGTGTGGCCCAGTGTGACTGTTGTTTGGCCCAGTGTGTCTGTCGTTTGGTCCTGTCGGCTATCGTTTGGCCCAGTGTGACTGTCGTTTTGGCCCAGTGTGTCTGTCGTTTGGCCCAGTGTGACTATCGTTTGGCCAGTGAGACAGTGTGTGGCCCAGTGTGACTGTTGTATGGCCCAGTGTGTCTGTCGTTTGGCCCAGTGTGGCTATCGTTTGGCCAGTGAGACAGTGTGCGGCCCAGTGTGACTGTCGTTTGGCCCAGTGTGGCTATCGTTTGGTCCAGTGTGACTGTTGTTTGGCCCAGTGTGGCTATCGTTTGGCCCAGTGTGGCTATCGTTTGGCCAGTGAGACAGTGTGTGGCCCAGTGTGACTGTTGTTTGGCCCAGTGTGTCTGTCGTTTGGTCCAGTCGGCTATCGTTTGGCCCAGTGTGACTGTCGTTTTGGCCCAGTGTGTCTGTCGTTTGGCCCAGTGTGACTATCGTTTGGCCAGTGAGACAGTGTGTGGCCCAGTGTGACTGTTGTATGGCCCAGTGTGTCTGTCGTTTGGCCCAGTGTGGCTATCGTTTGGCCAGTGAGACAGTGTGCGGCCCAGTGTGACTGTTGTTTGGCCCAGTGTGTCTGTCGTTCGGCTCAGTGTGGCTATCGTTTGGCCCAGTGCGGCTATCGTTTGGCTCAGTGTGACTGTTGTTTGGCCCAGTGTGGCTATCGTTTGGCCCAGTGTGACTGTTGTTTGGCCCAGTGTGGCTGTTGTTTGGCCCATTGTGACTGTTGTTTGGCCAAGTGTGGATGTCGTTTGTCCCAGTGTGCCTTTTGTTTGGCCCAGTGTGCCTGTTGTTTGGCCCAGTGTGACTGTTGTTTGGCCCAGTGTGACTATCGTTTGGCCCAGTGTGGCTATCGTTTGGCCCAGGATGACTGTTGTTTGGCCCAGTGAGGCTGTTGTTTGGCGCAGTGTGGATGTCGTTTGTCCCAGTGTGCCTGTTGCTTGGCTTAGTGTGACTGTTGTTTAGCCCAGTGAGGCTGCTGTTTAGCCCAGTGTTTCTTCCGTTTGGCCCAGTGTGAGTGTCGTTTGGCCAAGTGTGACTGACGTTTTTCCCAGTGTGACTGCTGTTTGGCCCAGTGTGACTGTTGTTTGGCCCAGGGTGGATATCGTTTGGCCCAGTGTGACTGTTGTTTGGCCCAGTGTGGCTATCGTTTGGCACAGTGTGGCTATCATTTGGGCCAGTGAGACAGTTGTGTGGCCCAGTGTGACTGTTGTTTGGCCCAGTGTGTCTGTCGTTTGGACAAGTGTGGCTATTGTTTGGCCCAGTGTGGCTATCGTTTGGCCCAGTGTGACTGTTGTTTGGCCCAGTGTGACTGTTGTTTCGCCCAGTGTGACTGTAGTTTGGCCCAGTGTGGATGTCGTTTGTCCTAGTGTGACTGTTGTTTGGCCCAGTGTGACTGTTGTTTGGCCCAGTGAGGCAGTTGTTTGTCCCAATGTGACTGGTGTTTGGCCCAGTGTGACTGTCGTCTGGCCCAGTGTGGCTGTTGTTTGGCCAGTGTGGCTGTTGTTTGGCCCAGTGTGACTGTTGTTTGGCCCAGTGTGACTTTTGTTTGGCCCAGTGTTACTGTTTTTTGGCCCAGTGTGACTGTTGTTTGGCCCAGTGTGACTGTCGTTTGGCCCAGTGTGGCTGTTGTTTGGCCCAGTGTGACTGTTGTTTGGCCCAGTGTGACTGTTGTTTGGTCCAGTGTGTCTGCTGTTTGGCCCAGTGTGACTGTCATTTGGCCCAGTGTGGCTGTTTTTTGGCCCAGTGTGGCTATCATTTGGCCCAGTGTGCCTGATGTTTGGCCCAGTGTGACTGTTGTTTGGCCCAGTGTGACTGTTGTTTGGTCTAGTGTGTCTGCCGTTTGGCCCAGTGTGACTGTCATTTGGCCCAGTGTGACTGTTGTTTGGCCCAGTGTGGCTAACGTTTGGCCCAGTGTGCCTGATGTTTGGCCCAGTGTGCCTGTTGTTGGCCCAGTGTGACTGTTGTTTGGCCCAGTGTGACTATCGTTTGGCCCAGTGTGGCTATCGTTTGGCCCAGGATGACTGTTGTTTGGCCCAGTGAGGCTGTTGTTTGGCGCAGTGTGGATGTCGTTTGTCCCAGTGTGCCTGTTGCTTGGCTCAGTGTGACTGTTGTTTAGCCCAGTGAGGCTGCTGTTTAGCCCAGTGTTTCTTCCGTTTGGCCCAGTGTGAGTGTCGTTTGGCCAAGTGTGACTGACGTTTTTCCCAGTGTGACTGCTGTTTGGCCCAGTGTGACTGTTGTTTGGCCCAGGGTGGATATCGTTTGGCCCAGTGTGACTGTTGTTTGGCCCAGTGTGGCTATCGTTTGGCACAGTGTGGCTATCGTTTGGGCCAGTGAGACAGTTGTGTGGCCCAGTGTGACTGTTGTTTGGCCCAGTGTGTCTGTCGTTTGGACAAGTGTGGCTATTGTTTGGCCCAGTGTGGCTATCGTTTGGCCCAGTGTGACTGTTGTTTGGCCCAGTGTGACTGTTGTTTGGCCCAGTGAGGCAGTTGTTTGTCCCAATGTGACTGGTGTTTGGCCCAGTGTGACTGTCGTCTGGCCCAGTGTGGCTGTCGTTTGGCCAGTGTGGCTGTTGTTTGTCCCAGTGTGACTGTTGTTTGGCCCAGTGTGACTTTTGTTTGGCCCAGTGTGACTGTTGTTTGGCCCAGTGTGACTGTTGTTTGGCCCAGTGTGACTGTCGTTTGGCCCAGTGTGGCTATCGTTTGGTCCAGTGTGACTGTTGTTTGGCCCAGTGTGGCTATCGTTTGGCCCAGTGTGGCTATCGTTTGGCCAGTGAGACAGTGTGTGGCCCAGTGTGACTGTTGTTTGGCCCAGTGTGTCTGTCATTTGGCCCAGTGCGGCTATCGTTTGGCCCAGTGTGACTGTCGTTTTGGCCCAGTGTGTCTGTCGTTTGGCCCAGTGTGACTATCGTTTGGCCAGTGAGACAGTGTGTGGCCCAGTGTGACTGTTGTGTGGCCCAGTGTGTCTGTCGTTTGGCCCAGTGTGGCTATCGTTTGGCCAGTGAGACAGTGTGCGGCCCAGTGTGACTGTTGTTTGGCCCAGTGTGTCTGTCGTTTGGCCCAGTGTGACTATCGTTTGGCCCAGTGTGGCTATCGTTTGGCCCAGTGTGACTGTTGTTTGGCCCAGTGTGGCTATCGTTTGGCCCAGTGTGACTGTCGTTTGGCCCAGTGTGGCTGTTGTTTGGCCCATTGTGACTGTTGTTTGGCCAAGTGTGGATGTCGTTTGTCCCAGTGTGCCTGTTGTTTGGCCCAGTGTGCCTGTTGTTAGGCCCAGTGTGACTGTTGTTTGGCCCAGTGTGACTATCGTTTGGCCCAGTGTGGCTATCGTTTGGCCCAGTGTGACTGTTGTTTGGCCCAGTGAGGCTGTTGTTTGGCCCAGTGTGGATGTCGTTTGTCCCAGTGTGCCTGTTGCTTGGCTCAGTGTGACTGTTGTTTATCCCAGTGAGGCTGCTGTTTAGCCCAATGTTTCTTCCGTTTGGCCCAGTGTGAGTGTCGTTTGGCCCAGTGTGGCTATCGTTTGGCCCAGTGTGACTGAAGTTTTTCCCAGTGTGACTGCTGTTTGGCCCAGTGTGACTGTTGTTTGGCCCAGGGTGGATATCGTTTGGCCCAGTGTGGCTATCGTTTGGCCCAGTGTGACTGTTGTTTGGCCCAGTGTGACTGTTGTTTGGCCCAGTGAGGCAGTTGTTTGTCCCAATGTGACTGGTGTTTGGCCCAGTGTGACTGTCGTCTGGCCCAGTGTGGCTGTTGTTTGGCCAGTGTGGCTGTTGTTTGGCCCAGTGTGACTGTTGTTTGGCCCAGTGTGACTGTTGTTTGGCCCAGTGTGACTTTTGTTTGGCCCAGTGTGACTGTTGTTTGGCCCAGTGTGACTGTTGTTTGGCCCAGTGTGACTGTCGTTTGGCCCAGTGTGGCTATCGTTTGGTCCAGTGTGACTGTTGTTTGGCCCAGTGTGGCTATCGTTTGGCCCAGTGTGGCTATCGTTTGGCCAGTGAGACAGTGTGTGGCCCATGTGACTGTTGTTTGGCCCAGTGTGTCTGTCGTTTGGCCCAGTGTGGCTATCGTTTGGTCCAGTGTGACTGTTGTTTGGCCCAGTGTGGCTATCGTTTGGCCCAGTGTGGCTATCGTTTGGCCAGTGAGACAGTGTGTGGCCCAGTGTGACTGTTGTTTGGCCCAGTGTGTCTGTCATTTGGCCCAGTGCGGCTATCGTTTGGCCCAGTGTGACTGTCGTTTTGGCCCAGTGTGTCTGTCGTTTGGCCCAGTGTGACTATCGATTGGCCAGTGAGACAGTGTGTGGCCCAGTGTGACTGTTGTGTGGCCCAGTGTGTCTGTCGTTTGGCCCAGTGTGGCTATCGTTTGGCCAGTGAGACAGTGTGCGGCCCAGTGTGACTGTTGTTTGGCCCAGTGTGTCTGTCGTTTGGCCCAGTGTGACTATCGTTTGGCCCAGTGTGGCTATCGTTTGGCCCAGTGTGACTGTTGTTTGGCCCAGTGTGGCTATCGTTTGGCCCAGTGTGACTGTCGTTTGGCCCAGTGTGGCTGTTGTTTGGCCCATTGTGACTGTTGTTTGGCCAAGTGTGGATGTCGTTTGTCCCAGTGTGCCTGTTGTTTGGCCCAGTGTGCCTGTTGTTAGGCCCAGTGTGACTGTTGTTTGGCCCAGTGTGACTATCGTTTGGCCCAGTGTGGCTATCGTTTGGCCCAGTGTGACTGTTGTTTGGCCCAGTGAGGCTGTTGTTTGGCCCAGTGTGGATGTCGTTTGTCCCAGTGTGCCTGTTGCTTGGCTCAGTGTGACTGTTGTTTATCCCAGTGAGGCTGCTGTTTAGCCCAATGTTTCTTCCGTTTGGCCCAGTGTGAGTGTCGTTTGGCCCAGTGTGGCTATCGTTTGGCCCAGTGTGACTGAAGTTTTTCCCAGTGTGACTGCTGTTTGGCCCAGTGTGACTGTTGTTTGGCCCAGGGTGGATATCGTTTGGCCCAGTGTGACTTTTGTTTGGCCCAGTGTGGCTATCGTTTGGCACAGTGTGGCTATCGTTTGGGCCAGTGAGACAGTTGTGTGGCCCAGTGTGACTGTTGTTTGGCCCAGTGTGTCTGTCGTTTGGACAAGTGTGGCTATTGTTTGGCCCAGTGTGGCTATTGTTTGGCCCAGTGTGACTGTTGTTTGGCCCAGTGTGACTGTAGTTTGGCCCAGTGTGACTGTCGTTTGTCCCAGTGTGACTGTTGTTTGGCCCAGTGTGACTGTTGTTTGGCCCGGTGTGGATGTCGTTTGTCCCATTGTGACTGTTGTTTGGCCCAGTGTGACTGTCGTTTGGCCAAGTGTGACTGAAGTTTTTCCCAGTGTGACTGCTGTTTGGCCCAGTGTGACTGTTGTTTGGCACAGGGTGGATATCGTTTGGCCCAGTGTGACTGTTGTTTGGCCCAGTGTGGCTATCGTTTGGCCCAGTGTGGCTCTCGTTTGGGCCAGTGAGACAGTTGTGTGGCCCAGTGTGACTGTTGTTTGGCCCAGTGTGTCTGTCGTTTGGACAAGTGTGGCTATTGTTTGGCCCAGTGTGGCTATCGTTTGCCCAGTGTGACTGTTGTTTGGCCCAGTGTGACTGTAGTTTGGCCCAGTGTGACTGCCGTTTGTCCAAGTGTGACTGTTGTTTGGCCCAGTTTGACTGTTGTTTGGCCCAGTGTGGATGTCGTTTGTCCCAGTGTGACTGTTGTTTGTCCCAGTGTGACTGTTGTTTGGCCCAATGAGGCAGTTGTTTGTCCCAATGTGACTGGTGTTTGGCCCAGTGTGACTGTCGTTTGGCCCAGTGTGCCTGTTGTTTGGCCAGTGTGGCTGTTGTTTGGCTCAGTGTAACTGTTGTTTGGCCCAGTGTGACTTTTGTTTGGCCCAGTGTGACTGTTTTTTGGCCCAGTGTGACTGTCGTTTGGCCCAGTGTGACTGTCGTTTGGCCCAGTGTGGCTGTTGTTTGGCCCAGTGTGACTGTTGTTTGGTCCAGTGAGGCTGTTGTTTGTCCCAATGTGACTGTTGTTTGGCCCAGTGTGACTGTCGTTTGGCCCAGTGTGACTGTTGTTTGGCCCAGTGTGTCTGTCGTTTGGTCCAGTCGGCTATCGTTTGGCCCAGTGTGACTGTCGTTTTGGCCCAGTGTGTCTGTCGTTTGGCCCAGTGTGACTATCGTTTGGCCAGTGAGACAGTGTGTGGCCCAGTGTGACTGTTGTATGGCCCAGTGTGTCTGTCGTTTGGCCCAGTGTGGCTATCGTTTGGCCAGTGAGACAGTGTGCGGCGCAGTGTGACTGTTGTTTGGCCCAGTGTGTCTGTCGTTTGGCTCAGTGTGACTATCGTTTGGCCCAGTGCGGCTATCGTTTGGCTCAGTGTGACTGTTGTTTGGCCCAGTGTGGCTATCGTTTGGCCCAGTGTGACTGTTGTTTGGCCCAGTGTGGCTGTTGTTTGGCCCATTGTGACTGTTGTTTGGCCAAGTGTGGATGTCGTTTGTCCCAGTGTGCCTTTTGTTTGGCCCAGTGTGCCTGTTGTTTGGCCCAGTGTGACTATCGTTTGGCCCAGTGTGACTATCGTTTGGCCCAGTGTGGCTATCGTTTGGCCCAGGATGACTGTTGTTTGGCCCAGTGAGGCTGTTGTTTGGCGCAGTGTGGATGTCGTTTGTCCCAGTGTGCCTGTTGCTTGGCTCAGTGTGACTGTTGTTTAGCCCAGTGAGGCTGCTGTTTAGCCCAGTGTTTCTTCCGTTTGGCCCAGTGTGAGTGTCGTTTGGCCAAGTGTGACTGACGTTTTTCCCAGTGTGACTGCTGTTTGGCCCAGTGTGACTGTTGTTTGGCCCAGGGTGGATATCGTTTGGCCCAGTGTGACTGCTGTTTGGCCCAGTGTGGCTATCGTTTGGCACAGTGTGGCTATCGTTTGGGCCAGTGAGACAGTTGTGTGGCCCAGTGTGACTGTTGTTTGGCCCAGTGTGTCTGTCGTTTGGACAAGTGTCGCTATTGTTTGGCCCAGTGTGGCTATCGGTTGGCCCAGTGTGACTGTTGTTTGGCCCAGTGTGACTGTTGTTTGGCCCAGTGTGACTGTTGTTTGGCCCAGTGTGACTGTAGTTTGGCCCAGTGTGGATGTCGTTTGTCCCAGTGTGACTGTTGTTTGGCCCAGTGTGACTGTTGTTTGGCCCATTGAGGCAGTTGTTTGTCCCAATGTGACTGGTGTTTGGCCCAGTGTGACTGTCGTCTGGCCCAGTGTGGCTGTTGTTTGGCCAGTGTGGCTGTTGTTTGGCCCAGTGTGACTGTTGTTTGGCCCAGTGTGACTTTTGTTTGGCCCAGTGTGACTGTTGTTTGGCCCAGTGTGACTGTTGTTTGGCCCAGTGTGACTGTCGTTTGGCCCAGTGTGGCTGTTGTTTGGCCCAGTGTGACTGTTGTTTGGCCCAGTGTGACTGTTGTTTGGTCCAGTGTGTCTGCCGTTTGGCCCAGTGTGACTGTCATTTGGCCCAGTGTGGCTGTTTTTTGGCCCAGTGTGGCTATCATTTGGCCCAGTGTGCCTGATGTTTGGCCCAGTGTGACTGTTGTTTGGCCCAGTGTGACTGTTTTTTGGTCTAGTGTGTCTGCCGTTTGGCCCAGTGTGACTGTCATTTGGCCCAGTGTGACTGTTGTTTGGCCCAGTGTGGCTATCGTTTGGCCCAGTGTGCCTGATGTTTGGCCCAGTGTGCCTGTTGTTGGCCCAGTCTGACTGTTGTTTGGCCCAGTGTGACTATCGTTTGGCCCAGTGTGGCTATCGTTTGGCCCAGGATGACTGTTGTTTGGCCCAGTGAGGCTGTTGTTTGGCGCAGTGTGGATGTCGTTTGTCCCAGTGTGCCTGTTGCTTGGCTCAGTGTGACTGTTGTTTAGCCCAGTGAGGCTGCTGTTTAGCCCAGTGTTTCTTCCGTTTGGCCCAGTGTGAGTGTCGTTTGGCCAAGTGTGACTGACGTTTTTCCCAGTGTGACTGCTGTTTGGCCCAGTGTGACTGTTGTTTGGCCCAGGGTGGATATCGTTTGGCCCAGTGTGACTGTTGTTTGGCCCAGTGTGTCTGTCGTTTGGACAAGTGTGGCTATTGATTTGGCCCAGTGTGGCTATCGTTTGGCCCAGTGTGACTGTTGTTTGGCCCAGTGTGACTGTAGTTTGGCCCAGTGTGGATGTCGTTTGTCCCAGTGTGACTGTTGTTTGGCCCAGTGTGACTGTTGTTTGGCCCAGTGAGGCAGTTGTTGGTCCCAATGTGACTGGTGTTTGGCCCAGTGTGACTGTCGTCTGGCCCAGTGTGGCTGTTGTTTGGCCAGTGTGGCTGTTGTTTGGCCCAGTGTGACTGTTGTTTGGCCCAGTGTGACTGTTGTTTGGCCCAGTGTGACTGTTGTTTGGCCCAGTGTGACTGTCGTTTGGCCCAGTGTGACTGTTGTTTGGCCCAGTGTGACTGTTGTTTGGTCCAGTGTGTCTGCCGTTTGGCCCAGTGTGACTGTCATTTGGCCCAGTGTGGCTGTTTTTTGGCCCAGTGTGGCTATTGTTTGGCCCAGTGTGCCTGATGTTTGGCCCAGTGTGACTGTTGTTTGGCCCAGTGTGACTGTTTTTTGGTCTAGTGTGTCTGCCGTTTGGCCCAGTGTGACTGTCATTTGGCCCAGTGTGACTGTTGTTTGGCCCAGTGTGGCTATCGTTTGGCCCAGTGTGCCTGATGTTTGGCCCAGTGTGCCTGTTGTTGGCCCAGTGTGACTGTTGTTTGGCCCAGTGTGACTATCGTTTGGCCCAGTGTGTCTGTTGTTTGGCCCAGGATGACTGTTGTTTGGCCCAGTGAGGCTGTTGTTTGGCGCAGTGTGGATGTCGTTTGTCCCAGTGTGCCTGTTGCTTGACTCAGTGTGACTGTTGTTTAGCCCAGTGAGGCTGCTGTTTAGCCCAATGTTTCTTCCGTTTGGCCCAGTGTGAGTGTCGTTTGGCCAAGTGTGACTGACGTTTTTCCCAGTGTGACTGCTGTTTGGCCCAGTGTGACTGTTGTTTGGCCCAGGGTGGATATCGTTTGGCCCAGTGTGACTGTTGTTTGGCCCAGTGTGTCTGTCGTTTGGACAAGTGTGGCTATTGATTTGGCCCAGTGTGGCTATCGTTTGGCCCAGTGTGACTGTTGTTTGGCCCAGTGTGACTGTAGTTTGGCCCAGTGTGGATGTCGTTTGTCCCAGTGTGACTGTTGTTTGGCCCAGTGTGACTGTTGTTTGGCCCAGTGAGGCAGTTGTTTGTCCCAATGTGACTGGTGTTTGGCCCAGTGTGACTGTCGTTTGGCCCAGTGTGGCTGTTGTTTGGCCAGTGTGGCTGTTGTTTGGCCCAGTGTGACTGTTGTTTGGCCCAGTGTGACTTTTGTTTGGCCCAGTGTGACTGTTGTTTGGCCCAGTGTGACTGTTGTTTGGCCCAGTGTGACTGTCGTTTGGCCCAGTGTGGCTGTTGATTGGCCCAGTGTGACTGTTGTTTGGCCCAGTGTGACTGTTGTTTGGTCCAGTGTGTCTGCCGTTTGGCCCAGTGTGACTGTCATTTGGCCCAGTGTGGCTGTTTTTTGGCCCAGTGTGGCTATTGTTTGGCCCAGTGTGCCTGATGTTTGGCCCAGTGTGACTGTTGTTTGGCCCAGTGTGACTGTTTTTTGGTCTAGTGTGTCTGCCGTTTGGCCCAGTGTGACTGTCATTTGGCCCAGTGTGACTGTTGTTTGGCCCAGTGTGGCTATCGTTTGGCCCAGTGTGCCTGATGTTTGGCCCAGTGTGCCTGTTGTTGGCCCAGTGTGACTGTTGTTTGGCCCAGTGTGACTATCGTTTGGCCCAGTGTGTCTGTTGTTTGGCCCAGCATGACTGTTGTTTGGCCCAGTGAGGCTGTTGTTTGGCGCAGTGTGGATGTCGTTTGTCCCAGTGTGCCTGTTGCTTGACTCAGTGTGACTGTTGTTTAGCCCAGTGAGGCTGCTGTTTAGCCCAGTGTTTCTTCCGTTTGGCCCAGTGTGAGTGTCGTTTGGCCAAGTGTGACTGACGTTTTTCCCAGTGTGACTGCTGTTTGGCCCAGTGTGACTGTTGTTTGGCCCAGGGTGGATATCGTTTGGCCCAGTGTGACTGTTGTTTGGCCCAGTGTGTCTGTCGTTTGGACAAGTGTGGCTATTGATTTGGCCCAGTGTGGCTATCGTTTGGCCCAGTGTGACTGTTGTTTGGCCCAGTGTGACTGTAGTTTGGCCCAGTGTGGATGTCGTTTGTCCCAGTGTGACTGTTGTTTGGCCCAGTGTGACTGTTGTTTGGCCCAGTGAGGCAGTTGTTTGTCCCAATGTGACTGGTGTTTGGCCCAGTGTGACTGTCGTCTGGCCCAGTGTGGCTGTTGTTTGGCCAGTGTGGCTGTTGTTTGGCCCAGTGTGACTGTTGTTTGGCCCAGTGTGACTTTTGTTTGGCCCAGTGTGACTGTTGTTTGGCCCAGTGTGACTGTTGTTTGGCCCAGTGTGACTGTCGTTTGGCCCAGTGTGGCTGTTGTTTGGCCCAGTGTGACTGTTGTTTGGCCCAGTGTGACTGTTGTTTGGTCCAGTGTGTCTGCCGTTTGGCCCAGTGTGACTGTCATTTGGCCCAGTGTGGCTGTTTTTTGGCCCAGTGTGGCTATTGTTTGGCCCAGTGTGCCTGATGTTTGGCCCAGTGTGACTGTTGTTTGGCCCAGTGTGTCTGTTGTTTGGACCAGTGTGGCTATCGTTTGGCCCAGTGTGGGTATCTTTTTGGCCAGTGAGACAGTGTGTTGCCCAGTGTGACAGTTGTTTGGCCCAGTGTGTCTGTCGTTTGGCCCAGTGTGACTATCGTTTGGCCCAGTGTGCCTGTCGTTTGGCACAGTGTGCCTGTCGTTTGTCCCAGTGTGGCTATCGTTTGGTCCAGTGTGACTGTTGTTTAGCCCAGTGTGGCTATCGTTTGGCGCAGTGTGGCTATCGTTTGGCCAGTGAGACAGTGTGTGGCCCATGTGACTGTTGTTTGGCCCAGTGTGTCTGTCGTTTGGCCCAGTGTGGCTATCGTTTGGTCCAGTGTGACTGTTGTTTGGCGCAGTGTGGCTATCGTTTGGCCCAGTGTGACTATAGTTTGGCCAGTGAGACAGTGTGTGGCCCAGTGTGACTGTTGTATGGCCCAGTGTGTCTGTCGTTTGGCCCAGTGTGGCTATCGTTTGGCCAGTGAGACAGTGTGCGGCCCAGTGTGACTGTTGTTTGGCCCAGTGTGTCTGTCGTTTGGCCCAGTGTGACTATCATTTGGCCCAGTGTGGCTATCGTTTGGCCCAGTGTGACTGTCGTTTGGCCCAGTGTGGCTATCGTTTGGCCCAGTGTGACTGTCGTTTGGCCCAGTGTGGCTGTTGTTTGGCCCATTGTGACTGTTGTTTGGCCAAGTGTGGATGTCGTTTGTCCCAGTGTGCCTGTTGTTTGGCCCAGTGTGCCTGTTGTTAGGCCCAGTGTGACTGTTGTTTGGCCCAGTGTGACTATCGTTTGGCCCAGTGTGGCTATCGTTTGGCCCAGTGTGACTGTTGTCTGGCCCAGTGAGGCTGTTGTTTGGCCCAGTGTGGATGTCGTTTGTCCCAGTGTGCCTGTTGCTTGGCTCAGTGTGACTGTTGTTTATCCCAGTGAGGCTGCTGTTTAGCCCAATGTTTCTTCCGTTTGGCCCAGTGTGAGTGTCGTTTGGCCCAGTGTGGCTATCGTTTGGCCCAGTGTGACTGAAGTTTTTCCCAGTGTGACTGCTGTTTGGCCCAGTGTGACTGTTGTTTGGCCCAGTGTGGCTATCGTTTGGCACAGTGTGGCTATCGATTGGGCCAGTGAGACAGTTGTGTGGCCCAGTGTGACTGTTGTTTGGCCCAGTGTGTCTGTCGTTTGGACAAGTGTGGCTATTGTTTGGCCCAGTGTGGCTATCGTTTGGCCCAGTGTGACTGTTGTTTGGCCCAGTGTGACTGTAGTTTGGCCCAGTGTGACTGTCGTTTGTCCCAGTGTGACTGTTGTTTGGCCCAGTGTGACTGTTGTTTGGCCCAGTGTGGATGTCGTTTGTCCCATTGTGACTGTTGTTTGGCCCAGTGTGACTGTCGTTTGGCCAAGTGTGTCTGAAGTTTTTCCCAGTGTGACTGCTGTTTGGCCCAGTGTGACTGTTGTTTGGCACAGGGTGGATATCGTTTGGTCCAGTGTGACTGTTGTTTGGCCCAGTGTGGCTATCGTTTGGCCCAGTGTGGCTATCGTTTGGACCAGTGAGACAGTTGTGTGGCCCAGTGTGACTGTTGTTTGGCCCAGTGTGTCTGTCGTTTGGACAAATGTGGCTATTGTTTGGCCCAGTGTGGCTATCGTTTGGCCCAGTGTGACTGTTGTTTGGCCCAGTGTGACTGTTGTTTGGCCCAGTGTGACTGCCGTTTGTCCAAGTGTGACTGTTGTTTGGCCCAGTTTGACTGTTGTTTGGCCCAGTGAGGCAGATGTTTGTCCCAATGTGACTGGTGTTTGGCCCAGTGTGACTGTCGTTTGGCCCAGTGTGCCTGTTGTTTGGCCAGTGTGGCTGTTGTTTGGCTCAGTGTGACTGTTGTTTGGCCCAGTGTGACTTTTGTTTGGCCCAGTGTGACTGTTTGTTGGCCCAGTGTGACTGTCGTTTGGCCCAGTGTGACTGTCGTTTGGCCCAGTGTGACTGTCGTTTGGCCCAGTGTGACTGTTGTTTGGTCCAGTGAGGCTGTTGTTTGTCCCAATGTGACTGTTGTTTGGCCCAGTGTGACTGTCGTTTGGCCCAGTGTGACTGTTGTTTGGCCCAGTGTGACTGTTGTTTGGCCCAGTGTGACTGTTGTTTGGCCCATTGTGGCTGTTGCATGGTCCAGTGTTACTGTTGTTTGGCCCAGTGTGACTGTTGTTTGGCCCAGTGTGACTGTTGTTTGGCCCAGTGTGACTGTTGTTTGGCCCAGTGTGACTGTTGTTTGGCCCAGTGTGGCTGTTGTTTGGCCCATTGTGGCTGTTGATTGGGTCAGTGTGACTGTTGTTTGGCCCAGTGTGACTGTTGTTTGGCCCAGTGTGGCTATCGTTTGGCCCAGTGTGGCTGTTGATTGGGCCAGTGTTACTGTTGTTTGGCCCAGTGTGGCTATTGTTTTGCCAGTGAGACAGTGTGTGGCCCAGTGTGACTGTTGTTTGGCCCAGTGTGTCTGTCGTTTGGCCCAGTGTGGCTATCGTTTGGTCCAGAGTGACTGTTGTTTGGCCCAGTGTGGCTATCGTTTGGCCCAGTGTGGCTATCGTTTGGCCCAGTGAGACAGTGTGTGGCCCAGTGTGACTGTTGTTTGGCCCAGTGTGTCTGTCGTTTGGCCCAGTGTGTCTGTCGTTTGGCCCAGTGTGACTATCGTTTGGCCAGTGAGACAGTGTGTGGCCCAGTGTGACTGTTGTATGGCCCAGTGTGTCTGTCGTTTGGCCCAGTCTGGCTATCGTTTGGCCCAGTGTGACTGTTGTTTGGCCCAGTGTGGCTGTTGATTGGCCCATTGTGGCTGTTGTTTGGCCAAGTGTGGATGTCGTTTGTCCCAGTGTGCCTGTTGTTTGGCCCAGTGTGCCTGTTGTTTGGCCCAGTGTGTCTGTTGTTTGGCCCAGTGTGACTATCGTTTGGCCCAGTGTGGCTATCGTTTGGCCCAGTGTGACTGTTGTTTGGCCCATTGTGGCTGTTGAATGGTCCAGTGTTACTGTTGTTTGGCCCAGTGTGACTGTTGTTTGGCCCAGTGTGACTGTTGTTTGGCCCAGTGTGGCTGTTGTTTGGCCCATTGTGGCTGTTGATTGGGTCAGTGTGACTGTTGTTTGGCCCAGTGTGACTGTTGTTTGGCCCAGTGTGGCTATCGTTTGGCCCAGTGTGGCTGTTGATTGGGCCAGTGTTACTGTTGTTTGGCCCAGTGTGGCTATTGTTTTGCCAGTGAGACAGTGTGTGGCCCAGTGTGACTGTTGTTTGGCCCAGTGTGTCTGTCGTTTGGCCCAGTGTGGCTATCGTTTGGTCCAGTGTGACTGTTGTTTGGCCCAGTGTGGCTATCGTTTGGCCCAGTGTGGCTATCGTTTGGCCCAGTGAGACAGTGTGTGGCCCAGTGTGACTGTTGTTTGGCCCAGTGTGTCTGTCGTTTGGCCCAGTGTGTCTGTCGTTTGGCCCAGTGTGACTATCGTTTGGCCAGTGAGACAGTGTGTGACCCAGTGTGACTGTTGTATGGCCCAGTGTGTCTGTCGTTTGGCCCAGTCTGGCTATCGTTTGGCCCAGTGTGACTGTTGTTTGGCCCAGTGTGGCTGTTGATTGGCCCATTGTGGCTGTTGTTTGGCCAAGTGTGGATGTCGTTTGTCCCAGTGTGCCTGTTGTTTGGCCCAGTGTGCCTGTTGTTTGGCCCAGTGTGTCTGTTGTTTGGCCCAGTGTGACTATCGTTTGGCCCAGTGTGGCTATCGTTTGGCCCAGTGTGACTGTTGTTTGGCCCAGTGAGGCTGTTGTTTGGCCCAGTGTGGATGTCGTTTGTCCCAGTGTGCCTGTTGCTTGGCCCAGTGTGACTATCGTTTGGCCCAGTGTGGCTATCGTCTGGCCCAGTGTGACTGTTGTTTGGCCCAGTGTTGCTATCGTTTGGCCCAGTGTGACTGATGTTTGGCACAGTGTGGCTATCGTTTGGCACAGGGAGACTGTTGTTTGGCCCAGTGTGCATGTTGTTTGGCCCAGTCTGGCAATTGTTTGGCTCAATGTGTCTGTTGTTTGGCCCAGTCTGGCAATTGTTTGGCCCAGTGTGGCAATTGTTTGGCCCAGTGAGACTGCTGTTTGGCCCAATGCGACTGTGTTTGGTCCAGTGTGACTGTTGTTTTGCCCAGTGTGGCTATCTTTTGGCCCAGTGTGACTGTTGTTTGGCCCAGTTTTGCTATCGTTTGGCGCAGTGTGACTGTCATTTGGCCCAGCGTGACTGCCGTTTGGCCCAGTTTGACTGTTGTTTGGCCCAGTGTTGCTATCGTTTGGGACAGTGTGACTGTCGTTTTGCGCAGTGTGGCTGTTGCTTGGCCCAGTGTGACTGCCGTTTGGCCCAGTGTGACTGTTGTTTGGCCCAGTGTGGCTATAGCTTGGCCCAGTGTGACTGTCGTTTGGCCCAGTGTGGCTATCGTTTGGCCCAGTGTGACTGTTGTTTGGCCCAGTGTGACAGCCGTTTGGCCCAGTGAGACTGCTGTTTGGCCCAGTGAGGCTGTTGTTTGGCCCAGTGTGACTGCCGTTTAGCCCAGTGTGACTGTTGTTTGGCCCAGTGAGGCTGTTGTCTGGCCCAGTGTGACTGTTGTTTGGCCCAGTGTGACTGCTGTTTTGCCCAGCGTGGCTGTGTTTGGTCCAGTCTGACTGTTTGGCCCAGTGTGACTGTCGTTAGGGCCAGTGTGACTGTTGTTTGGCCCAGTGTGACTGCCTTTTGGCCCAGTGTGACTGTTTTTTGACCCAGTGTGGCTATCGTTTGGCCCAGTGTGACTGTTGTTTGGCCCAGTGTTGCTATCGTTTGGCCCTGTTTGACTGTCATTTGGCCCAGTGTGTCTATCGTTTGGCCCAGTGTGACTGTTGTTTGGCCCAGTGTTGCTATCGTTTGGCCCAGTGTGGATGTCATTTGGCCCAGGGTGACTGCCGTTTGGCCCAGTGTGACTGTTGTTTGCCCAGTGTGACTGTTGTTTGGCCCAGTGTGGCTGTTGCTTGGCCCAGTGTGACTGCCGTTTGGCCCAGTGTGGCTATCGTTTGGCCCAGTGTGACTGTTGTTTGGCCCAGTGTTGCTATCGTTTGGCCCTGTTTATCTGTCATTTGGCCCAGTGTGTCTATCGTTTGGCCCAGTGTGCATGTCATTTGGCCCAGCGTGACTGCCGTTTGGCCCAGTGTGACTGTTGTTTGGCCCAGCATGACTGCCGTTTGGCCCAGTGTGACTGTTGTTTGGCCCAGTGTGACTGTCGTTTGGCCCAGTGTGACTGTTGTTTGGCCCAGTGTTGCTATCGTTTGGCCCAGTGTGCATGTCATTTGGCCCAGCGTGACTGCCGTTTGGCCCAGTGTGACTGTTGTTTGGCCCAGTGTGACTGTCGTTTGGCCCAGTGTGGCTGTTGTTTGGCCCAGTGTGGCTATCATTTGGCCCAGTGTGACTGTGGTTTGGCCCAGTGTGACTGTTGTTTGGCCCATTGTGGTTATCGTTTGGCCAAGTGTGTCTGTTGGTTGGCCCAGTCTGACTCTTGTTTGGCCCAGTGTGACTGTTGTTTGGCCCAGTGTGGCTATCGTTTGGCCCAGTGAGACAGTGTGTGGCCCAGTGTGACTGTTGTTTGGCCCAGTGTGTCTGTCGTTTGGCCCAGTGTGTCTGTCGTTTGGCTCAGTGTGGCTATCGTTTGGCCAGTGAGACAGTGTGCGGCCCAGTGTGACTGTTGTTTGGCCCAGTGTGTCTGTCGTTTGGCCCAGTGTGGCTATTGTTTGGTCCAGTGTGACTGTTGTTTGGCCCAGTGTGGCTATCGTTTGGCCCAGTGTGGCTATCGTTTGGCCCAGTGAGACAGTGTGTGGCCCAGTGTGACTGTTGTTTGGCCCAGTGTGTCTGTCGTTTGGCCCAGTGTGTCTGTCGTTTGGCCCAGTGTGACTATCGTTTGGCCAGTGTGACAGTGTGTGGCCCAGTGTGACTGTTGTATGGCCCAGTGTGTCTGTTGTTTGGCCCAGTGTGTCTGTCGTTTGGCCCAGTGTGACTATCGTTTGGCCAGTGTGACAGTGTGTGGCCCAGTGTGACTGTTGTATGGCCCAGTGTGTCTGTCGTTTGGCTCAGTGTGGCTATCGTTTGGCCAGTGAGACAGTGTGCGGCCCAGTGTGACTGTTGTTTGGCCCAGTGTGTCTGTCGTTTGGCCCAGTGTGGCTATTGTTTGGTCCAGTGTGACTGTTGTTTGGCCCAGTGTGGCTATCGTTTGGCCCAGTGTGGCTATCGTTTGGCCCAGTGAGACAGTGTGTGGCCCAGTGTGACTGTTGTTTGGCCCAGTGTGTCTGTCGTTTGGCCCAGTGTGTCTGTCGTTTGGCCCAGTGTGACTATCGTTTGGCCAGTGAGACAGTGTGTGGCCCAGTGTGACTGTTGTATGGCTCAGTGTGTCTGTCGTTTGGCCCAGTGTGACTATTGTTTGGCCCAGTGTGACTGTTGTTTGGCCCAGTCTGGCTATCGTTTGGCCCAGTGTGACTGTTGTTTGGCCCAGTGTGGATGTCGTTTTTCCCAGTGTGCCTGTTGTTTGGCCCAGTGTGCCTGTTGTTTGGCCCAGTGTGTCTGTTGTTTGGCCCAGTGTGACTATCGTTTGGCCCAGTGTGGCTATCGTTTGGCCCAGTGTGACTGTTGTTTGGCCCAGTGAGGCTGTTGTTTGGCCCAGTGTGGATGTCGTTTGTCCCAGTGTGCCTGTTGCTTGGCCCAGTGTGACTATCGTTTGGCCCAGTGTGGCTATCGTTTGGCCCAGTGTGACTGTTGTTTGGCCCAGTGTTGCTATCGTTTGGCCCAGTGTGACTGATGTTTGGCACAGTGTGGCTATCGTTTGGCACAGGGAGACTGTTGTTTGGCCCAGTGTGCATGTTGTTTGGCCCAGTCTGGCAATTGTTTGGCTCAATGTGTCTGTTGTTTGGCACAGTCTGGCAATTGTTTGGCCCATTGTGGCAATTGTTTGGCCCAGTGAGACTGCTGTTTGGCCCAGTGCGACTGTGTTTGGTCCAGTGTGACTGTTGTTTGGCCCAGTGTGGCTATCTTTTGGCCCAGTGTGACTGTTGTTTGGCCCAGTTTTGCTATCGTTTGGCGCAGTGTGACTGTCATTTGGCCCAGCGTGACTGCCGTTTGGCCCAGTTTGACTGTTGTTTGGCCCAGTGTTGCTATCGTTTGGCACAGTGTGACTGTCGTTTTGCGCAGTGTGGCTGTTGCTTGGCCCAGTGTGACTGCCGTTTGGCCCAGTGTGACTGTTGTTTGGCCCAGTGTGGCTATCGCTTGGCCCAGTGTGACTGTCGTTTGGCCCAGTGTGGCTATCGTTTGGCCCAGTGTGACTGTTGTTTGGCCCAGTGTGACAGTCGTTTGGCCCAGTGAGACTGCTGTTTGGCCCAGTGAGGCTGTTGTTTGGCCCAGTGAGGCTGTTGTCTGGCCCAGTGTGACTGTTGTTTGGCCCAGTGTGACTGCTGTTTTGCCCAGCGTGGCTGTGTTTGGTCCAGTCTGACTGTTGTTTGGCCCAGTGTGACTGTCGTTAGGGCCAGTGTGCCTGTTGTTTGGCCCAGTGTGCCTGTTGTTTGGCCCAGTGTGTCTGTTGTTTGGCCCAGTGTGACTATCGTTTGGCCCAGTGTGGCTATCGTTTGGCCCAGTGTGACTGTTGTTTGGCCCAGTGAGGCTGTTGTTTGGCCCAGTGTGGATGTCGTTTGTCCCAGTGTGCCTGTTGCTTGGCCCAGTGTGACTATCGTTTGGCCCAGTGTGGCTATCGTTTGGCCCAGTGTGACTGTTGTTTGGCCCAGTGTTGCTATCGTTTGGCCCAGTGTGACTGATGTTTGGCACAGTGTGGCTATCGTTTGGCACAGGGAGACTGTTGTTTGGCCCAGTGTGCATGTTGTTTGGCCCAGTCTGGCAATTGTTTGGCTCAATGTGTCTGTTGTTTGGCCCAGTCTGGCAATTGTTTGGCCCAGTGTGGCAATTGTTTGGCCCAGTGAGACTGCTGTTTGGCCCAGTGCGACTGTGTTTGGTCCAGTGTGACTGTTGTTTTGCCCAGTGTGGCTATCTTTTGGCCCAGTGTGACTGTTGTTTGGCCCAGTTTTGCTATCGTTTGGCGCAGTGTGACTGTCATTTGGCCCAGCGTGACTGCCGTTTGGCCCAGTTTGACTGTTGTTTGGCCCAGTGTTGCTATCGTTTGGCACAGTGTGACTGTCGTTTTGCGCAGTGTGGCTGTTGCTTGGCCCAGTGTGACTGCCGTTTGGCCCAGTGTGACTGTTGTTTGGCCCAGTGTGGCTATAGCTTGGCCCAGTGTGACTGTCGTTTGGCCCAGTGTGGCTATCGTTTGGCCCAGTGTGACTGTTGTTTGGCCCAGTGTGACAGCCGTTTGGCCCAGTGAGACTGCTGTTTGGCCCTGTGAGGCTGTTGTTTGGCCCAGTGTGACTGCCGTTTAGCCCAGTGTGACTGTTGTTTGGCCCAGTGAGGCTGTTGTCTGGCCCAGTGTGACTGTTGTTTGGCCCAGTGTGACTGCTGTTTTGCCCAGCGTGGCTGTGTTTGGTCCAGTCTGACTGTTTGGCCCAGTGTGACTGTCGTTAGGGCCAGTGTGACTGTTGTTTGGCCCAGTGTGACTGCCGTTTGGCCCAGTGTGACTGTTTTTTGACCCAGTGTGGCTATCGTTTGGCCCAGTGTGACTGTTGTTTGGCCCAGTGTTGCTATCGTTTGGCCCTGTTTGACTGTCATTTGGCCCAGTGTGTCTATCGTTTGGCCCAGTGTGACTGTTGTTTGGCCCAGTGTTGCTATCGTTTGGCCCAGTGTGGATGTCATTTGGCCCAGGGTGACTGCCGTTTGGGCCAGTGTGACTGTTGTTTGCCCAGTGTGACTGTTGTTTGGCCCAGTGTGGCTGTTGCTTGGCCCAGTGTGACTGCCGTTTGGCCCAGTGTGGCTATCGTTTGGCCCAGTGTGACTGTTGTTTGGCCCAGTGTTGCTATCGTTTGGCCCTGTTTGACTGTCATTTGGCCCAGTGTGTCTATCGTTTGGCCCAGTGTGCATGTCATTTGGCCCAGCGTGACTGCCGTTTGGCCCAGTGTGACTGTTGTTTGGCCCAGCATGACTGCCGTTTGGCCCAGTGTGACTGTTGTTTGGCCCAGTGTGACTGTCGTTTGGCCCAGTGTGACTGTTGTTTGGCCCAGTGTTGCTATCGTTTGGCCCAGTGTGCATGTCATTTGGCCCAGCGTGACTGCCGTTTGGCCCAGTGTGACTGTTGTTTGGCCCAGTGTGACTGTCGTTTGGCCCAGTGTGGCTGTTGTTTGGCCCAGTGTGGCTATCATTTGGCCCAGTGTGACTGTGGTTTGGCCCAGTGTGACTGTTGTTTGGCCCATTGTGGTTATCGTTTGGCCAAGTGTGTCTGTTGGTTGGCCCAGTCTGACTCTTGTTTGGCCCAGTGTGACTGTTGTTTGGCCCAGTGTGGCTATCGTTTGGCCCAGTGAGACAGTGTGTGGCCCAGTGTGACTGTTGTTTGGCCCAGTGTGTCTGTCGTTTGGCCCAGTGTGTCTGTCGTTTGGCTCAGTGTGGCTATCGTTTGGCCAGTGAGACAGTGTGCGGCCCAGTGTGACTGTTGTTTGGCCCAGTGTGTCTGTCGTTTGGCCCAGTGTGGCTATTGTTTGGTCCAGTGTGACTGTTGTTTGGCCCAGTGTGGCTATCGTTTGGCCCAGTGTGGCTATCGTTTGGCCCAGTGAGACAGTGTGTGGCCCAGTGTGACTGTTGTTTGGCCCAGTGTGTCTGTCGTTTGGCCCAGTGTGTCTGTCGTTTGGCCCAGTGTGACTATCGTTTGGCCAGTGTGACAGTGTGTGGCCCAGTGTGACTGTTGTATGGCCCAGTGTGTCTGTTGTTTGGCCCAGTGTGTCTGTCGTTTGGCCCAGTGTGACTATCGTTTGGCCAGTGTGACAGTGTGTGGCCCAGTGTGACTGTTGTATGGCCCAGTGTGTCTGTCGTTTGGCTCAGTGTGGCTATCGTTTGGCCAGTGAGACAGTGTGCGGCCCAGTGTGACTGTTGTTTGGCCCAGTGTGTCTGTCGTTTGGCCCAGTGTGGCTATTGTTTGGTCCAGTGTGACTGTTGTTTGGCCCAGTGTGGCTATCGTTTGGCCCAGTGTGGCTATCGTTTGGCCCAGTGAGACAGTGTGTGGCCCAGTGTGACTGTTGTTTGGCCCAGTGTGTCTGTCGTTTGGCCCAGTGTGTCTGTCGTTTGGCCCAGTGTGACTATCGTTTGGCCAGTGAGACAGTGTGTGGCCCAGTGTGACTGTTGTATGGCTCAGTGTGTCTGTCGTTTGGCCCAGTGTGACTATTGTTTGGCCCAGTGTGACTGTTGTTTGGCCCAGTCTGGCTATCGTTTGGCCCAGTGTGACTGTTGTTTGGCCCAGTGTGGATGTCGTTTTTCCCAGTGTGCCTGTTGTTTGGCCCAGTGTGCCTGTTGTTTGGCCCAGTGTGTCTGTTGTTTGGCCCAGTGTGACTATCGTTTGGCCCAGTGTGGCTATCGTTTGGCCCAGTGTGACTGTTGTTTGGCCCAGTGAGGCTGTTGTTTGGCCCAGTGTGGATGTCGTTTGTCCCAGTGTGCCTGTTGCTTGGCCCAGTGTGACTATCGTTTGGCCCAGTGTGGCTATCGTTTGGCCCAGTGTGACTGTTGTTTGGCCCAGTGTTGCTATCGTTTGGCCCAGTGTGACTGATGTTTGGCACAGTGTGGCTATCGTTTGGCACAGGGAGACTGTTGTTTGGCCCAGTGTGCATGTTGTTTGGCCCAGTCTGGCAATTGTTTGGCTCAATGTGTCTGTTGTTTGGCACAGTCTGGCAATTGTTTGGCCCATTGTGGCAATTGTTTGGCCCAGTGAGACTGCTGTTTGGCCCAGTGCGACTGTGTTTGGTCCAGTGTGACTGTTGTTTGGCCCAGTGTGGCTATCTTTTGGCCCAGTGTGACTGTTGTTTGGCCCAGTTTTGCTATCGTTTGGCGCAGTGTGACTGTCATTTGGCCCAGCGTGACTGCCGTTTGGCCCAGTTTGACTGTTGTTTGGCCCAGTGTTGCTATCGTTTGGCACAGTGTGACTGTCGTTTTGCGCAGTGTGGCTGTTGCTTGGCCCAGTGTGACTGCCGTTTGGCCCAGTGTGACTGTTGTTTGGCCCAGTGTGGCTATCGCTTGGCCCAGTGTGACTGTCGTTTGGCCCAGTGTGGCTATCGTTTGGCCCAGTGTGACTGTTGTTTGGCCCAGTGTGACAGTCGTTTGGCCCAGTGAGACTGCTGTTTGGCCCAGTGAGGCTGTTGTTTGGCCCAGTGAGGCTGTTGTCTGGCCCAGTGTGACTGTTGTTTGGCCCAGTGTGACTGCTGTTTTGCCCAGCGTGGCTGTGTTTGGTCCAGTCTGACTGTTGTTTGGCCCAGTGTGACTGTCGTTAGGGCCAGTGTGACTGTTGTTTGGCCCAGTGTGACTGCCGTTTGGCCCAGTGTGACTGTTGTTTGGCCCAGTGTTGCTATCGTTTGGCCCTGTTTGACTGTCATTTGGCCCAGTGTGTCTATCGTTTGGCCCAGTGTGACTGCCGTTTGGCCCAGTGTGACTGTTGTTTGCCCAGTGTGACTGTTGTTTGGCCCAGTGTGGCTGTTGCTTGGCCCAGTGTGACTGCCGTTTGGCCCAGTGTGGCTATCGTTTGGCCCAGTGTGACTGTTGTTTGGCCCAGTGTTGCTATCGTTTGGCCCTGTTTGACTGTCATTTGGCCCAGTGTGTCTATCGTTTGGCCCAGTGTGCATGTCATTTGGCCCAGCGTGACTGCCGTTTGGCCCAGTGTGACTGTTGATTGGCCAAGTGTGGCTATCGTTTTGCCCAGTGTGACTGTCGTCTGGCCCAGTGTGGCTGTTATTTGGCCCAGTGTGACTGCCGTTTGGCCCAGTGTGACTGTTGTTTGGCTCAGTGTGGCTATCGTTTGGCCCAGTGTGACTGTTGTTTGGCCCAGTGTACCTGTTGTTTGGCCCAGTCTGGCAATTGTTTGGCCCAGTGAGACTGTTGTTTGGCCCAGTGTGGCTATCGTTTGGCCCATTGAGGCTGTTGTTTGGCCCAGTGTGGCTATCGTTTGGCCCAGTGAGACTGTCATCTGGCCCAGTGTGGCAATAGTTTGGCCCAGTGAGACTGTTGTTTGGCCCAGTGAGGCTAACCTTTGGCCCAGTGAGGCTATTGTTTGGCCCAGTGTGGCAATTGTTTGGCCCAGTGAGACTGTTGTTTGGCCCAGTGTGGCAATTGTTTGGCCCAGTGAGGCTGTTGTTTGGACCAGTGTGGCTATCGTTTGGCCCAGTGAAGCTGTTGTTTGGCCCAGTGTGGCAATTGTTTGGCCCAGTGAAGCTGTTGTTTGGCCCAGTGTGGCTATCGTTTGGCCCAGTGAGGCTGTTGTTTGGACCAGTGTGGCTATCGTTTGGCCAAGTGTCGCTATCGTTTGGCCCAGTGAGGGTGTTGTTTGGCCCAGTGTTGCTATCGTTTGGCCCAGTGTGACTGTCGTTTGGCCCAGTGTGGATGTCGTTTGTCCCAGTGTGACTGTTGTTTGGCCCAGTGTGACTGTCGTTTGGCCCAGTGTGACTGTTGTTTGGCCCAGTGTGACTGTCGTTTGGCCCAGTGAGGCTGCTGTTTGGTCCAGCGTGTCTGCCATTTGTCCCAATGTGACTGTTGGTTGGCCAAGTGTGGCTATCGTTTGGCCCAGTGTGACTGTCGTTTGGCCCAGTGAGGCTGTTGTTTGGCCCAGTGTGACAGCCGTTCGGCCCAGTGTGACTGTCGTTCGGCCCAGTGTGACTGCCGTTTGGCCCAGTGTGACTGTAGTTTGGCCCAGTGTGGCTATCGTTTAGCCCAGTCTGACTGTTGTTTGGCCCAGTGTGGTTGTTGTTTGGCCCAGTGTGCCTGATGTTTGGCCCAGTGTGGTTGTTGTTTGGCCCAGAGTGGCTATCGTTTGGCCCAGTGTGACTGTTGTTTGGCCCAGTGTGGCTATCGTTTGGGCTAGTGAGACAGTTGTGTGGCCCAGTGTGACTGTTGTTTGGCCCAGTGTGACTGTCGTTTGGCCCAGTGTGGCTATCGTTTGGCCCAGTGTGGCTATCGTTTGTCCCAGTGTGACTGTTGTTTGTCCCAGTGTGACTGTTGTTTGGCCCAGTGTGGCTATCGTTTGTCCCAGTGTAACTGTTGTTTGGCCCAGTGTGACTGTTGTTTGGCCCAGTTTGGCTGTCGTTTGGGCCAGTGAGACAGTTGTGTGGCCCAGTGTGACAGTTGTTTGGCCCAGTGTGTCTGCCATTTGGCCCAGTGTGGCTATCGTTTGGCCCAGTGTGGCTATCGTTTGTCCCAGTGTGACTTTTGTTTGGCCCAGTGTTACTGTTGTTTGGCCAAGTGTGGATGTCGTTTGTCCCAGTGTGACTGTTGTTTGGCCCAGTGTGACTGTTGATTGGTCCAGTGAGGCTGTTGTTTGTCCCAATGTGACTGTTGTTTGGCCCAGTGTGACTGTCGTTTGGCCCAGTGTGACTTTTGTTTGGCCCAGTGTGACTGTTGTTTGGCTCAGTGTGACTGTTGTTTGGCCCAGTGAGGCTGCTGTTTGATCCGGTGTGTCTGCCGTTTGGCCCAGTGTGACTGTTGGTTGGCCAAGTGTGGCTATCGTTTGGCCCAGCGTGACTGTCGTTTGGCCCAGTGAGGTTGTTGATTGGCCCAGTGTGACAGCCGTTCGGCCCAGTGTGTCTGTCGTTTGGCCCAGTGTGTCTGTCGTTTGGCCCAGTGTGGCTGTATTTTGGCCCAGTGTGGCTATCGTTTGGCCCTGTGAGTGTTGTTTGGCTCAGTGTGTCTGTTGTTTGGACCAGTGTGATTGTTGTTTGGCCCAGTGTCACTGTCGTTTGGCCCAGTGTGCCTGTTGTTTTGCCCAGTGTGCCTGTTGTTTGGCCCAGTGTGGTTGTTTTGTTGGCCCAGTGTGGCTATCGTTTGGCCCAGTGTGGCCCAGTTGTTTGGCCCAGTGTGGTTGTTGTCTGGTCCAGTGTGGCTATCGTTTCACCCAGTGAGACTATTGTGTGGCCCAGTGTGGCTGTTGTTTTGTCCCAGTGTGACTGCTGTTTGGCCCAGTGTGACAGCTGCTGGGCCCAGTGTGACTGTTATTTGGCCCAGTGTGACTGTCGTTTGGCCCAGTGTGACTGTTGTTTGGCCCAGTGAGGCTGTTGTTTTGCCCAGTGTGTCTGCCGTTTGGCCAAGTGTGACTGTCGTTTGGCTCAGTGTGGCTACCGTTTGGCCCAGTGTGACTGTTGTTTGGGTCAGTGTGGCTACCGTTTGGCCCAGTGTGACTGTTGTTTGGGTCAGTGTGACTGTTGTTTGGCGCAGTGTGGCTACCGTTTGGCCCAGTGTGACTGTTGTTTGGGTCAGTGTGACTGTTGTTTGGCCCAGTGTGGCTATCGTTTGGCCCAGTGTGCCTGATGTTTGGCCCAGTGTGACTGTTGTCTGGCCCAGTGTGTCTGTCGTTTGGCCCAGAGTGACTATCGTTTGGCCCAGTGTGTCTGTCGTTTGGCCCAGTGTGTCTGTCGTTTGGCCCAGTGTGGCTGTTGAATGGCCCAGTGTGACTGTTATTTGGGTGAATGTGACTGTCTTTTTGGCCAGTGTGACTGTTGTTTGGCCCATTGTGGCTATCATTTGGCCCAGTGTGACTGTGGTTTGGCCCAGTGTTCCTGTTGTTTTGCCAAGGATGCCTGTTGTTTGGCCCAGTGTGGTTGTTTTGTTGGCCCAGTGTGGATATCGTTTGGCCCAGTGTGGTTGTTGTCTGGTCCAGTGTGGCTGTCGTTTCACCCAGTGAGACTATTGTGTGGCCCAGTGTGGCTGTTGTTTGTCCCAGTGTGACTGCTGTTTGGCCCAGTGTGACTGTTGTTTGGCCCAGTGTGACTGTTGTTTGGCCCAGTGTGACTGTTGTTTGGCCCAGTGAGGCTGTTGCTTGGCTCAATGTGGCTGTTGTTTGCCCCAGTGTGACTGTTATTTGGCCCAGTGTGACTGTCGTTTGGCCCAGTGTGACTGTTGTTTGGCCCAGTGAGGCTGTTGTTTGGCCCAGTGTGTCTGCCGTTTGGCCCAGTGTGACTGTCGTTTGGCCCAGTGTGGCTATCGTTTGGCCCAGTGTGTCTGTAGTTTTGCCCAGTGTGACTGCTGTTTGGCCCAGTGTGACTGTTGTTTGGCCCAGTGTGGCTATCGATTAGCCCAGTGTGGCAAATCACTTGGCCCAGTGTGGCTATCCTTTGGCCCAGTGTGGCTATCGATTAGCCCAGTGAGTGTTGTTTGGCCCAGTGTGACTGTTGTTTGGCCCAGTGTGACTGTCGTTTGGCCCAGTGTGTCTGTCGTTTGGCCCAGTGTGGCTATCGTTTGTCGCAGTGTGACTGCCGTTTGGCCCAGTGTGACTGTTGTTTGGCCCAGTGTGGCTGTTGATTGGGCCAGTGTTGCTGTCGTTTGGCCCAGTGTGCCTGTTGTTTGGCCCAGTGTGACTGTTGTTTGGCCCAGTGAGTCTGCTGTTTGATCCAGTGTGTCTGCCGTTTGTCCCAGTGTGACTGTCGTTTGGCCCAGTGTGACTGTTGTTTGGCCCAGTGTGACGGTTGTTTGGCCCAGTGAGGCTGTTGCTTGGCCCAGTGTGACTGATGTTTCGCCCAGTGTGACTGTCGTTTGGCCCAGTGAGGCTGTTGTTTGGCCCAGTGTGACTGTTGTTTGGCCCAGTGAGGCTGTTGTTTGGCCTAGTGTGTCTCCGTTTGGCACAGTGTGGCTGTTGTTTGTCCCTGTGTGACTGCTGTTTGGCCCAGTGTGACTGTTGTTTGGCCCAGTGTGACTGTTGTTTGACCCAGTGTGACTGTTGTTTGGCCCAGTGAGGCTGTTGCTTGGCTCAATGTGGCTGTTGTTTGCCCCAATGTGACTGTTATTTGGCCCAGTGTGACTGTCGTTTGGCCCAAGGTGACTGTTGTTTGGCCCAGTGTGACTGTTGTTTGGCCCAGTGTGGCTATCGATTAGCCCAGTGTGGCAAATCACTTGGCCCAGTGTGGCTATCATTTGGCCCAGTGTGGCTATCGTTTGGCCCAGTGTGGCTATCGATTGGCCCAGTGATTGTTGTTTGGCCCAGTGTGACTGTTGTTTGGCCCAGTGAGGCTGTTGTTTGGCCCAGTGTGTCTGCCGTTTGGCCCAGTGTGACTGTCGTTTGGCCCAGTGTGGCTATCGTTTGGCCCAGTGTGTCTGTAGTTTTGCCCAGTGTGACTGCTGTTTGGCCCAGTGTGACTGTCGTTTGGCCCAGTGTGGCTATCGTTTGGCCCAGTGTGTATGTAGTTTTGCCCAGTGTGACTGCTGTTTGGCCCAGTGTGACTGTTGTTTGGCCCAGTGTGGCTATCGATTAGCCCAGTGTGGCAAATCACTTGGCCCAGTGTGGCTATCATTTGGCCCAGTGTGGCTATCGTTTGGCCCAGTGTGGCTATCGATTGGCCCAGTGATTGTTGTTTGGCCCAGTGTGACTGTTGTTTGGCCCAGTGAGGCTGTTGTTTGGCCCAGTGTGTCTGCCGTTTGGCCCAGTGTGACTGTCGTTTGGCCCAGTGTGGCTATCGTTTGGCCCAGTGTGTCTGTAGTTTTGCCCAGTGTGACTGCTGTTTGGCCCAGTGTGACTGTTGTTTGGCCCAGTGTGGCTATCGATTAGCCCAGTGTGGCAAATCACTTGGCCCAGTGTGGCTATCATTTGGCCCAGTGTGGCTATCGTTTGGCCCAGTGTGGCTATCGATTGGCCCAGTGAGTGTTGTTTGGCCCAGTGTGACTGTTGTTTGGCCCAGTGTGACTGTCGTTTGGGCCAGTGTGTCTGTCGTTTGGCCCAGTGTGGCTATCGTTTGGCCCAGTGTGACTTGTTTGGCCCAGTGTGACTATTGTTTGGCCCAGTGAGGCTGTTGCTTGGCCCAGTGTGACTGATGTTTCGCCCAGTGTGACTGTCGTTTGGCCCAGTGAGGCTGTTGTTTGGCCCAGTGTGACTGTTGTTTGGGCCAGTGTGATTGTCGTTTGTCCCAGTGTGACTGTTGTTTGGCCCAGTGAGGCTGTTGTTTGGCCTAGTGTGTCTCCGTTTGGCACAGTGTGGCTGTTGTTTGTCCCTGTGTGACTGCTGTTTGGCCCAGTGTGACTGTTGTTTGGCCCAGTGTGACTGTTGTTTGACCCAGTGTGACTGTTGTTTGGCCCAGTGAGGCTGTTGCTTGGCTCAATGTGGCTGTTGTTTGCCCCAATGTGACTGTTATTTGGCCCAGTGTGACTGTCGTTTGGCCCAGTGTGACTGTTGTTTGGCCCAGTGTGACTGTTGTTTGGCCCAGTGTGGCTATCGATTAGCCCAGTGTGGCAAATCACTTGGCCCAGTGTGGCTATCATTTGGCCCAGTGTGGCTATCGTTTGGCCCAGTGTGGCTATCGATTGGCCCAGTGATTGTTGTTTGGCCCAGTGTGACTGTTGTTTGGCCCAGTGAGGCTGTTGTTTGGCCCAGTGTGTCTGCCGTTTGGCCCAGTGTGACTGTCGTTTGGCCCAGTGTGGCTATCGTTTGGCCCAGTGTGTCTGTAGTTTTGCCCAGTGTGACTGCTGTTTGGCCCAGTGTGACTGTCATTTGGCCCAGTGTGGCTATCGTTTGGCCCAGTGTGTCTGTAGTTTTGCCCAGTGTGACTGCTGTTTGGCCCAGTGTGACTGTTGTTTGGCCCAGTGTGGCTATCGATTAGCCCAGTGTGGCAAATCACTTGGCCCAGTGTGGCTATCATTTGGCCCAGTGTGGCTATCGTTTGGCCCAGTGTGGCTATCGATTGGCCCAGTGATTGTTGTTTGGCCCAGTGTGACTGTTGTTTGGCCCAGTGAGGCTGTTGTTTGGCCCAGTGTGTCTGCCGTTTGGCCCAGTGTGACTGTCGTTTGGCCCAGTGTGGCTATCGTTTGGCCCAGTGTGTCTGTAGTTTTGCCCAGTGTGACTGCTGTTTGGCCCAGTGTGACTGTTGTTTGGCCCAGTGTGGCTATCGATTAGCCCAGTGTGGCAAATCACTTGGCCCAGTGTGGCTATCATTTGGCCCAGTGTGGCTATCGTTTGGCCCAGTGTGGCTATCGATTGGCCCAGTGAGTGTTGTTTGGCCCAGTGTGACTGTTGTTTGGCCCAGTGTGAATGTCGTTTGGGCCAGTGTGTCTGTCGTTTGGCCCAGTGTGGCTATCGTTTGTCGCAGTGTGACTGCCGTTTGGCCCAGTGTAACTGTTGTTTGGCCCAGTGTGGCTGTTGATTGGGCCAGTGTTGCTGTCGTTTGGCCCAGTGTGCCTGTTGTTTGGCCCAGTGTGACTGTTGTTTGGCCCAGTGAGGCTGCTGTTTGATCCAGTGTGTCTGCCGTTTGTCCCAGTGTGACTGCTGTTTGGCCCAGTGTGACTTGTTTGGCCCAGTGTGACTATTGTTTGGCCCAGTGAGGCTGTTGCTTGGCCCAGTGTGACTGATGTTTCGCCCAGTGTGACTGTCGTTTGGCCCAGTGAGGCTGTTGTTTGGCCCAGTGTGACTGTTGTTTGGGCCAGTGTGATTGTCGTTTGTCCCAGTGTGACTGTTGTTTGGCCCAGTGAGGCTGTTGTTTGGCCTAGTGTGTCTCCGTTTGGCACAGTGTGGCTGTTGTTTGTCCCAGTGTGACTGCTGTTTGGCCCAGTGTGACTGTTGTTTGGCCCAGTGTGACTGTTGTTTGACCCAGTGTGACTGTTGTTTGGCCCAGTGAGGCTGTTGCTTGGCTCAATGTGGCTGTTGTTTGCCCCAATGTGACTGTTATGTGGCCCAGTGTGACTGTCGTTTGGCCCAGTGAGGCTGTTGTTTGGCCCAGTGTATCTGCCGTTTGGCCCAGTGTGACTGTCGTTTGGCCCAGTGTGGCTATCGTTTGGCCCAGTGTGTCTGTAGTTTTGCCCAGTGTGACTGCTGTTAGGCCCAGTGTGACTGTTGTTTGGCCTAATGTGGCTATCGATTAGCCCAGTGTGGCAAATCACTTGGCCCAGTGTGGCTATCATTTGGCCCAGTGTGGCTATCGTTTGGCCCAGTGTGGCTATCGATTGGCCCAGTGAGTGTTGTTTGGCCCAGTGTGACTGTTGTTTGGCCCAGTGTGACTGTCGTTTGGGCCAGTGTGTCTGTCGTTTGGCCCAGTGTGGCTATCGTTTGTCGCAGTGTGACTGCCGTTTGGCCCAGTGTGACTGTTGTTTGGCCCAGTGTGGCTGTTGATTGGGCCAGTGTTGCTGTCGTTTGGCCCAGTGTGCCTGTTGTTTGGCCCAGTGTGACTGTTGTTTGGCCCAGTGAGGCTGCTGTTTGATCCAGTGTGTCTGCCGTTTGTCCCAGTGTGACTGCTGTTTGGCCCAGTGTGACTGTTGTTTGGCCCAGTGTGACTGTCGTTTGGCCCAGTGAGGCTGTTGCTTGGCCCAGTGTGACTGATGTTTCGCCCAGTGTGACTGTCGTTTGGCCCAGTGAGGCTGTTGTTTGGCCCAGTGTGACTGTTGTTTGGGCCAGTGTGATTGTCGTTTGTCCCAGTGTGACTGTTGTTTGGCCCAGTGAGGCTGTTGTTTGGCCTAGTGTGTCTCCGTTTGGCACAGTGTGGCTGTTGTTTGTCCCAGTGTGACTGCTGTTTGGCCCAGTGCGACTGTTGTTTGGCCCAGTGTGACTGTTGTTTGACCCAGTGTGACTGTTGTTTGGCCCAGTGAGGCTGTTGCTTGGCTCAATGTGGCTGTTGTTTGCCCCAATGTGACTGTTATTTGGCCCAGTGTGACTGTCGTTTGGCCCAGTGTGACTGTTGTTTGGCCCAGTGAGGCTGTTGTTTGGCCCAGTGTATCTGCCGTTTGGCCCAGTGTGACTGTCGTTTGGCCCAGTGTGGCTATCGTTTGGCCCAGTGTGTCTGTAGTTTGGCCCAGTGTGACTGCTGTTAGGCCCAGTGTGACTGTTGTTTGGCCCAGTGTGGCTATCATTTGGCCCAGTGTGGCTATCGTTTGGCCCAGTGTGGCTATCGATTGGCCCAGTGATTGTTGTTTGGCCCAGTGTGACTGTTGATTGGCCCAGTGTGACTGTCGTTTGGCCCAGTGTGTCTGTCGTTTGGCCCAGTGTGGCTATCGTTTGTCGCAGTGTGACTGCTGTTTGGCCCAGTGTGACTGTTGTTTGGCCCAGTGTGGCTGTTGATTGGGCCAGTGTTGCTGTCGTTTGGCCCAGTGTGCCTGTTGTTTGGCCCAGTGTGACTGTTGTTTGGCCCAGTGAGGCTGCTGTTTGATCCAGTGTGTCTGCCGTTTGGCCCTGTGTGACTGTTGGTTGGACAAGTGTGGCTATCGTTTGGCCCAGTGTGACTGTAATTTGGCCCAGTGAGGCTGTTGTTTGGCCCAGTGTGACTGCCGTTCGGCCCAGTGTGACTGCCGTTCATCCCAATGTGTCTGTTGTTTGGCCCAGTGTGACTGTTGTTTGGCCCAGTGTGGCTATCGTTTAGCCCAGTGTGGCAAATCACTTGGCCCAGTGTGGCTATCATTTGGCCCAGTGAGACTGTTGTTTGGCCCAGTGTGGCTATCGATTGGCCCAGTGAGTGTTGTTTGGCCCAGTGTATCTGTTGTTTGGGCCAGTGTGATTGTTGTTTGGCCCAGTGTGATTGTCGTTTGGCCCAGTGTGCCTGTTGTTTTGCCCACTCTGCCTGATGTTTAGCCCAGTGTGGTTGTTCTTTGGCCCTGTGTGGCTATCGTTTGGCCCAGTGTGACTGTTGTTTGGCCCAGTGTGGTTGTTGTCTGGTCCAGTGTGGCTATTGTTTCGCCCAGTGAGACTATTGTGTGGCCCTGTATGGCTGTTGTTTGTCCCAGTGTGACTGCTGTTTGGCCCAGTGTGACTGATGTTTCGCCCAGTGTGACTGTCGTTTGGCCCAGTGAGGCTGTTGTTTGGCCTAGTGTGTCTCCGTTTGGCACAGTGTGGCTGTCTTTGGCCCAGTGCGGCTATCGTTTGGCCAATGTGACTGTTGTTTGGCCCAGTGTGGCTATCGTTTGGGCCAAAGAGACAGTTGTGTGGCCCAGTGTGACTGTTGTTTGGCCCAGTGTGACTTTTGTTTGGCCCAGTGTGATTTTAATTTGGCCCAGTGTGACTTGCTTGGCTCAGTGTGACTGTTGTTTGGGCCAGTGTGATTGTCGTTTGTCCCAGTGTGACTGTTGTTTGGACCAGTGAGGCTGTTGTTTGGCCTAGTGTGTCTCCGTTTGGCACAGTGTGGCTGTCTTTGGCCCAGTGTGGCTATCGTTTGGCCAATGTGACTGTTGTTTGGCCCAGTGTGGCTATCGTTTGGGCCAAAGAGACAGTTGTGTGGCCCAGTGTGACTGTTGTTTGGCCCAGTGTGACTTTTGCTTGGCCCAGTGTGACTTTTATTTGGCCCAGTGTGACTTGCTTGGCTCAGTGTGACTGTTGTTTGACCCAGTGAGGCTGCTGTTTGATCCAGTGTGTCTGCCGTTTGGCCAAGTGTGACTGTTGATTGGCCAAGTGTGGCTATCGTTTGGCCCAGTGTGACTGTCGTTTGGCCCAGTGAGGCTGTTGTTTGGCCCAGTGTGACAGCCGTTCAGCCCAGTGTGACTGTCGTTCGGCCCAGTGTGACTGCCGTTTGGCCCAGTGTGACTGTAGTTTGGCCCAGTGTGACTGTCGTTTGGCCCAGTGTGCCTGTTGTTTTGCCCAGTGTGCCTATTGTTTGGCCCAGTGTTGTTGTTTTGTTGGCCCAGTGTGGCTATCGTTTGGCCCAGTGTGGCCCAGTTGTTTGGCCCAGTGTGGTTGTTGTCTGGTCCAGTGTGGCTATCGTTTCACCCAGTGAGACTATTGTGTGGCCCGGTGTGGCTGTTGTTTGTCCCAGTGTGACTGCTGTTTGGCCCAGTGTGACTGTTGTTTGTCCCAGTGTGACTGCTGTTTGGCCCAGTGTGACTGTTATTTGGGCCAGTGTGACTGTCGTTTGGCCCAGTGTGACTGTTGTTTGGCCCAGTGTGACTGTTGTTTGGCCCAGTGAGGCTGTTGTTTGGGTCAGTGTGACTGTTTTTTGGCCCAGTGTGCCTGATGTTTGGCGCAGTGTGGTTGTTGTTTGGCCCAGATTGGCTATTGTTTGGCCCAGTGTGACTGTTGTTTGGCCCAGTGTGGCTATCGTTTGGGCCAGTGAGACAGTTGTGTGGCCCAGTGTGACTGTTGTTTGGCCCAGTGTGGTTGTTTTGTTGGCCCAGTGTGACTATCGTTTGGCCCAGTGTGGTTGTTGTCTGGTCCAGTGTGGCTATCGTTTCACCCAGTGAGACTATTGTGTGGCCCAGTGTGGCTGTTGTTTGTCCCAGTGTGACTGCTGTTTGGCCCAGTGTGACTGTTGTTTGTCCCAGTGTGACTGCTGCTGGGCCCAGTGTGACTGTTATTTGGGCCAGTGTGTCTGTCGTTTGGCCCAGTGTGACTGTTGTTTGGCCCAGTGAGGCTGTTGTTTGGCCCAGTGTGTCTGCCGTTTGGCCCAGTGTGACTGTCGTTTGGCTCATTGTGGCTACCATTTGGCCCAGTGTGACTGTTGTTTGGGTCAGTGTGACTGTTGTTTGGCCCAGTGTGGCTACCGTTTGGCCCAGTCTGACTGTTGTTTGGGTCAGTGTGACTGTTGTTTGGCCCAGTGTGACTGTTGTTTGGCCCAGTGTGACTGTTGTTTGGCCCAGTGTGGTTGTTGTTTGGCCCAGAGTGGCTATCGTTTGGCCCAGTGTGACTGTTGTTTGGCCCAGTGTGGCTATTGTTTGGCCCAGTGTGCCTGATGTTTGGCCCTGTGTGACTGTTTTTTGGCCCAGTGCGGCTATCGCTTGGCCCAGTGTGACTGTTGTTTGGCCCAGTGTGACTGTTGTTTGGCCCAGTGTGTCTGTTGTTTGGACCAGTGTGGCTATCGTTTGGCCCAGTGTGGGTATCGTTTGGGCCAGTGAGAGAGTGTGTTGCCCAGTGTGACAGTTGTTTGGCCCAGTGTGTCTGTCGTTTGGCCCAGTGCGACTATCGTTTGGCCCAGTGTGTCTGTTGTTTGGCCCAGTGTGACTGTCGTTTGGCACAGTGTGCCTGTCGTTTGGCCAGTGTGGCTATCGTTTGGTCCAGTGTGAGTGTTGTTTGGCCCAGTGTGGCTATCGTTTGGCGCAGTGTGGCTATCGTTTGGCCAGTGAGACAGTGTGTGGCCCAGTGTGACTGTTGTTTGGCCCAGTGTGTCTGTCGTTTGGCCCAGTGTGGCTATCGTTTGGTCCAGTGTGACTGTTGTTTGGCCCAGTGTGGCTATCGTTTGGCCCAGTGTGGCTATCGTTTGGCCAGTGAGACAGTGTGTGGCCCAGTGTGACTGTTGTTTGGCCCAGTGTGTCTGTCGTTTGGCCCAGTGTGACTATCGTTTGGCCCAGTGTGGCTATCGTTTGGCCCAGTGTGACTGTTGTTTGGCCCAGTGTGGCTGTTGTTTGGCCCAGTGTGGCTATCATTTGGTCCAGTGTGACTGTTGTTTGTCCCAGTGTGCCTGTTGTTTGGCCCAGTGTGCCTGTTGTTTGGCCCAGTGTGACTGTTGTTTGGCCCAGTGTGACTATCGTTTGGCCCAGTGTGGCTATCGTTTGGCGCAGTGTGACTGTTGTTTGGCCCAGTGAGGCTGTTGTTTGGCCCAGTGTGGATGTCGTTTGTCCCAGTTTGCCTGTTGCTTGGCTCAGTGTGACTGTTGTTTAGCCCAGTGAGGCTGCTGTTTAGCCCAGTGTTTCTTCCGTTTGGCCCAGTGTGTGTCGTTTGGCCCAGTGTGGCTATCGTTTGGCCCAGTGTGACTGAAGTTTTTCCCAGTGTGACTGCTGTTTGGCCCAGTGTGACTGTTGTTTGGCCCAGGATGTATATCGTTTGGCCCAGTGTGACTGTTGTTTGGCCCAGTGTGGCTATCGTTTGGCACAGTGTGGCTATCGTTTGGGCCAGTGAGACAGTTGTGTGGCCCAGTGTGACTGTTGTTTGGCCCAGTGTGTCTGTCGTTTGGCCCAGTGTGGCTATCATTTGGTCCAGTGTGACTGTTGTTTGGCCCAGTGTGGCTATCGTTTGGCCCAGTGTGGCTATCGTTTGGCCAGTGAGACAGTGTGTGGCCCAGTGTGACTGTTGTTTGGCCCATTGTGACTGTTGTTTGGCCAAGTGTGGATGTCGTTTGTCCCAGTGTGCCTGTTGTTTGCCCCAGTGTGACTGATGTTTGGCCCAGTGTGGCTATCGTTTGGCCAATGTGACTGTTGTTTGGCCCAGTGTGGCTATCGTTTGGGCCAAAGAGACAGTTGTGTGGCCCAGTGTGACTGTTGTTTGGCCCAGTGTGACTTTTGCTTGGCCCAGTGTGACTTTTATTTGGCCCAGTGTGACTTGCTTGGCTCAGTGTGACTGTTGTTTGACCCAGTGAGGCTGCTGTTTGATCCAGTGTGTCTGCCGTTTGGCCAAGTGTGACTATTGATTGGCCAAGTTTGGCTATCGTTTGGCCCAGTGTGACTGTCGTTTGGCCCAGTGAGGCTGTTGTTTGGCCCAGTGTGACAGCCGTTCAGCCCAGTGTGACTGTCGTTCGACCCAGTGTGACTGCCGTTTGGCCCAGTGTGACTGTAGTTTGGCCCAGTGTGACTGTCGTTTGGCCCAGTGTGCCTGTTGTTTTGCCCAGTGTGCCTGTTGTTTGGCCCAGTGTGGTTGTTTTGTTGGCCCAGTGTGGCTATCGTTTGGCCCAGTGTGGCCCAGTTGTTTGGCCCAGTGTGGTTGTTGTCTGGTCCAGTGTGGCTATCGTTTCACCCAGTGAGACTATTGTGTGGCCCGGTGTGGCTGTTGTTTTTCCCAGTGTGACTGCTGTTTGGCCCAGTGTGACTGTTGTTTGTCCCAGTGTGACTGCTGTTTGGCCCAGTGTGACTGTTATTTGGGCCAGTGTGACTGTCGTTTGGCCCAGTGTGACTGTTGTTTGGCCCAGTGTGTCTGTTGTTTGGCCCAGTGAGGCTGTTGTTTGGCCCAGTGAGGCTGTTGTTTGGCCCAGTGTGTCTGCCGTCTGGCCCAGTGTGACTGTCGTTTGGCTCAGTGTGGCTACCGTTTGGCCCAGTGTGACTGTTGTTTGGCCCAGTGTGACTGCCGTTTGGTCCAGTGTGACTGTCGTTAGGCCCAGAGTGGCTACCGTTTGGCCCAGTGTGACTGTTGTTTGGGTCAGTGTGACTGTTGTTTGGCCCAGTGTGCCTGATGTTTGGCCCAGTGTGACTGTTGTTTGGCCCAGTGTGGCTATCGTTTGGGCCAGTGAGACAGTTGTGTGGCCCAGTGTGACTGTTGTTTGGCCCAGTGTGGTTGTTTTGTTGGCCCAGTGTGACTATCGTTTGGCCCAGTGTGGTTGTTGTCTGGTCCAGTGTGGCTATCGTTTCACCCAGTGAGACTATTGTGTGGCCCGGTGTGGCTGTTGTTTGTCCCAGTGTGACTGCTGTTTGGCCCAGCGTGATTGTTGTTTGGCCCAGTGTGACTGCTGCTGGGCCCAGTGTGACTGTTATTTTGGCCAGTGTGACTGTCGTTTGGCCCAGTGTGACTGTTGTTTGGCCCAGTGAGGCTGTTGTTTGGCCCAGTGTGTCTGCCGTTTGGCCCAGTGTGACTGTCGTTTGGGTCAGTGTGACTGTTGTTTGGCCCAGTGTGACTGTTGTTTGGCCCAGTGTGGTTGTTGTTTGGCCCAGAGTGGCTATCGTTTGGCCCAGTGTGACTGTTGTTTGGCCCAGTGTGGTTATCGTTTGGCCCAGTGTGCCTGATGTTTGGCCCAGTGTGACTGTTTTTTGGCCCAGTGCGGCTATTGCTTGGCCCAGTGTGACTGTTGTTTGGCCCAGTGTGACTGTTGTTTGGCCCAGTGTGTCTGTTGTTTGGACCAGTGTGGCTATCGTTTGGCCCAGTGTGGGTATCGTTTGGCCCAGTGTGGCTATCGTTTGCCCAGTGTGCCTGTTGTTTGGCCCAGTGTGTCTGTCTTTTGGCCCAGTGTGACTATCGTTTGGCCCAGTGTGTCTGTTGTTTGGCCCAGTGTGACTGTCGTTTTGCACAGTGTGCCTGTCGTTTGGCCAGTGTGGCTATCGTTTGGTCCAGTGTGAGTGTTGTTTGGCCCAGTGTGGCTATCGTTTGGCGCAGTGTGGCTATCGTTTGGCCAGTGAGACAGTGTGTGGCCCAGTGTGACTGTTGTTTGGCCCAGTGTGTCTGTCGTTTGGCCCAGTGTGGCTATCGTTTGGTCCAGTGTGACTGTTGTTTGGCCCAGTGTGGCTATCGTTTGGCCCAGTGTGGCTATCGTTTGGCCAGTGAGACAGTGTGTGGCCCAGTGTGACTGTTGTTTGGCCCAGTGTGTCTGTCGTTTGTCCCAGTGTGGCTATCGTTTGGCCCAGTGTGACTGTCGTTTTGGCCCAGTGTGTCTGTCGTTTGGCCCAGTGTGACTATCGTTTGGCCAGTGAGACAGTGTGTGGCCCAGTGTGACTGTTGTATGGCCCAGTGTATCTGTCGTTTGGCCCAGTGTGGCTATCGTTTGGCCAGTGAGACAGTGTGCGGCCCAGTGTGACTGTTGTTTGGCCAAGTGTGTCTGTCATTTGGCCCAGTGTGACTATCGTTTGGCCCAGTGTGGCTATCGTTTGGCCCAGGGTGACTGTTGTTTGGCCCAGTGAGGCTGTTGTTTGGCCCAGTGTGGATGTCGTTTGTCCCAGTGTGCCTGTTGCTTGGCTCAGTGTGACTGTTGTTTGGCCCAGTGAGGCTGCTGTTTAGCCCAGTGTTTCTTCCGTTTGGCCAAGTGTGAGTGTCGTTTGGCCCAGTGTGGCTATCGTTTGGCCAAGTGTGACTGACGTTTTTCCCAGTGTGACTGCAGTTTGGCCCAGTGTGACTGTTGTTTGGCCCAGGGTGGATATCGTTTGGGCCAGTGTGACTGTTGTTTGGCCCAGTGTGGATGTCGTTTGTCCCAGTGTGCCTGTTGCTTGGCTCAGTGTGACTGTTGTTTAGCCCAGTGAGGCTGCTGTTTAGCCCAGTGTTTCTTCCGTTTGGCCAAGTGTGAGTGTCGTTTGGCCCAGTGTGGCTATCGTTTGGCCAAGTGTGACTGACGTTTTTCCCAGTGTGACTGCAGTTTGGCCCAGTGTGACTGTTGTTTGGCCCAGGGTGGATATCGTTTGGCCCAGTGTGACTGTTGTTTGGCCCAGTGTGGATGTCATTTGTCCCAGTGTGCCTGTTGCTTGGCTCAGTGTGACTGTTGTTTAGCCCAGTGAGGCTGCTGTTTAGCCCAGTGTTTCTTCCGTTTGGCCAAGTGTGAGAGTCGTTTGGCCCAGTGTGGCTATCGTTTGGCCAAGTGTGACTGACGTTTTTCCCAGTGTGACTGCAGTTTGGCCCAGTGTGACTGTTGTTTGGCCCAGGGTGGATATCGTTTGGCCCAGTGTGACTGTTGTTTGGCCCAGTGTGGCTATCGTTTGGCACAGTGTGGCTATCGTTTGGGCCAGTGAGACAGTTGTGTGGCCCAGTGTGCCTGTTGTTTGGCCCAGTGTGTCTGTCGTTTGGACAAGTGTGGCTATTGTTTGGCCCAGTGTGGCTCTCGTTTGGCCCAGTGTGACTGTTGTTTGGCCCAGTGTGACTGTTGTTTGGCCCAGTGTGACTGTTGTTTGGCCCAGTGTGACTGTTGTTTGGCCCAGTGAGGCAGTTGTTTGTCCCAATGTGACTGGTGTTTGGCCCAGTGTGACTGTCGTCTGGCCCAGTGTGCCTGTTGTTTGGCCAGTGTGGCTGTTGTTTGGCCCAGTGTGACTGTTGTTTGGCCCAGTGTGACTTTTGTTTGGCCCAGTGTGACTGTTGTTTGGCCCAGTGTGACTGTTGTTTGGCCCAGTGTGACTGTCGTTTGGCCCAGTGTGTCTGCCGTTTGGCCCAGTGTCACTGTCATTTGGCCCAGTGTGGCTGTTTTTTGGCCAAGTGTGACTGTTGTTTGGCCCAGTGTGGCTATCGTTTGGCCCAGTGTGCCTGATGTTTGGCCCAGTGTGACTGTTTTTTGGCCCAGTGTGGCTATTGTTTGGCCCAGTGTGACTGTTGTTTGGCCCAGTGTGACTGTTGTTTGGCCCAGTGTGTCTGTTGTTTGGACCAGTGTGGCTATCGTTTGGCCCAGTGTGGGTATCGTTTGGGCCAGTGAGACAGTGTGTTGCCCAGTGTGACAGTTGTTTGGCCCAGTGTGTCTGTCGTTTGGCCCAGTGTGTCTGTTGTTTGGCCCAGTGTGCCTGTCGTTTGGCACAGTGTGCCTGTCGTTTGGCCCAGTGTGACTGTTGTTTGGCCCAGTGTGACTGTTGTTTGGTCCAGTGTGTCTGCCGTTTGGCCCAGTGTGACTGTCATTTGGCCAAGTGTGACTGTTGTTTGGCCCAGTGTGGCTATCGTTTGGCCCAGTGTGCCTGATGTTTGGCCCAGTGTGACTGTTTTGTGGCCAAGTGTGGCTATCGTTTGGCCCAGTGTGACTGTTGTTTGGCCCAGTGTGACTGTTGTTTGGCCCAGTGTGTCTGTTGTTTGGACCAGTGTGGCTATCGTTTGGCCCAGTGTGGGTATCGTTTGGGCCAGTGAGACAGTGTGTTGCCCAGTGTGACAGTTGTTTGGCCCAGTGTGTCTGTTGTTTGGCCCAGTGTGCCTGTCGTTTGGCACAGTGTGCCTGTCGTTTGGCCCAGTGTGGCTATCGTTTGGTCCAGTGTGACTTTTGTTTGGCCCAGTGTGGCTATCGTTTGGCGCAGTGTGGCTATCGTTTGGCCAGTGAGACAGTGTGTGGCCCAGTGTGACTGTTGTTTGGCCCAGTGTGTCTGTCGTTTGGCCCAGTGTGGCTATCATTTGGTCCAGTGTGACTGTTGTTTGGCCCAGTGTGGCTATCGTTTGGCCCAGTGTGGCTATCGTTTGGCCAGTGAGACAGTGTGTGGCCCAGTGTGACTGTTGTTTGGCCCAGTGTGTCTGTCATTTGGCCCAGTGTGGCTATCGTTTGGCCCAGTGTGACTGTCGTTTTGGCCCAGTGTGTCTGTCATTTGGCCCAGTGTGACTATCGTTTGGCCAGTGAGACAGTGTGTGGCCCAGTGTGACTGTTGTATGGCCCAGTGTGTCTGTCGTTTGGCCCAGTGTGGCTATCGTTTGGCCCAGTGAGACAGTGTGCGGCCCAGTGTGACTGTTGTTTGGCCCAGTGTGTCTGTCGTTTGGCCCAGTGTGACTATCGTTTGGCCCAGTGTGGCTATCGTTTGGCCCAGTGTGACTGTTGTTTGGCCCAGTGTGGCTGTTGTTTGGCCCATTGTGACTGTTGTTTGGCCAAGTGTGGATGTCGTTTGTCCCAGTGTGCCTGTTGTTTGGCCCAGTGTGCCTGTTGTTTGGCCCAGTGTGACTGTTGTTTGGCCCAGTGTGACTATCGTTTGGCCCAGTGTGGCTATCGTTTGGCCCAGTGTGACTGTTGTTTGGCCCAGTGAGGCTGTTGTTTGGCCCAGTGTGGATGTCGTTTGTCCCAGTGTGCCTGTTCCTTGGCTCAGTGTGACTGTTGTTTAGCCCAGTGAGGCTGCTGTTTAGCCCAGTGTTTCTTCCGTTTGGCCCAGTGTGAGTGTTGTTTGGCCCAGTGTGGCTATCGTTTGGCCCAGTGTGACTGAAGTTTTTCCCAGTGTGACTGCAGTTTGGCCCAGTGTGACTGTTGTTTGGCCCAGGGTGGATATCGTTTGGCCCAGTGTGACTGTTGTTTGGCCCAGTGTGGCTATCGTGTGGCACAGTGTGGCTATCGTTTGGGCCAGTGAGACAGTTGTGTGGCCCAGTGTGCCTGTTGTTTGGCCCAGTGTATATGTCGTTTGGACAAGTGTGGCTATTGTTTGGCCCAGTGTGGCTATCGTTTGGCCCAGTGTGACTGTTGTTTGGCCCAGTGTGACTGTTGTTTGGCCCAGTGTGACTGTTGTTTGGCCCAGTGTGACTGTTGTTTGGCCCAGTGAGGCAGTTGTTTGTCCCAATGTGACTGGTGTTTGGCCCAGTGTGACTGTCGTCTGGCCCAGTGTGCCTGTTGTTTGGCTAGTGTGGCTGTTGTTTGGCCCAGTGTGACTGTTGTTTGGCCCAGTGTGACTTTTGTTTGGCCCAGTGTGACTGTTGTTTGGCCCAGTGTGACTGTTGTTTGGCCCAGTGTGACTGTCGTTTGGCCCAGTGTGTCTGCCGTTTGGCCCAGTGTCACTGTCATTTGGCCCAGTGTGGCTGTTTTTTGGCCAAGTGTGACTGTTGTTTGGCCCAGTGTGGCTATCGTTTGGCCCAGTGTGCCTGATGTTTGGCCCAGTGTGACTGTTTTTTGGCCCAGTGTGGCTATTGTTTGGCCCAGTGTGACTGTTGTTTGGCCCAGTGTGACTGTTGTTTGGCCCAGAGTGTCTGTTGTTTGGACCAGTGTGGCTATCGTTTGGCCCAGTGTGGGTATCGTTTGGGCCAGTGAGACAGTGTGTTGCCCAGTGTGACAGTTGTTTGGCCCAGTGTGGCTGTTGTTTGGCCCAGTGTGTCTGTTGTTTGGCCCAGTGTGCCTGTCGTTTGGCACAGTGTGCCTGTCGTTTGGCCCAGTGTGACTGTTGTTTGGCCCAGTGTGACTGTTGTTTGGTCCAGTGTGTCTGCCGTTTGGCCCAGTGTGACTGTCATTTGGCCAAGTGTGACTGTTGTTTGGCCCAGTGTGGCTATCGTTTGGCCCAGTGTGCCTGATGTTTGGCCCAGTGTGACTGTTTTTTGGCCCAGTGTGGCTATCGTTTGGCCCAGTGTGACTGTTGTTTGGCCCAGTGTGACTGTTGTTTGGCCCAGTGTGTCTGTTGTTTGGACCAGTGTGGCTATCGTTTGGCCCAGTGTGGGTATCGTTTGGGCCAGTGAGACAGTGTGTTGCCCAGTGTGACAGTTGTTTGGCCCAGTGTGTCTGTCGTTTGGCCCAGTGTGTCTGTTGTTTGGCCCAGTGTGCCTGTTGTTTGGCACAGTGTGCCTGTCGTTTGGCCCAGTGTGGCTATCGTTTGGTCCAGTGTGACTGTTGTTTGGCCCAGTGTGGCTATCGTTTGGCGCAGTGTGGCTATCATTTGGCCATTGAGACAGTGTGTGGCCCAGTGTGACTGTTGTTTGGCCCAGTGTGTCTGTCGTTTGGCCCAGTTTGGCTATCATTTGTTCCAGTGTGACTGTTGTTTGGCCCAGTGTGCCTATCGTTTGGCCCAGTGTGGCTATCGTTTGGCCATTGAGACAGTGTGTGGCCCAGTGTGACTGTTGTATGGCCCAGTGTGTCTGTCGTTTGGCCCAGTGTGGCTATCGTTTGGCCCAGTGAGACAGTGTGCGGCCCAGTGTGACTGTTGTTTGGCCCAGTGTGTCTGTCGTTTGGCCCAGTGTGACTATCGTTTGGCCCAGTGTGGCTATCGTTTGGCCCAGTGTGACTGTTGTTTGGCCCAGTGTGGCTGTTGTTTGGCCCATTGTGACTGTTGTTTGGCCAAGTGTGGATGTCGTTTGTCCCAGTGTGCCTGTTGTTTGGCCCAGTGTGCCTGTTGTTTGGCCCAGTGTGACTGTTGTTTGGCCCAGTGTGACTATCGTTTGGCCCAGTGTGGCTATCGTTTGGCCCAGTGTGACTGTTGTTTGGCCCAGTGAGGCTGTTGTTTGGCCCAGTGTGGATGTCGTTTGTCCCAGTGTGCCTGTTGCTTGGCTCTGTGTGACTGTTGTTTAGCCCAGTGAGGCTGCTGTTTAGCCCAGTGTTTCTTCCGTTTGGCCCAGTGTGAGTGTCGTTTGGCCCAGTGTGGCTATCGTTTGGCCCAGTGTGACTGAAGTTTTTCCCAGTGTGACTGCTGTTTGGCCCAGTGTGACTGTTGTTTGGCCCAGGATGTATATCGTTTGGCCCAGTGTGACTGTTGTTTGGCCCAGTGTGGCTATCGTTTGGCACATTGTGGCTATCGTTTGGGCCAGTGAGACAGTTGTGTGGCCCAGTGTGACTGTTGTTTGGCCCAGTGTGTCTGTCGTTTGGCCCAGTGTGGCTATCATTTGGTCCAGTGTGACTGTTGTTTGGCCCAGTGTGGCTATCGTTTGGCCCAGTGTGGCTATCGTTTGGCCAGTGAGGCAGTGTGTGGCCCAGTGTGACTGTTGTTTGGCCCATTGTGACTGTTGTTTGGCCAAGTGTGGATGTCGTTTGTCCCAGTGTGACTGTAGTTTGGCCCAGTGTGACTATCGTTTGGCCCAGTGTGACTGTTGTTTGGCCCAGTGTGACTGCTGTTTGGCCCAGTGTGACTGTTGTTTGGCCCAGGGTGGATATCGTTTGGCCCAGTGTGACTGTTGTTTGGCCCAGTGTGGCTATCGTTTGGCACAGTGTGGCTATCGTTTGGGCCAGTGAGACAGTTGTGTGGCCCAGTGTGCCTGTTGTTTGGCCCAGTGTGTCTGTCGTTTGGACAAGTGTGGCTATTGTTTGGCCCAGTGTGGCTATCGTTTGGCTCAGTGTGACTGTTGTTTGACCCAGTGTGACTGTTGTTTGGCCCAGTGTGACTGTTGTTTGGCCCAGTGTGACTGTTGTTTGGCCCAGTGAGGCAGTTCTTTGTCCCAATGTGACTGGTGTTTGGCCCAGTGTGACTGTCGTCTGGCCCAGTGTGCCTGTTGTTTGGCCAGTGTGGCTGTTGTTTGGCCCAGTGTGACTGTTGTTTGGCCCAGTGTGACTTTTGTTTGGCCCAGTGTGACTGTTGTTTGGCCCAGTGTGACTGTTGTTTGGCCCAGTGTGACTGTCGTTTGGCCCAGTGTGTCTGCCGTTTGGCCCAGTGTCACTGTCATTTGGCCCAGTGTGGCTGTTTTTTGGCCAAGTGTGACTGTTGTTTGGCCCAGTGTGGCTATCGTTTGGCCCAGTGTGCCTGATGTTTGGCCCAGTGTGACTGTTTTTTGGCCCAGTGTGGCTATTGTTTGGCCCAGTGTGACTGTTGTTTGGCCCAGTGTGACTGTTGTTTGGCCCAGTGTGTCTGTTGTTTGGACCAGTGTGGCTATCGTTTGGCCCAGTGTGGGTATCGTTTGGGCCAGTGAGACAGTGTGTTGCCCAGTGTGGCAGTTGTTTGGCCTAGTGTGTCTGTCGTTTGGCCCAGTGTGTCTGTTGTTTGGCCCAGTGTGCCTGTCGTTTGGCACAGTGTGCCTGTCGTTTGGCCCAGTGTGACTGTTGTTTGGCCCAGTGTGACTGTTGTTTGGTCCAGTGTGTCTGCCGTTTGGCCCAGTGTGACTGTCATTTGGCCAAGTGTGACTGTTGTTTGGCCCAGTGTGGCTATCGTTTGGCCCAGTGTGCCTGATGTTTGGCCCAGTGTGACTGTTTTTTGGCCCAGTGTGGCTATCGTTTGGCCCAGTGTGACTGTTGTTTGGCCCAGTGTGACTGTTGTTTGGCCCAGTGTGTCTGTTGTTTGGACCAGTGTGGCTATCGTTTGGCCCAGTGTGGGTATCGTTTGGGCCAGTGAGACAGTGTGTTGCCCAGTGTGACAGTTGTTTGGCCCAGTGTGTCTGTCGTTTGGCCCAGTGTGTCTGTTGTTTGGCCCAGTGTGCCTGTCGTTTGGCACAGTGTGCCTGTCGTTTGGCCCAGTGTGGCTATCGTTTGGTCGAGTGTGACTGTTGTTTGGCCCAGTGTGGCTATCGTTTGGCGCAGTGTGGCTATCGCTTGGCCAGTGAGACAGTGTGTGGCCCAGTGTGACTGTTGTTTGGCCCAGTGTGTCTGTCGTTTGGCCCAGTGTGGCTATCATTTGGTCCAGTGTGACTGTTGTTTGGCCCAGTGTGGCTATCGTTTGGCCCAGTGTGGCTATCGTTTGGCCAGTGAGACAGTGTGTGGCCCAGTGTGACTGTTGTTTGGCCCAGTGTGTCTGTCATTTGGCCCAGTGTGGCTATCGTTTGGCCCAGTGTGACTGTCGTTTTGGCCCAGTGTGTCTGTCATTTGGCCCAGTGTGACTGTTGTTTGGCCCAGTGTGACTGTTGTTTGGCCCAGTGTGTCTGTTGTTTGGACCAGTGTGGCTATCGTTTGGTCCAGTGTGGGTATCGTTTGGGCCAGTGAGACAGTGTGTTGCCCAGTGTGTCTGTTGTTTGGCCCAGTGTGCCTGTCGTTTGGCACAGTGTGCCTGTCGTTTGGCCCAGTGTGACTGTTGTTTGGCCCAGTGTGACTGTTGTTTGGTCCAGTGTGTCTGCCGTTTGGCCCAGTGTGACTGTCATTTGGCCAAGTGTGACTGTTGTTTGGCCCAGTGTGGCTATCGTTTGGCCCAGTGTGCCTGATGTTTGGCCCAGTGTGACTATTTTTTGGCCCAGTGTGGCTATCGTTTGGCCCAGTGTGACTGTTGTTTGGCCCAGTGTGACTGTTGTTTGGCCCAGTGTGTCTGTTGTTTGGCCCAGTGTGGCTATCGTTTGGCCCAGTGTGGGTATCGTTTGGGACAGTGAGACAGTGTGTTGCCCAGTGTGACAGTTGTTTGGCCCAGTGTGTCTGTCGTTTGGCCCAGTGTGTCTGTTGTTTGGCCCAGTGTGCCTGTCGTTTGGCACAGTGTGCCTGTCGTTTGGCCCAGTGTGGCTATCGTTTGGTCCAGTGTGACTGTTGTTTGGCCCAGTGTGGCTATCGTTTGGCGCAGTGTGGCTATCGCTTGGCCAGTGAGACAGTGTGTGGCCCAGTGTGACTGTTGTTTGGCCCAGTGTGTCTGTCGTTTGGCCCAGTGTGGCTATCATTTGGTCCAGTGTGACTGTTGTTTGGCCCAGTGTGGCTATCGTTTGGCCCAGTGTGGCTATCGTTTGGCCAGTGAGACAGTGTGTGGCCCAGTGTGACTGATGTTTGGCCCAGGGTGTCTGTCATTTGGCCCAGTGTGGCTATCGTTTGGCCCAGTGTGACTGTCGTTTTGGCCCAGTGTGTCTGTCATTTGGCCCAGTGTGACTATCGTTTGGCCAGTGAGACAGTGTGTGGCCCAGTATGACTGTTGTATGGCCCAGTGTGTCTGTCGTTTGGCCCAGTGTGGCTATCGTTTGGCCCAGTGAGACAGTGTGCGGCCCAGTGTGACTGTTGTTTGGCCCAGTGTGTCTGTCGTTTGGCCCAGTGTGACTATCGTTTGGCCCAGTGTGGCTATCGTTTGGCCCAGTGTGACTGTTGTTTGGCCCAGTGTGGCTGTTGTTTGGCCCATTGTGACTGTTGTTTGGCCAAGTGTGGATGTCGTTTGTCCCAGTGTGCCTGTTGTTTGGCCCAGTGTGCCTGTTGTTTGGCCCAGTGTGACTGTTGTTTGGCCCAGTGTGACTATCGTTTGGCCCAGTGTGGCTATCGTTTGGCGCAGTGTGACTGTTGTTTGGCCCAGTGAGGCTGTTGTTTGGCCCAGTGTGGATGTCGTTTGTCCCAGTGTGCCTGTTGCTTGGCTCAGTGTGACTGTTGTTTAGCCCAGTGAGGCTGCTGTTTAGCCCAGTGATTTTTCCGTTTGGCCCAGTGTGAGTGTCGTTTGGCCCAGTGTGGCTATCGTTTGGCCCACTGTGACTGAAGTTTTTCCCAGTGTGACTGCTGTTTGGCCCAGTGTGACTGTTGTTTGGCCCAGGGTGGATATCGTTTGGCCCAGTGTGACTGTTGTTTGGCCCAGTGTGGCTATCGTTTGGCACAGTGTGGCTATCGTTTGGGCCAGTGAGACAGTTGTGTGGCCCAGTGTGACTGTTGTTTGGCCCAGTGTGTCTGTCGTTTGGCCCAGCGTGGCTATCATTTGGTCCAGTGTGACTGTTGTTTGGCCCAGTGTGGCTATCGTTTGGCCCAGTGTGGCTATCGTTTGGCCAGTGAGACAGTGTGTGGCCCAGTGTGACTGTTGTTTGGCCCATTGTGACTGTTGTTTGGCCAAGTGTGGATGTCGTTTGTCCCAGTGTGCCTTTGTTTGGCCCAGTGTGCCTGTTGTTTGGCCCAGTGTGACTGTTGTTTGGCCCAGTGTGACTATCGTTTGGCCCAGTGTGGCTATCGTTTGGCCCAGTGTGACTGTTGTTTGGCCCAGTGAGGCTGTTGTTTGGCCCAGTGTGGATGTCGTTTGTCCCAGTGTGCCTGTTGCTTGGCTCAGTGTGACTGTTGTTTAGGCCAGTGAGGCTGCTGTTTAGCCCAGTGTTTCTTCCGTTTGGCCCAGTGTGAGTGTCGTTTGGCCCAGTGTGGCTATCGTTTGGCCCAGTGTGACTGAAGTTTTTCCCAGTGTGACTGCTGTTTGGCCCAGTGTGACTGTTGTTTGGCCCAGGGTGGATATCGTTTGGCCCAGTGTGACTGTTGTTTGGCCCAGTGGGGCTATCGTTTGGCACAGTGTGGCTATCGTTTGGGCCAGTGAAACAGTTGTGTGGCCCAGTGTGACTTTTGTTTGGCCCAGTGTGTCTGTCGTTTGGCCCAGTGTGACTATCGTTTGGCCAGTGAGACAGTGTGTGGCCCAGTGTGCCTGTTGTTTGGCCCAGTGTGCCTGTTGTTTGGCCCAGTGTGACTGTTGTTTGGCCCAGTGTGACTATCGTTTGGCCCAGTGTGGCTATCGTTTGGCCCAGGATGACTGTTGTTTGGCCCAGTGAGGCTGTTGTTTGGCCCAGTGTGGATGTCGTTTGTCCCAGTGTGCCTGTTGCTTGGCTCAGTGTGACTGTTGTTTAGCCCAGTGAGGCTGCTGTTTAGCCCAGTGTTTCTTCCGTTTGGCCCAGTGTGATTGTCGTTTGGCCCAGTATGGCTGTCGTTTGGCCCAGTGTGACTGACGTTTTTCCCAGTGTGACTGCTGTTTGGCCCAGTGTGACTGTTGTTTGGCCCAGGGTGGATATCGTTTGGCCCAGTGTGACTGTTGTTTGGCCCAGTGGGGCTATCGTTTGGCACAGTGTGGCTATCGTTTGGGCCAGTGAGACAGTTGTGTGGCCCAGTGTGACTGTTGTTTGGCCCAGTGTGTCTGTCGTTTGGCCCAGTGTGACTGTTGTTTGGCCCAGTGTGACTGTTGTTTGGCCCAGTGTGACTGTTGTTTGTTCCAGTGTGACTGTAGTGTGGCCCAGTGTGGATGTCGTTTGTCCCAGTGTGACTGTTGTTTGTTCCAGTGTGACTGTTGTTTGGCCCAGTGAGGCAGTTGTTTGTCCCAATGTGACTGGTGTTTGGCCCAGTGTGACTGTCGTCTGGCCCAGTGTCACTGTCATTTGGCCCAGTGTGGCTGTTTTTTGGCCAAGTGTGACTGTTGTTTGGCCCAGTGTGGCTATCGTTTGGCCCAGTGTGCCTGATGTTTGGCCCAGTGTGACTGTTTTTTGGCCCAGTGTGGCTATCGTTTGGCCCAGTGTGACTGTTGTTTGGCCCAGTGTGACTGTTGTTTGGCCCAGTGTGTCTGTTGTTTGGACCAGTGTGGCTATCGTTTGGCCCAGTGTGGCTATCGTTTGGCCAGTGAGGCAGTGTGTGGCCCAGTGTGACTGTTGTTTGGCCCATTGTGACTGTTGTTTGGCCAAGTGTGGATGTCGTTTGTCCCAGTGTGCCTGTTGTTTGGCCCAGTGAGCCTGTTGTTTGGCCCAGTGTGACTGTAGTTTGGCCCAGTGTGACTATCGTTTGGCCCAGTGTGACTGTTGTTTGGCCCAGTGTGACTGCTGTTTGGCCCAGTGTGACTGTTGTTTGGCCCAGGGTGGATATCGTTTGGCCCAGTGTGACTGTTGTTTGGCCCAGTGTGGCTATCGTTTGGCACAGTGTGGCTATCGTTTGGGCCAGTGAGACAGTTGTGTGGCCCAGTGTGCCTGTTGTTTGGCCCAGTGTGTCTGTCGTTTGGACAAGTGTGGCTATTGTTTGGCCCAGTGTGGCTATCGTTTGGCTCAGTGTGACTGTTGTTTGACCCAGTGTGACTGTTGTTTGGCCCAGTGTGACTGTTGTTTGGCCCAGTGTGACTGTTGTTTGGCCCAGTGAGGCAGTTCTTTGTCCCAATGTGACTGGTGTTTGGCCCAGTGTGACTGTCGTCTGGCCCAGTGTGCCTGTTGTTTGGCCAGTGTGGCTGTTGTTTGGCCCAGTGTGACTGTTGTTTGGCCCAGTGTGACTTTTGTTTGGCCCAGTGTGACTGTTGTTTGGCCCAGTGTGACTGTTGTTTGGCCCAGTGTGACTGTCGTTTGGCCCAGTGTGTCTGCCGTTTGGCCCAGTGTCACTGTCATTTGGCCCAGTGTGGCTGTTTTTTGGCCAAGTGTGACTGTTGTTTGGCCCAGTGTGGCTATCGTTTGGCCCAGTGTGCCTGATGTTTGGCCCAGTGTGACTGTTTTTTGGCCCAGTGTGGCTATTGTTTGGCCCAGTGTGACTGTTGTTTGGCCCAGTGTGACTGTTGTTTGGCCCAGTGTGTCTGTTGTTTGGACCAGTGTGGCTATCGTTTGGCCCAGTGTGGGTATCGTTTGGGCCAGTGAGACAGTGTGTTGCCCAGTGTGGCAGTTGTTTGGCCTAGTGTGTCTGTCGTTTGGCCCAGTGTGTCTGTTGTTTGGCCCAGTGTGCCTGTCGTTTGGCACAGTGTGCCTGTCGTTTGGCCCAGTGTGACTGTTGTTTGGCCCAGTGTGACTGTTGTTTGGTCCAGTGTGTCTGCCGTTTGGCCCAGTGTGACTGTCATTTGGCCAAGTGTGACTGTTGTTTGGCCCAGTGTGGCTATCGTTTGGCCCAGTGTGCCTGATGTTTGGCCCAGTGTGACTGTTTTTTGGCCCAGTGTGGCTATCGTTTGGCCCAGTGTGACTGTTGTTTGGCCCAGTGTGACTGTTGTTTGGCCCAGTGTGTCTGTTGTTTGGACCAGTGTGGCTATCGTTTGGCCCAGTGTGGGTATCGTTTGGGCCAGTGAGACAGTGTGTTGCCCAGTGTGACAGTTGTTTGGCCCAGTGTGTCTGTCGTTTGGCCCAGTGTGTCTGTTGTTTGGCCCAGTGTGCCTGTCGTTTGGCACAGTGTGCCTGTCGTTTGGCCCAGTGTGGCTATCGTTTGGTCGAGTGTGACTGTTGTTTGGCCCAGTGTGGCTATCGTTTGGCGCAGTGTGGCTATCGCTTGGCCAGTGAGACAGTGTGTGGCCCAGTGTGACTGTTGTTTGGCCCAGTGTGTCTGTCGTTTGGCCCAGTGTGGCTATCATTTGGTCCAGTGTGACTGTTGTTTGGCCCAGTGTGGCTATCGTTTGGCCCAGTGTGGCTATCGTTTGGCCAGTGAGACAGTGTGTGGCCCAGTGTGACTGTTGTTTGGCCCAGTGTGTCTGTCATTTGGCCCAGTGTGGCTATCGTTTGGCCCAGTGTGACTGTCGTTTTGGCCCAGTGTGTCTGTCATTTGGCCCAGTGTGACTGTTGTTTGGCCCAGTGTGACTGTTGTTTGGCCCAGTGTGTCTGTTGTTTGGACCAGTGTGGCTATCGTTTGGTCCAGTGTGGGTATCGTTTGGGCCAGTGAGACAGTGTGTTGCCCAGTGTGTCTGTTGTTTGGCCCAGTGTGCCTGTCGTTTGGCACAGTGTGCCTGTCGTTTGGCCCAGTGTGACTGTTGTTTGGCCCAGTGTGACTGTTGTTTGGTCCAGTGTGTCTGCCGTTTGGCCCAGTGTGACTGTCATTTGGCCAAGTGTGACTGTTGTTTGGCCCAGTGTGGCTATCGTTTGGCCCAGTGTGCCTGATGTTTGGCCCAGTGTGACTATTTTTTGGCCCAGTGTGGCTATCGTTTGGCCCAGTGTGACTGTTGTTTGGCCCAGTGTGACTGTTGTTTGGCCCAGTGTGTCTGTTGTTTGGCCCAGTGTGGCTATCGTTTGGCCCAGTGTGGGTATCGTTTGGGACAGTGAGACAGTGTGTTGCCCAGTGTGACAGTTGTTTGGCCCAGTGTGTCTGTCGTTTGGCCCAGTGTGTCTGTTGTTTGGCCCAGTGTGCCTGTCGTTTGGCACAGTGTGCCTGTCGTTTGGCCCAGTGTGGCTATCGTTTGGTCCAGTGTGACTGTTGTTTGGCCCAGTGTGGCTATCGTTTGGCGCAGTGTGGCTATCGCTTGGCCAGTGAGACAGTGTGTGGCCCAGTGTGACTGTTGTTTGGCCCAGTGTGTCTGTCGTTTGGCCCAGTGTGGCTATCATTTGGTCCAGTGTGACTGTTGTTTGGCCCAGTGTGGCTATCGTTTGGCCCAGTGTGGCTATCGTTTGGCCAGTGAGACAGTGTGTGGCCCAGTGTGACTGATGTTTGGCCCAGGGTGTCTGTCATTTGGCCCAGTGTGGCTATCGTTTGGCCCAGTGTGACTGTCGTTTTGGCCCAGTGTGTCTGTCATTTGGCCCAGTGTGACTATCGTTTGGCCAGTGAGACAGTGTGTGGCCCAGTATGACTGTTGTATGGCCCAGTGTGTCTGTCGTTTGGCCCAGTGTGGCTATCGTTTGGCCCAGTGAGACAGTGTGCGGCCCAGTGTGACTGTTGTTTGGCCCAGTGTGTCTGTCGTTTGGCCCAGTGTGACTATCGTTTGGCCCAGTGTGGCTATCGTTTGGCCCAGTGTGACTGTTGTTTGGCCCAGTGTGGCTGTTGTTTGGCCCATTGTGACTGTTGTTTGGCCAAGTGTGGATGTCGTTTGTCCCAGTGTGCCTGTTGTTTGGCCCAGTGTGCCTGTTGTTTGGCCCAGTGTGACTGTTGTTTGGCCCAGTGTGACTATCGTTTGGCCCAGTGTGGCTATCGTTTGGCGCAGTGTGACTGTTGTTTGGCCCAGTGAGGCTGTTGTTTGGCCCAGTGTGGATGTCGTTTGTCCCAGTGTGCCTGTTGCTTGGCTCAGTGTGACTGTTGTTTAGCCCAGTGAGGCTGCTGTTTAGCCCAGTGATTTTTCCGTTTGGCCCAGTGTGAGTGTCGTTTGGCCCAGTGTGGCTATCGTTTGGCCCACTGTGACTGAAGTTTTTCCCAGTGTGACTGCTGTTTGGCCCAGTGTGACTGTTGTTTGGCCCAGGGTGGATATCGTTTGGCCCAGTGTGACTGTTGTTTGGCCCAGTGTGGCTATCGTTTGGCACAGTGTGGCTATCGTTTGGGCCAGTGAGACAGTTGTGTGGCCCAGTGTGACTGTTGTTTGGCCCAGTGTGTCTGTCGTTTGGCCCAGCGTGGCTATCATTTGGTCCAGTGTGACTGTTGTTTGGCCCAGTGTGGCTATCGTTTGGCCCAGTGTGGCTATCGTTTGGCCAGTGAGACAGTGTGTGGCCCAGTGTGACTGTTGTTTGGCCCATTGTGACTGTTGTTTGGCCAAGTGTGGATGTCGTTTGTCCCAGTGTGCCTTTGTTTGGCCCAGTGTGCCTGTTGTTTGGCCCAGTGTGACTGTTGTTTGGCCCAGTGTGACTATCGTTTGGCCCAGTGTGGCTATCGTTTGGCCCAGTGTGACTGTTGTTTGGCCCAGTGAGGCTGTTGTTTGGCCCAGTGTGGATGTCGTTTGTCCCAGTGTGCCTGTTGCTTGGCTCAGTGTGACTGTTGTTTAGGCCAGTGAGGCTGCTGTTTAGCCCAGTGTTTCTTCCGTTTGGCCCAGTGTGAGTGTCGTTTGGCCCAGTGTGGCTATCGTTTGGCCCAGTGTGACTGAAGTTTTTCCCAGTGTGACTGCTGTTTGGCCCAGTGTGACTGTTGTTTGGCCCAGGGTGGATATCGTTTGGCCCAGTGTGACTGTTGTTTGGCCCAGTGGGGCTATCGTTTGGCACAGTGTGGCTATCGTTTGGGCCAGTGAAACAGTTGTGTGGCCCAGTGTGACTTTTGTTTGGCCCAGTGTGTCTGTCGTTTGGCCCAGTGTGACTATCGTTTGGCCAGTGAGACAGTGTGTGGCCCAGTGTGCCTGTTGTTTGGCCCAGTGTGCCTGTTGTTTGGCCCAGTGTGACTGTTGTTTGGCCCAGTGTGACTATCGTTTGGCCCAGTGTGGCTATCGTTTGGCCCAGGATGACTGTTGTTTGGCCCAGTGAGGCTGTTGTTTGGCCCAGTGTGGATGTCGTTTGTCCCAGTGTGCCTGTTGCTTGGCTCAGTGTGACTGTTGTTTAGCCCAGTGAGGCTGCTGTTTAGCCCAGTGTTTCTTCCGTTTGGCCCAGTGTGATTGTCGTTTGGCCCAGTATGGCTGTCGTTTGGCCCAGTGTGACTGACGTTTTTCCCAGTGTGACTGCTGTTTGGCCCAGTGTGACTGTTGTTTGGCCCAGGGTGGATATCGTTTGGCCCAGTGTGACTGTTGTTTGGCCCAGTGGGGCTATCGTTTGGCACAGTGTGGCTATCGTTTGGGCCAGTGAGACAGTTGTGTGGCCCAGTGTGACTGTTGTTTGGCCCAGTGTGTCTGTCGTTTGGCCCAGTGTGACTGTTGTTTGGCCCAGTGTGACTGTTGTTTGGCCCAGTGTGACTGTTGTTTGTTCCAGTGTGACTGTAGTGTGGCCCAGTGTGGATGTCGTTTGTCCCAGTGTGACTGTTGTTTGTTCCAGTGTGACTGTTGTTTGGCCCAGTGAGGCAGTTGTTTGTCCCAATGTGACTGGTGTTTGGCCCAGTGTGACTGTCGTCTGGCCCAGTGTCACTGTCATTTGGCCCAGTGTGGCTGTTTTTTGGCCAAGTGTGACTGTTGTTTGGCCCAGTGTGGCTATCGTTTGGCCCAGTGTGCCTGATGTTTGGCCCAGTGTGACTGTTTTTTGGCCCAGTGTGGCTATCGTTTGGCCCAGTGTGACTGTTGTTTGGCCCAGTGAGACTGTTGTTTGGCCCAGTGTGTCTGTTGTTTGGACCAGTGTGGCTATCGTTTGGCCCAGTGTGGGTATCGTTTGGGCCAGTGAGACAGTGTGTTGCCCAGTGTGACAGTTGTTTGGCCCAGTGTGTCTGTCGTTTGGCCCAGTGTGTCTGTTGTTTGGCCCAGTGTGCCTGTCGTTTGGCACAGTGTGACTGTTGTTTGGCCCAGTGTGACTGTTGTTTGGCCCAGTGTGACTGTTGTTTGGTCCAGTGTGTCTGCCGTTTGGCCCAGTGTGACTGTCATTTGGCCAAGTGTGACTGTTGTTTGGCCCAGTGTGGCTATCGTTTGGCCCAGTGTGCCTGATGTTTGGCCCAGTGTGACTGTTGTTTGGCCCAGTGTGGCTATCGTTTGGCCCAGTGTGACTGTTGTTTGGCCCAGTGTGACTGTTGTTTGGCCCAGTGTGTCTGTTGTTTGGACCAGTGTGGCTATCGTTTGGCCCAGTGTGGGTATCGTTTGGGTCAGTGAGACAGTGTGTTGCCCAGTGTGACAGTTGTTTGGCCCAGTGTGTCTGTCGTTTGGCCCAGTGTGTCTGTTGTTTGGCCCAGTGTGCCTGTCGTTTGGCACAGTGTGCCTGTCGTTTGGCCCAGTGTGGCTATCTTTTGGTCGAGTGTGACTGTTGTTTGGCCCAGTGTGGCTATCGTTTGGCCCAGTGTGACTGTTGTTTGGCCCAGTGAGGCTGTTGCTTGGCCCAGTGTGGATGTCGTTTGTCCCAGTGTGCCTGTTGCTTGGCTCAGTGTGACTGTTGTTTAGCCCAGTGAGGCTGCTGTTTAGCCCAGTGTTTCTTCCGTTTGGCCCAGTGTTAGTGTCGTTTGGCCCAGTGTGGCTATCGTTTGGCCCAGTGTGACTGAAGTTTTTCCCAGTGTGACTGCTGTTTGGCCCAGTGTGACTGTTGTTTGGCCCAGGGTGGATATCGTTTGGCCCAGTGTGACTGTTGTTTGGCCCAGTGTGGCTATCGTTTGGCACAGTGTGGCTATCGTTTGGGCCAGTGAGACAGTTGTGTGGCCCAGTGTGACTGTTGTTTGGCCCAGGGTGTCTGTCGTTTGGCCCAGTGTGGCGATCATTTGGTCCAGTGTGACTGTTGTTTGGCCCAGTGTGGCTATCGTTTGGCCCAGTGTGGCTATCGTTTGGCCAGTGAGACAGTGTGTGGCCCAGTGTGACTGTTGTTTGGCCCAGTGTGTCTGTCATTTGGCCCAGTGTGGCTATCGTTTGGCCCAGTGTGACTGTCGTTTTGGCCCAGTGTGTCTGTCGTTTGGCCCAGTGTGACTATCGTTTGGCCAGTGATACAGTGTGTGGCCCAGTGTGACTGTTGTATGGCCCAGTGTGTCTGTCGTTTGGCCCAGTGTGGCTATCGTTTGACCAGTGAGACAGTGTGCGGCCCAGTGTGACTGTTGTTTGGCCCAGTGTGTCTGTCGTTTGGCCCAGTGTGACTATCGTTTGGCCCAGTGTGGCTATCGTTTGGCCCAGTGTGACTGTCGGTTGGCCCAGTGTGGCTGTTGTTTGGCCCATTGTGAGTGTTGTTTGGCCAAGTGTGGATGTCGTTTCTCCCAGTGTGCCTGTTGTTTGGCCCAGTGTGCCTGTTGTTTGGCCCAGTGTGACTATCGTTTGGCACAGTGTGGCTATCGTTTGGCCCAGTGTGACTGTTGTTTGGCCCAGTGAGGCTGTTGTTTGGCCCAGTGTGGATGTAGTTTGTCCCAGTGTGCCTGTTGCTTGGCTCAGTGTGACTGTTGTTTAGCCCAGTGAGACTGCTGTTTAGCCCAGTGTTTCTTCCGTTTGGCCCAGTGTGAGTGTCGTTTGGCCCAGTGTGGCTATCGTTTGCCCAGTGTGACTGAAGTTTTTCCCAGTGTGACTGCTGTTTGGCCGTGTGACTGTTGTTTGGCCCAGGGTGGATATCGTTTGGCCCAGTGTGACTGTTGTTTGGCCCAGTGTGGCTATCGTTTGGCACAGTGTGGCTATCGTTTGGGCCAGTGAGACAGTTGTGTGGCCCAGTGTGACTGTTGTTTGGCCCAGTGTGTCTGTATTTTGGACAAGTGTGGCTATTGTTTGGCCCAGTGTGGCTATCGTTTGGCACAGTGTGACTGTTGTTTGGCCCAGTGTGACTGTCGTTTGTCCCAGTGTGACTGTTGTTTGGCCCAGTGTGACTGTTGTTTGGCCCAGTGTGGATGTCGTTTGTCCCAGTGTGACTGTTGTTTGGCCCAGTATGACTGTCGTTTGGCCAAGTGTGACTGAAGTTTTTCCCAGTGTGACTGCTGTTTGGCCCAGGGTGGATATCGTTTGGCCCAGTGTGACTGTTGTTTGGCCCAGTGTGGCTATCGTTTGGGCCAGTGAGACAGTTGTGTGGCCCAGTGTGACTGTTGTTTGGCCCAGTGTGTCTGTCGTTTGGACAAGTGTGGCTATTGTTTGGCCCAGTGTGGCTATCGTTTGGCCCAGTGTGACTGTTGTTTGGCCCAGTGTGACTGTTGTTTGGCCCAGGGTGGATATCGTTTGGCCCAGTGTGACTGTTGTTTGGCCCAGTGTGGCTATCGTTTGGCACAGTGTGGCTATCGTTTGGGCCAGTGAGACAGTTGTGTGGCCCAGTGTGACTGTTGTTTGGCCCAGTGTGTCTGTCGTTTGGCCCAGCGTGGCTATCATTTGGTCCAGTGTGACTGTTGCTTGGCCCAGTGTGGCTATCGTTTGGCCCAGTGTGGCTATCGTTTGGCCAGTGAGACAGCGTGTGGCCCAGTGTGACTGTTGTTTGGCCCATTGTGACTGTTGTTTGGCCAAGTGTGGATGTCGTTTGTCCCAGTGTGCCTGTTGTTTGGCCCAGTGTGCCTGTTGTTTGGCCCAGTGTGACTGTTGTTTGGCCCAGTGTGACTATCGTTTGGCCCAGTGTGGCTATCGTTTGGCCCAGTGTGACTGTTGTTTGGCCCAGTGAGGCTGTTGTTTGGCCCAGTGTGGATGTCGTTTGTCCCAGTGTGCCTGTTGCTTGGCTCAGTGTGACTGTTGTTTAGGCCAGTGAGGCTGCTGTTTAGCCCAGTGTTTCTTCCGTTTGGCCCAGTGTGAGTGTCGTTTGGCCCAGTGTGGCTATCGTTTGGCCCAGTGTGACTGAAGTTTTTCCCAGTGTGACTGCTGTTTGGCCCAGTGTGACTGTTGTTTGGCCCAGGGTGGATATCGTTTGGCCCAGTGTGACAGTTGTTTGGCCCAGTGGGGCTATCGTTTGGCACAGTGTGGCTATCGTTTGGGCCAGTGAAACAGTTGTGTGGCCCAGTGTGACTGTTGTTTGGCCCAGTGTGTCTGTCGTTTGGCCCAGTGTGCCTGTTGTTTGGCCAGTGTGGCTGTTGTTTGGCCCAGTGTGACTGTTGTTTGGCCCAGTGTGACTTTTGTTTGGCCCAGTGTGACTGTTGTTTGGCCCAGTGTGACTGTCATTTGGCCCAGTGTGGCTGTTGTTTAGCCCAGTGTGACTGTTGTTTGGCCCAGTGTGACTGTTGTTTGGTCCAGTGTATCTGCCGTTTGGCCCAGTGTCACTGTCATTTGGCCCAGTGTGGCTGTTTTTTGGCCAAGTGTGACTGTTGTTTGGCCCAGTGTGGCTATCGTTTGGCCCAGTGTGCCTGATGTTTGGCCCAGTGTGACTGTTTTTTGGCCCAGTGTCGCTATCGTTTGGCCCAGTGTGACTGTTGTTTGGCCCAGTGAGACTGTTGTTTGGCCCAGTGTGTCTGTTGTTTGGACCAGTGTGGCTATCGTTTGGCCCAGTGTGGGTATCGTTTGGGCCAGTGAGACAGTGTGTTGCCCAGTGTGACAGTTGTTTGGCCCAGTGTGTCTGTCGTTTGGCCCAGTGTGTCTGTTGTTTGGCCCAGTGTGCCTGTCGTTTGGCACAGTGTGACTGTTGTTTGGCCCAGTGTGACTGTTGTTTGGCCCAGTGTGACTGTTGTTTGGTCCAGTGTGTCTGCCGTTTGGCCCAGTGTGACTGTCATTTGGCCAAGTGTGACTGTTGTTTGGCCCAGTGTGGCTATCGTTTGGCCCAGTGTGCCTGATGTTTGGCCCAGTGTGACTGTTGTTTGGCCCAGTGTGGCTATCGTTTGGCCCAGTGTGACTGTTGTTTGGCCCAGTGTGACTGTTGTTTGGCCCAGTGTGTCTGTTGTTTGGACCAGTGTGGCTATCGTTTGACCCAGTGTGGGTATCGTTTGGGTCAGTGACACAGTGTGTTGCCCAGTGTGACAGTTGTTTGGCCCAGTGTGTCTGTCGTTTGGCCCAGTGTGTCTGTTGTTTGGCCCAGTGTGCCTGTCGTTTGGCACAGTGTGCCTGTCGTTTGGCCCAGTGTGGCTATCGTTTGGTCGAGTGTGACTGTTGTTTGGCCCAGTGTGGCTATCGTTTGGCCCAGTGTGACTGTTGTTTGGCCCAGTGAGGCTGTTGCTTGGCCCAGTGTGGATGTCGTTTGTCCCAGTGTGCCTGTTGCTTGGCTCAGTGTGACTGTTGTTTAGCCCAGTGAGGCTGCTGTTTAGCCCAGTGTTTCTTCCGTTTGGCCCAGTGTTAGTGTCGTTTGGCCCAGTGTGGCTATCGTTTGGCCCAGTGTGACTGAAGTTTTTCCCAGTGTGACTGCTGTTTGGCCCAGTGTGACTGTTGTTTGGCCCAGGGTGGATATCGTTTGGCCCAGTGTGACTGTTGTTTGGCCCAGTGTGGCTATCGTTTGGCCCAGTGTGACTGTTGTTTGGCCCAGTGAGGCTGTTGCTTGGCCCAGTGTGGATGTCGTTTGTCCCAGTGTGCCTGTTGCTTGGCTCAGTGTGACTGTTGTTTGGCCCAGTGAGGCTGTTGCTTGGCCCAGTGTGGATGTCGTTTGTCCCAGTGTGCCTGTTGCTTGGCTCAGTGTGACTGTTGTTTAGCCCAGTGAGGCTGCTGTTTAGCCCAGTGTTTCTTCCGTTTGGCCCAGTGTTAGTGTTGTTTGGCCCAGTGTGGCTATCATTTGGCCCAGTGTGACTGAAGTTTTTCCCAGTGTGACTGCTGTTTGGCCCAGTGTGACTGTTGTTTGGCCCAGGGTGGATATCGTTTGGCCCAGTGTGACTGTTGTTTGGCCCAGTGTGGCTATCGTTTGGCACAGTGTGGCTATCGTTTGGGCCAGTGAGACAGTTGTGTGGACCAGTGTGACTGTTGTTTGGCCCAGGGTGTCTGTCGTTTGGCCCAGTGTGGCTATCATTTGGTCCAGTGTGACTGTTGTTTGGCCCAGTGTGGCTATCGTTTGGCCCAGTGTGGCTATCGTTTGGCCAGTGAGACAGTGTGTGGCCCAGTGTGACTGTTGTTTGGCCCAGTGTGTCTGTCATTTGGCCCAGTGTGGCTATCGTTTGGCCCAGTGTGACTGTCGTTTTGGCCCAGTGTGTCTGTCGTTTGGCCCAGTGTGACTATCGTTTGGCCAGTGAGACAGTGTGTGGCCCAGTGTGACTGTTGTATGGCCCAGTGTGTCTGTCGTTTGGCCCAGTGTGGCTATCGTTTGACCAGTGAGACAGTGTGCGGCCCAGTGTGACTGTTGTTTGGCCCAGTGTGTCTGTCGTTTGGCCCAGTGTGACTATCGTTTGGCCCAGTGTGGCTATCGTTTGGCCCAGTGTGACTGTTGTTTGGCCCAGTGTGGCTGTTGTTTGGCCCATTGTGAATGTTGTTTGGCCAAGTGTGGATGTCGTTTTTCCCAGTGTGCCTGTTGTTTGGCCCAGTGTGCCTGTTGTTTGGCCCAGTGTGACTGTTGTTTGGCCCAGTGTGACTATCGTTTGGCACAGTGTGGCTATCGTTTGGCCCAGTGTGACTGTTGTTTGGCCCAGTGAGGCTGTTGTTTGGCCCAGTGTGGATGTAGTTTGTCCCAGTGTGCCTGTTGCTTGGCTCAGTGTGACTGTTGTTTAGCCCAGTGAGGCTGCTGTTTAGCCCAGTGTTTCTTCCGTTTGGCCCAGTGTGAGTGTCGTTTGGCCCAGTGTGGCTATCGTTTGGCCCAGTGTGACTGAAGTTTTTCCCAGTGTGACTGCTGTTTGGCCGTGTGACTGTTGTTTGGCCCAGGGTGGATATCGTTTGGCCCAGTGTGACTGTTGTTTGGCCCAGTGTGGCTATCGTTTGGCACAGTGTGGCTATCGTTTGGGCCAGTGAGACAGTTGTGTGGCCCAGTGTGACTGTTGTTTGGCCCAGTGTGTCTGTCGTTTGGACAAGTGTGGCTATTGTTTGGCCCAGTGTGGCTATCGTTTGGCCCAGTGTGACTGTTGTTTGGCACAGTGTGACTGTTGTTTGGCCCAGTGTGACTGTCGTTTGTCCCAGTGTGACTGTTGTTTGGCCCAGTGTGACTGTTGTTTGGCCCAGTGTGGATGTCGTTTGTCCCAGTGTGACTGTTGTTTGGCCCAGTGTGAATGTTGTTTGGCCAAGTGTGGATGTCGTTTTTCCCAGTGTGCCTGTTGTTTGGCCCAGTGTGCCTGTTGTTTGGCCCAGTGTGACTGTTGTTTGGCCCAGTGTGACTATCGTTTGGCACAGTGTGGCTATCGTTTGGCCCAGTGTGACTGTTGTTTGGCCCAGTGAGGCTGTTGTTTCGCCCAGTGTGGATGTAGTTTGTCCCAGTGTGCCTGTTGCTTGGCTCAGTGTGACTGTTGTTTAGCCCAGTGAGGCTGCTGTTTAGCCCAGTGTTTCTTCCGTTTGGCCCAGTGTGGCTATCGTTTGGCCCAGTGTGACTGAAGTTTTTCCCAGTGTGACTGCTGTTTGGCCGTGTGACTGTTGTTTGGCCCAGGGTGGATATCGTTTGGCCCAGTGTGACTGTTGTTTGGCCCAGTGTGGCTATCGTTTGGCACAGTGTGGCTATCGTTTGGGCCAGTGAGACAGTTGTGTGGCCCAGTGTGACTGTTGTTTGGCCCAGTGTGTCTGTCGTTTGGACAAGTGTGGCTATTGTTTGGCCCAGTGTGGCTATCGTTTGGCCCAGTGTGACTGTTGTTTGGCACAGTGTGACTGTTGTTTGGCCCAGTGTGACTGTCGTTTGTCCCAGTGTGACTGTTGTTTGGCCCAGTGTGACTGTTGTTTGGCCCAGTGTGGATGTCGTTTGTCCCAGTGTGACTGTTGTTTGGCCCAGTGTGACTGTCGTTTGGCCAAGTGTGACTGACGTTTTTCCCAGTGTGAATGCTGTTTGGCCCAGTGTGACTGTTGTTTGGCCCAGGGTGGATATCGTTTGGCCCAGTGTGACTGTTGTTTGGCCCAGTGTGGCTATCATTTGGCACAGTGTGGCTATCGTTTGGGCCAGTGAGACAGTTGTGTGGCCCAGTGTGACTGTTGTTTGGCCCAGTGTGTCTGTCGTTTGGACAAGTGTGGCTATTGTTTGGCCCAGTGTGGCTATCGTTTGGCCCAGTGTGACTGTTGTTTGGCCCAGTGTGACTGTTGTTTGGCCCAGTGTGACTGTCGTTTGTTCCAGTGTGACTGTTGTTTGGCCCAGTTTGACTGTTGTTTGGCCCAGTGTGGATGTCGTTTGTCCCAGTGTGACTGTTGTTTGGCCCAGTGTGACTGTTGTTTGGCCCAGTGAGGCAGTTGTTTGTCCCAATGTGACTGGTGTTTGGCTCAGTGTGACTGTCGTTTGGCCCAGTGTGCCTGTTGTTTGGCCAGTGTGGCTGTTGTTTGGCTCAGTGTGACTGTTGTTTGGCCCAGTGTGACTTTTGTTTGGCCCAGTGTGACTGTTGTTTGGCCCAGTGTGACTGTTGTTTGGCCCAGTGTGATTGTCGTTTGGCCCAGTGTGGCTGTTGTTTGGCCCAGTGTGACTGTTGTTTGGTCCAGTGAGGCTGTTGCTTGTCCCATGTGACTGTTGTTTGGCCCAGTGTGACTGTCGTTTGGCCCAGTGTGACTGTTGTTTGGCCCAGTGTGACTGTTGTTTGGCCCAGTGTGACTGTTGTTTGGCCCATTGTGGCTGTTGTTTGGTCCAGTGTTACTGTTGTTTGGCCCAGTGTGACTGTTGTTTGGCCCAGTGTGACTGTTGTTTGGCCCAGTGTGGCTGTTGTTTGGCCCATTGTGGCTGCTGATTGGGCCAGTATGACTGTTGTTTGGCCCAGTGTGACTGTTGTTTGGCCCAGTGTGGCTATCGTTTGGTCCAGTGTGTCTGTTGTTTGGCCTATTGTGGCTGTTGATTGGGCCAGTGTTACTGTTGTTTGGCCCAGTGTGGCTATCGTTTGGCCCAGTGTGGCTATCGTTTGGCCAGTGAGACAGTGTGTGGCCCAGTGTGACTGTTGTTTGGCCCAGTGTGTCTGTCGTTTGGCCCAGTGTGGCTATCGTTTGGTCCAGTGTGACTGTTTTTTGGCCCAGTGTGGCTATCGTTTGGCCCAGTGTGGCTATCATTTGGCCAGTGAGACAGTGTGTGGCCCAGTGTGACTGTTGTTTGGCACAGTGTGTCTGTCGTTTGGCCCAGTGTGGCTATCATTTGGCCCAGTGTGACTGTCGTTTTGGCCCAGTGTGTCTGTCGTTTGGCCCAGTGTGACTATCGTTTGGCCAGTGAGACAGTGTGTGGCCCAGTGTGACTGTTTTATGGCCCAGTGTGTCTGTCATTTGGCCCAGTGTGGCTATCGTTTGGCCAGTGAGACAGTGTGCGGCCCAGTGTGACTGTTGTTTGGCCCAGTGTGACTGTCGTTTGTCCAAGTGTGACTGTTGTTTGGCCCAGTGTGACTGTTGTTTGGCCCAGTGTGGATGTCGTTTGTCCCAGTGTGACTGTTGTTTGGCCCAGTGTGAATGTTGTTTGGCCAAGTGTGGATGTCGTTTTTCCCAGTGTGCCTGTTGTTTGGCCCAGTGTGCCTGTTGTTTGGCCCAGTGTGACTGTTGTTTGGCCCAGTGTGACTATCGTTTGGCACAGTGTGGCTATCGTTTGGCCCAGTGTGACTGTTGTTTGGCCCAGTGAGGCTGTTGTTTGGCCCAGTGTGGATGTAGTTTGTCCCAGTGTGCCTGTTGCTTGGCTCAGTGTGACTGTTGTTTAGCCCAGTGAGGCTGCTGTTTAGCCCAGTGTTTCTTCCGTTTGGCCCAGTGTGGCTATCGTTTGGCCCAGTGTGACTGAAGTTTTTCCCAGTGTGACTGCTGTTTGGCCGTGTGACTGTTGTTTGGCCCAGGGTGGATATCGTTTGGCCCAGTGTGACTGTTGTTTGGCCCAGTGTGGCTATCGTTTGGCACAGTGTGGCTATCGTTTGGGCCAGTGAGACAGTTGTGTGGCCCAGTGTGACTGTTGTTTGGCCCAGTGTGTCTGTCGTTTGGACAAGTGTGGCTATTGTTTGGCCCAGTGTGGCTATCGTTTGGCCCAGTGTGACTGTTGTTTGGCACAGTGTGACTGTTGTTTGGCCCAGTGTGACTGTCGTTTGTCCCAGTGTGACTGTTGTTTGGCCCAGTGTGACTGTTGTTTGGCCCAGTGTGGATGTCGTTTGTCCCAGTGTGACTGTTGTTTGGCCCAGTGTGACTGTCGTTTGGCCAAGTGTGACTGACGTTTTTCCCAGTGTGACTGCTGTTTGGCCCAGTGTGACTGTTGTTTGGTCCAGGGTGGATATCGTTTGGCCCAGTGTGACTGTTGTTTGGCCCAAGTGTGGCTATCATTTGGCACAGTGTGGCTATCGTTTGGGCCAGTGAGACAGTTGTGTGGCCCAGTGTGACTGTTGTTTGGCCCAGTGTGTCTGTCGTTTGGACAAGTGTGGCTATTGTTTGGCCCAGTGTGGCTATCGTTTGGCCCAGTGTGACTGTTGTTTGGCCCAGTGTGACTGTTGTTTGGCCCAGTGTGACTGTCGTTTGTTCCAGTGTGACTGTTGTTTGGCCCAGTTTGACTGTTGTTTGGCCCAGTGTGGATGTCGTTTGTCCCAGTGTGACTGTTGTTTGGCCCAGTGTGACTGTTGTTTGGCCCAGTGAGGCAGTTGTTTGTCCCAATGTGACTGGTGTTTGGCTCAGTGTGACTGTCGTTTGGCCCAGTGTGCCTGTTGTTTGGCCAGTGTGGCTGTTGTTTGGCTCAGTGTGACTGTTGTTTGGCCCAGTGTGACTTTTGTTTGGCCCAGTGTGACTGTTGTTTGGCCCAGTGTGACTGTTGTTTGGCCCAGTGTGATTGTCGTTTGGCCCAGTGTGGCTGTTGTTTGGCCCAGTGTGACTGTTGTTTGGTCCAGTGAGGCTGTTGTTTGTCCCATGTGACTGTTGTTTGGCCCAGTGTGACTGTCGTTTGGCCCAGTGTGACTGTTGTTTGGCCCAGTGTGACTGTTGTTTGGCCCAGTGTGACTGTTGTTTGGCCCATTGTGGCTGTTGTTTGGTCCAGTGTTACTGTTGTTTGGCCCAGTGTGACTGTTGTTTGGCCCAGTGTGACTGTTGTTTGGCCCAGTGTGGCTGTTGTTTGGCCCATTGTGGCTGCTGATTGGGCCAGTATGACTGTTGTTTGGCCCAGTGTGACTGTTGTTTGGCCCAGTGTGGCTATCGTTTGGTCCAGTGTGTCTGTTGTTTGGCCTATTGTGGCTGTTGATTGGGCCAGTGTTACTGTTGTTTGGCCCAGTGTGGCTATCGTTTGGCCCAGTGTGGCTATCGTTTGGCCAGTGAGACAGTGTGTGGCCCAGTGTGACTGTTGTTTGGCCCAGTGTGTCTGTCGTTTGGCCCAGTGTGGCTATCGTTTGGTCCAGTGTGACTGTTGTTTGGCCCAGTGTGGCTATCGTTTGGCCCAGTGTGGCTATCGTTTGGCCAGTGAGACAGTGTGTGGCCCAGTGTGACTGTTGTTTGGCCCAGTGTGTCTGTCGTTTGGCCCAGTGTGGCTATCATTTGGCCCAGTGTGACTGTCGTTTTGGCCCAGTGTGTCTGTCGTTTGGCCCAGTGTGACTATCGTTTGGCCAGTGAGACAGTGTGTGGCCCAGTGTGACTGTTTTATGGCCCAGTGTGTCTGTCATTTGGCCCAGTGTGGCTATCGTTTGTCCAGTGAGACAGTGTACGGCCCAGTGTGACTGTTGTTTGGCCCAGTCTGTTTGTCGTTTGGCCAAGTGTGACTATCGTTTGGCCCAGAGTGGCTATCGTTTGGCCCAGTGTGACTGTTATTTGGCCCAGTGTGGCTATCGTTTGGCCCAGTGTGACTGTTGTTTGGCCCAGTGTGGCTGTTGTTTGGCCCATTGTGACTGTTGTTTGGCCAAGTGTGGATGTCGTTTGTCCCAGTGTGCCTGTTGTTTGGCCCAGTGTGCCTGTTGTTTGGCCCAGTGTGACTGTTGTTTGGCCCAGTGTGACTATCGTTTGGCCCAGTGTGGCTATCGTTTGGCCCAGTGTGACTGTTGTTTGGCCCAGTGAGGCTGTTGTTTGGCCCAGTGTGGATGTCGTTTGTCCCAGTGTGCCTGTTGCTTGGCTCAGTGTGACTGTTGTTTAGCTCAGTGAGGCTGCTGTTTAGCCCAGTGTTTCTTCCGTTTGGCCCAGTGTGAGTGTCGTTTGGCCCAGTGTGGCTAACGTTTGGCCCAGTGTGACTGAAGTTTTTCCCAGTGTGATTGCTGTTTGTCCCAGTGTGACTGTTGTTTGGCCCAGGGTGGATATCGTTTGGCCCAGTGTGACTGTTGTTTGGCCCAGTGTGGCTATCGTTTGGCACAGTGTGGCTATCATTTGGGCCAGTGAGACAGTTGTGTGGCCCAGTGTGACTGTTGTTTGGCCCAGTGTGTCTGTCATTTGGACAAGTGTGGCTATTGTTTGGCCCAGTGTGGCTATCGTTTTGCCCAGTGTGACTGTCGTTTGGCCCAGTGTGATTGTTGTTTGGCCCAGTGTGGCTGTTGTTTGGCCCAGTGTGACTGTTGTTTGGCCCAGTGTGACTGTTGTTTGGCCCAGTGTGGATGTCGTTTGTCCCATTGTGACTGTTGTTTGGCCCAGTGTGACTGTCGTTTGGCCCAGTGTGCCTGTTGTTTGGCCAGTGTGGCTGTTGTTTGGCCCAGTGTGACTGTTGTTTGGCCCAGTGTGACTGTCGTCTGGCCCAGTGTGGCTGTTGCTTAGCCCAGTGTGACTGCCGTTTGGCCCAGTGTGACTGTTGTTTGGCCCAGTGTGGCTATTGCTTGGCCAAGTGTGACTGTCGTTTGGCCCAGTGTGGCTATCGTTTGGCCCAGTGTGACTGTTGTTTGGCCCAGTGTGACTGTTGTTTGGCCCATTGTGGTTATCATTTGGCCAAGTGTGTCTGTTGGTTGGCCCAGTCTGACTCTTGTTTGGCCCAGTGTGACTGTTGTTTGGCCCAGTGTTGCTATCGTTTGGCCCAGTGTGACTGTTGTTTGGCACAGTGTGGCTATCGTTTGGCACAGGGAGACTGTTGTTTGGCCCAGTGTGCATGTTGTTTGGCCCAGTCTGGCAATTGTTTGGCTCAATGTGTCTGTTGTTTGGCCCAGTCTGGCAATTGTTTGGCCCAGTGTGGCAATTGTTTGGCCCAGTGAGACTGCTGTTTGGCCCAGTGCGACTGTGTTTGGTCCAGTGTGACTGTTGTTTTGCCCAGTGTGGCTATCTTTTGGCCCAGTGTGACTGTTGTTTGGCCCAGTTTTGCTATCGTTTGGCGCAGTGTGACTGTCATTTGGCCCAGCGTGACTGCCGTTTGGCCCAGTTTGACTGTTGTTTGGCCCAGTGTTGCTATCGTTTGGCACAGTGTGACTGTCGTTTTGCGCAGTGTGGCTGTTTCTTGGCCCAGTGTGACTGCCGTTTGGCCCAGTGTGACTGTTGTTTGGCCCAGTGTGGCTATCGCTTGGCCCAGTGTGACTGTCGTTTGGCCCAGTGTGGCTATCGTTTGGCCCAATGTGACTGTTGTTTGGCCCAGTGTGGCTATCGTTTGGCCCAATGTGACTGTTGCTTGGCCCAGTGTGACAGTCGTTTGGCCCAGTGTGACTGCTGTTTGGCCCAGTGAGGCTGTTGTTTGGCCCAGTGTGACTGTTGTTTGGCCCAGTGAGGCTGTTGTTTGGCCCAGTGAGGCTGTTGTCTGGCCCAGTGTGACTGTTGTTTGGCCCAGTGTGACTGCTGTTTTGCCCAGCGTGGCTGTGTTTGGTCCAGTCTGATTGTTGTTTGGCCCAGTGTGACTGTCGTTAGGGCCAGTGTGACTGTTGTTTGGCCCAGTGTGACTGCCGTTTGGCCCAGTGTGACTGTTGTTTGGCCCAGTGTTGCTATCGTTTGGCCCTGTGTGACTGTCATTTGGCCCAGCGTGGCTATCGTTTGGCCCAGTGTGACTGTTGTTTGGCCCAGTATGACTGTTGTTTGGCCCAGTGTTGCTATCGTTTGGCCCAGTGTGACTGTTGTTTGTCCCAGTGTTGCTATCGTTTGGCCCAGTGTGCATGTCATTTGGCCCAGCGTGACTGCCGTTTGGCCCAGTGTGACTTTTGTTTGGCCCAGTGTGACTGTCATTTGGCCCAGTGTGGCTGTTGTTTGGCCCAGTGTGGCTATTGCTTGGCCCAGTGTGACTGTCGTTTGGCCCAGTGTGGCTATCATTTGGCCCAGTGTGACTGTGGTTTGGCCCAGTGTGACTGTCGTTTGGCCCATTGTGGTTATCGTTTGGCCAAGTGTGTCTGTTGGTTGGCCCAGTCTGACTCTTGCTTGGCCCAGTGTGACTGTTGTTTGGCGCAGTGTGGCTATCGTTTCGGCAGCGTGGCTGTTGTTTGGCTCAGTGTGACTGTCGTTAGGCCCAGTGTGACTGGTGTTTGGCGCAGTGTTGCTATCGTTTGGCCCAGTGTGACTGTCATTTGGCGCAGTGTGGCTATCGTTTGGCCCAGTGTGACTGATGTTTGGCACAGTGTGGCTATCGTTTGGCCCAGTGAGACTGTTGTTTAGCCCAGTGTGCCTGTTGTTTGGCCCAGTCTGGCAATTGTTTGGCTCAATGTGTCTGTTGTTTGGCCCAGTCTGGCAATTGTTTGGCCCAGTGTGGCAATTGTTTGGCCCAGTGAGACTGCTGTTTGGCCCAGTGCGACTGTCGTTTGTCCCAGTGTGACTGTTGTTTGGCCCAGTGTGACTGTTGTTTGGCCCAGTGTGGATGTCGTTTGTCCCAGTGTGACTGTTGTTTGGCCCAGTGTGACTGTCGTTTGGCCAAGTGTGACTGACGTTTTTCCCAGTGTGACTGCTGTTTGGCCCAGTGTGACTGTTGTTTGGCCCAGGGTGGATATCGTTTGGCCCAGTGTGACTGTTGTTTGGCCCAGTGTGGCTATCATTTGGCACAGTGTGGCTATCGTTTGGGCCAGTGAGACAGTTGTGTGGCCCAGTGTGACTGTTGTTTGGCCCAGTGTGTCTGTCGTTTGGACAAGTGTGGCTATTGTTTGGCCCAGTGTGGCTATCGTTTGGCCCAGTGTGACTGTTGTTTGGCCCAGTGTGACTGTTGTTTGGCCCAGTGTGACTGTCGTTTGTTCCAGTGTGACTGTTGTTTGGCCCAGTTTGACTGTTGTTTGGCCCAGTGTGGATGTCGTTTGTCCCAGTGTGACTGTTGTTTGGCCCAGTGTGGATGTCGTTTGTCCCAGTGTGACTGTTGTTTGGCCCAGTGTGACTGTTGTTTGGCCCAGTGAGGCAGTTGTTTGTCCCAATGTGACTGGTGTTTGGCTCAGTGTGACTGTCGTTTGGCCCAGTGTGCCTGTTGTTTGGCCAGTGTGGCTGTTGTTTGGCTCAGTGTGACTGTTGTTTGGCCCAGTGTGACTTTTGTTTGGCCCAGTGTGACTGTTGTTTGGCCCAGTGTGACTGTTGTTTGGCCCAGTGTGATTGTCGTTTGGCCCAGTGTGGCTGTTGTTTGGCCCAGTGTGACTGTTGTTTGGTCCAGTGAGGCTGTTGTTTGTCCCATGTGACTGTTGTTTGGCCCAGTGTGACTGTCGTTTGTCCCAGTGTGACTGTTGTTTGGCCCAGTGTGACTGTTGTTTGGCCCAGTGTGGATGTCGTTTGTCCCAGTGTGACTGTTGTTTGGCCCAGTGTGACTGTCGTTTGGCCAAGTGTGACTGACGTTTTTCCCAGTGTGACTGCTGTTTGGCCCAGTGTGACTGTTGTTTGGCCCAGGGTGGATATCGTTTGGCCCAGTGTGACTGTTGTTTGGCCCAGTGTGGCTATCATTTGGCACAGTGTGGCTATCGTTTGGGCCAGTGAGACAGTTGTGTGGCCCAGTGTGACTGTTGTTTGGCCCAGTGTGTCTGTCGTTTGGACAAGTGTGGCTATTGTTTGGCCCAGTGTGGCTATCGTTTGGCCCAGTGTGACTGTTGTTTGGCCCAGTGTGACTGTTGTTTGGCCCAGTGTGACTGTCGTTTGTTCCAGTGTGACTGTTGTTTGGCCCAGTTTGACTGTTGTTTGGCCCAGTGTGGATGTCGTTTGTCCCAGTGTGACTGTTGTTTGGCCCAGTGTGGATGTCGTTTGTCCCAGTGTGACTGTTGTTTGGCCCAGTGTGACTGTTGTTTGGCCCAGTGAGGCAGTTGTTTGTCCCAATGTGACTGGTGTTTGGCTCAGTGTGACTGTCGTTTGGCCCAGTGTGCCTGTTGTTTGGCCAGTGTGGCTGTTGTTTGGCTCAGTGTGACTGTTGTTTGGCCCAGTGTGACTTTTGTTTGGCCCAGTGTGACTGTTGTTTGGCCCAGTGTGACTGTTGTTTGGCCCAGTGTGATTGTCGTTTGGCCCAGTGTGGCTGTTGTTTGGCCCAGTGTGACTGTTGTTTGGTCCAGTGAGGCTGTTGTTTGTCCCATGTGACTGTTGTTTGGCCCAGTGTGACTGTCGTTTGGCCCAGTGTGACTGTTGTTTGGCCCAGTGTGACTGTTGTTTGGCCCAGTGTGACTGTTGTTTGGCCCATTGTGGCTGTTGTTTGGTCCAGTGTTACTGTTGTTTGGCCCAGTGTGACTGTTGTTTGGCCCAGTGTGACTGTTGTTTGGCCCAGTGTGGCTGTTGTTTGGCCCATTGTGGCTGCTGATTGGGCCAGTATGACTGTTGTTTGGCCCAGTGTGACTGTTGTTTGGCCCAGTGTGACTGTTGTTTGGCCCAGTGTGGATGTCGTTTGTCCCAGTGTGACTGTTGTTTGGCCCAGTGTGACTGTTGTTTGGCCCAGTGAGGCAGTTGTTTGTCCCAATGTGACTGGTGTTTGGCTCAGTGTGACTGTCGTTTGGCCCAGTGTGCCTGTTGTTTGGCCAGTGTGGCTGTTGTTTGGCTCAGTGTGACTGTTGTTTGGCCCAGTGTGACTTTTGTTTGGCCCAGTGTGACTGTTGTTTGGCCCAGTGTGACTGTTGTTTGGCCCAGTGTGATTGTCGTTTGGCCCAGTGTGGCTGTTGTTTGGCCCAGTGTGACTGTTGTTTGGTCCAGTGAGGCTGTTGTTTGTCCCATGTGACTGTTGTTTGGCCCAGTGTGACTGTTGTTTGGCCCAGTGTGACTGTTGTTTGGCCCAGTGTGACTGTTGTTTGGCCCATTGTGGCTGTTATTTGGTCCAGTGTTACTGTTGTTTGGCCCAGTGTGACTGTTGTTTGGCCCAGTGTGACTGTTGTTTGGCCCAGTGTGGCTGTTGTTTGGCCCATTGTGGCTGCTGATTGGGCCAGTATGACTGTTGTTTGGCCCAGTGTGACTGTTGTTTGGCCCAGTGTGGCTATCGTTTGGTCCAGTGTGTCTGTTGTTTGGCCTATTGTGGCTGTTGATTGGGCCAGTGTTACTGTTGTTTGGCCCAGTGTGGCTATCGTTTGGCCCAGTGTGGCTATCGTTTGGCCAGTGAGACAGTGTGTGGCCCAGTGTGACTGTTGTTTGGCCCAGTGTGTCTGTCGTTTGGCCCAGTGTGGCTATCGTTTGGTCCAGTGTGACTGTTGTTTGGCCCAGTGTGGCTATCGTTTGGCCCAGTGTGGCTATCGTTTGGCCAGTGAGACAGTGTGTGGCCCAGTGTGACTGTTGTTTGGCCCAGTGTGTCTGTCGTTTGGCCCAGTGTGGCTATCATTTGGCCCAGTGTGACTGTCGTTTTGGCCCAGTGTGTCTGTCGTTTGGCCCAGTGTGACTATCGTTTGGCCAGTGAGACAGTGTGTGGCCCAGTGTGACTGTTTTATGGCCCAGTGTGTCTGTCATTTGGCCCAGTGTGGCTATCGTTTGGCCAGTGAGACAGTGTGCGGCCCAGTGTGACTGTTGTTTGGCCCAGTCTGTTTGTCGTTTGGCCAAGTGTGACTATCGTTTGGCCCAGAGTGGCTATCGTTTGGCCCAGTGTGACTGTTATTTGGCCCAGTGTGGCTATCGTTTGGCCCAGTGTGACTGTTGTTTGGCCCAGTGTGGCTGTTGTTTGGCCCATTGTGACTGTTGTTTGGCCAAGTGTGGATGTCGTTTGTCCCAGTGTGCCTGTTGTTTGGCCCAGTGTGCCTGTTGTTTGGCCCAGTGTGACTGTTGTTTGGCCCAGTGTGACTATCGTTTGGCCCAGTGTGGCTATCGTTTGGCCCAGTGTGACTGTTGTTTGGCCCAGTGAGGCTGTTGTTTGGCCCAGTGTGGATGTCGTTTGTCCCAGTGTGCCTGTTGCTTGGCTCAGTGTGACTGTTGTTTAGCCCAGTGAGGCTGCTGTTTAGCCCAGTGTTTCTTCCGTTTGGCCCAGTGTGAGTGTCGTTTGGCCCAGTGTGGCTAACGTTTGGCCCAGTGTGACTGAAGTTTTTCCCAGTGTGACTGCTGTTTGTCCCAGTGTGACTGTTGTTTGGCCCAGGGTGGATATCGTTTGGCCCAGTGTGACTGTTGTTTGGCCCAGTGTGGCTATCGTTTGGCACAGTGTGGCTATCATTTGGGCCAGTGAGACAGTTGTGTGGCCCAGTGTGACTGTTGTTTGGCCCAGTGTGTCTGTCATTTGGACAAGTGTGGCTATTGTTTGGCCCAGTGTGGCTATCGTTTGGCCCAGTGTGACTGTCGTTTGGCCCAGTGTGATTGTTGTTTGGCCCAGTGTGACTGTTGTTTGGCCCAGTGTGACTGTTGTTTGGCCCAGTGTGACTGTTGTTTGGCCCAGTGTGGATGTCGTTTGTCCCATTGTGACTGTTGTTTGGCCCAGTGTGACTGTCGTTTGGCCCAGTGTGCCTGTTGTTTGGCCAGTGTGGCTGTTGTTTGGCCCAGTGTGACTGTTGTTTGGCCCAGTGTGACTGTCGTCTGGCCCAGTGTGGCTGTTGCTTAGCCCAGTGTGACTGCCGTTTGGCCCAGTGTGACTGTTGTTTGGCCCAGTGTGGCTATTGCTTGGCCAAGTGTGACTGTCGTTTGGCCCAGTGTGGCTATCGTTTGGCCCAGTGTGACTGTTGTTTGGCCCAGTGTGACTGTTGTTTGGCCCATTGTGGTTATCATTTGGCCAAGTGTGTCTGTTGGTTGGCCCAGTCTGACTCTTGTTTGGCCCAGTGTGACTGTTGTTTGGCCCAGTGTTGCTATCGTTTGGCCCAGTGTGACTGTTGTTTGGCACAGTGTGGCTATCGTTTGGCACAGGGAGACTGTTGTTTGGCCCAGTGTGCATGTTGTTTGGCCCAGTCTGGCAATTGTTTGGCTCAATGTGTCTGTTGTTTGGCCCAGTCTGGCAATTGTTTGGCCCAGTGTGGCAATTGTTTGGCCCAGTGAGACTGCTGTTTGGCCCAGTGCGACTGTGTTTGGTCCAGTGTGACTGTTGTTTGGCCCAGTGTGGCTATCTTTTGGCCCAGTGTGACTGTTGTTTGGCCCAGTTTTGCTATCGTTTGGCGCAGTGTGACTGTCATTTGGCCCAGCGTGACTGCCGTTTGGCCCAGTTTGACTGTTGTTTGGCCCAGTGTTGCTATCGTTTGGCACAGTGTGACTGTCGTTTTGCGCAGTGTGGCTGTTTCTTGGCCCAGTGTGACTGCCGTTTGGCCCAGTGTGACTGTTGTTTGGCCCAGTGTGGCTATCGCTTGGCCCAGTGTGACTGTCGTTTGGCCCAGTGTGGCTATCGTTTGGCCCAATGTGACTGTTGTTTGGCCCAGTGTGGCTATCGTTTGGCCCAATGTGACTGTTGCTTGGCCCAGTGTGACAGTCGTTTGGCCCAGTGTGACTGCTGTTTGGCCCAGTGAGGCTGTTGTTTGGCCCAGTGTGACTGTTGTTTTGCCCAGCGTGGCTGTGTTTGGTCCAGTCTGATTGTTGTTTGGCCCAGTGTGACTGTCGTTAGGGCCAGTGTGACTGTTGTTTGGCCCAGTGTGACTGCCGTTTGGCCCAGTGTGACTGTTGTTTGGCCCAGTGTTGCTATCGTTTGGCCCTGTGTGACTGTCATTTGGCCCAGCGTGGCTATCGTTTGGCCCAGTGTGACTGTTGTTTGGCCCAGTATGACTGTTGTTTGGCCCAGTGTTGCTATCGTTTGGCCCAGTGTGCATGTCATTTGGCCCAGCGTGACTGCCGTTTGGCCCAGTATGACTGTTGTTTGTCCCAGTGTTGCTATCGTTTGGCCCAGTGTGCATGTCATTTGGCCCAGCGTGACTGCCGTTTGGCCCAGTGTGACTTTTGTTTGGCCCAGTGTGACTGTCATTTGGCCCAGTGTGGCTGTTGTTTGGCCCAGTGTGGCTATTGCTTGGCCCAGTGTGACTGTCGTTTGGCCCAGTGTGGCTATCATTTGGCCCAGTGTGACTGTGGTTTGGCCCAGTGTGACTGTCGTTTGGCCCATTGTGGTTATCGTTTGGCCAAGTGTGTCTGTTGGTTGGCCCAGTCTGACTCTTGCTTGGCCCAGTGTGACTGTTGTTTGGCGCAGTGTGGCTATCGTTTCGGCAGCGTGGCTGTTGTTTGGCTCAGTGTGACTGTCGTTAGGCCCAGTGTGACTGGTGTTTGGCGCAGTGTTGCTATCGTTTGGCCCAGTGTGACTGTCATTTGGCGCAGTGTGGCTATCGTTTGGCCCAGTGTGACTGATGTTTGGCACAGTGTGGCTATCGTTTGGCCCAGTGAGACTGTTGTTTAGCCCAGTGTGCCTGTTGTTTGGCCCAGTCTGGCAATTGTTTGGCTCAATGTGTCTGTTGTTTGGCCCAGTCTGGCAATTGTTTGGCCCAGTGTGGCAATTGTTTGGCCCAGTGAGACTGCTGTTTGGCCCAGTGCGACTGTGTTTGGTCCAGTGTGACTGTTGTTTTGCCCAGTGTGGCTATCTTTTGTCCCAGTGTGACTGTTGTTTGGCCCAGTTTTGCTATCGTTTGGCCCAGTGTGGCTGTTGCTTGGCCCAGTGTGACTGCCGTTTGGCCCAGTGTGACTGTTGTTTGGCCCAGTGTGGCTATCGCTTGGCCCAGTGTGACTGTCGTTTGGCCCAGTGTGGCTATCGTTTGGCCCAGTGTGACTGTTGTTTGGCCCATTGTGACAGTCGTTTGGCCCATTGTGACTGCTGTTTGGCCCAGTGAGGCTGTTGTTTGGCCCAGTGTGACTGCCGTTTGGCCCAGTGTGACTGTTGTTTGGCCCAGTGTGGCTATCGATTGGCCCAGTGTGACTGTTGTTTGGCCCAGTGTGACCGTTGCTTGGCCCAGTGTGACTGCTGTTTGGCCCAGTGTGGCTGTGTTTGGTCCAGTGTGACTGTTGTTTGGCCCAGTGTGACTCTCGTTCGGCCCAGTGTGACTGTTGTTTGCCCAGTGTGTCTGTTGCTTGGCTCTGTGTGACTGTTGTTTGGACCAATGAGGCTGTTGTTTGGCCCAGTGTGACTGCCGTTTGGCCCTGTGTGACAGTTGTTTGGCCCAGTGTGGCTATCGATTGGCCCAGTGTGACTGTTGTTTGGCCCAGTGTGACCGTTGCTTGGCCCAGTGTGACTGCTGTTTGGCCCAGTGTGGCTGTGTTTGGTCCAGTGTGACTGTTGTTTGGCCCAGTGTGACTCTCGTTAGGCCCAGTGTGACTGTTGTTTGGCCCAGTGTGTCTGTTGCTTGGCTCTGTGTGACTGTTGTTTGGACCAGTGTGGCTGTTGTTTGGCCCAGTGTGACTGTTGTTTGACCCAGTGAGGCTGTTGTTTGGCCCAGTGTGACTGTTGTTTGGCCCAGTGTGACTGTTGTTTGGCCCAGTGTGACTGTCGTTTGGCCCAGTGTGACTGCTGTTTGGCCCAGTGAGGCTGTTGTTTGGCACAGTGTGACTGCAGTTTGGCCCAGTGTATCTGTTGTTTGGCCCAGTGTGGCTATCGTTTGGCCCAGTGTGACTGTTGTTTGGCCTAGTGTTGCTATCGTTTGGCCCAGAGTCATTCATTTGGCCCAGCGTGACTGCCGTTTGGCCCAGTGTGACTGTTGTTTGGCCCAGTGTGGCTGTTATTTGGCCCAGTGTGACTGCCGTTTGGCCCAGTGTGACTGTTGTTTGGCTCAGTGTGGCTATCGTTTGGCCCAGTGTGACTGTTGTTTGGCCCAGTGTACCTGTTGTTTGGCCCAGTCTGGCAATTGTTTGGCCCAGTGAGACTGTTGTTTGGCCCAGTGTGGCTATCGTTTGGCCCAGTGAGGCTGTTGTTTGGCCCAGTGTGGCTATCGTTTGGCCCAGTGTGACTGTTGTTTGGCCCAGTGTGGCTATCGTTTGGCCCAGTGAGGCTGTTGTTTGGACCAGTGTGGCTATCGTTTGGCCAAGTGTGACTGTCGTCTGGCCCAGTGTGGCTGTTATTTGGCCCAGTGTGACTGCCGTTTGGCCCAGTGTGACTGTTGTTTGGCTCAGTGTGGCTATCGTTTGGCCCAGTGTGACTGTTGTTTGGCCCAGTGTACCTGTTGTTTGGCCCAGTCTGGCAATTGTTTGGCCCAGTGAGACTGTTGTTTGGCCCAGTGTGGCTATCGTTTCGCCCAGTGAGGCTGTTGTTTGGCCCAGTGTGGCTATCGTTTGGCCCAGTGTGACTGTTGTTTGGCCCAGTGTGGCTATCGTTTGCCCCAGTGAGGCTGTTGTTTGGACCAGTGTGGCTATCGTTTGGCCAAGTGTGACTGTCGTCTGGCCCAGTGTGGCTGTTATTTGGCCCAGTGTGACTGCTGTTTGGCCCAGTGTGACTGTTGTTTGGCTCAGTGTGGCTATCGTTTGGCCCAGTGTGACTGTTGTTTGGCCCAGTGTACCTGTTGTTTGGCCCAGTCTGGCAATTGTTTGGCCCAGTGAGACTGTTGTTTGGCCCAGTGTGGCTATCGTTTGGCCCAGTGAGGCTGTTGTTTGGCCCAGTGTGGCTATCGTTTGGCCCAGTGAGACTGTCATCTGGCCCAGTGTGGCAATAGTATGGCCCAGTGAGACTGTTGTTTGGCCCAGTGAGGCTAACCTTTGGCCCAGTGAGGCTATCGTTTGGCCCAGTGTGGCAATTGTTTGGCCCAGTGAGACTGTTGTTTGGCCCAGTGTGGCAATTGTTTGGCCCAGTGAAGCTGTTGTTTGGCCCAGTGTGGCTATCGTTTGGCCCAGTGAGGCTGTTGTTTGGACCAGTGTGGCTGTCGTTTGGCCAAGTGTCGCTATCATTTGGCCCAGTGAGGGTGTTGTTTGGCCCAGTGTTGCTATCGTTTGGCCCAGTGTGACTGATGTTTGGCACAGTGTGGCTATTGTTTGGCCCAGTGAGACTGTTGTTTGGCCCAGTCTGGCAATTGTTTGGCTCAATGTGTCTGTTGTTTGGCCCAGTCTGGCAATTGTTTGGCCCAGTGTGGGAATTGTTTGGCCCAGTGTGGCAATTGTTTGGCCCAGTCAGACTGTTGTTTGGCCCAGTGTGGCAATTGTTGGCCCAGTGAGACTGCTGTTTGGCCCAGTGCGACTGTGTTTGGTCCAGTGTGACTGTTGTTTTGCCCAGTGTGGCTATCTTTTGGCCCAGTGTGACTGTTGTTTGGCCCAGTTTTGCTATCGTTTGGCCCAGTGTGACTGTCATTTGGCCCAGTGTGTCTGTTGCTTGGCTCTGTGTGACTGTTGTTTGGACCAGTGTGGCTGTTGTTTGGCCCAGTGTGACTGTTGTTTGGCCCAGTGTGACTGTTGTTTGGCCCAGTGTGACTGTTGTTTGGCGCAGTGTGACTGCTGTTTGGCTAGTCAGGCTGTTGTTTGGCACAGTGTAACTGCCGTTTGGCCCAGTGTATCTGTTGTTTGGCCCAGTGTTGCTATCGTTTGGCCCAGTGTCATTCATTTGTCCCAGCGTGACTGCCGTTTGGC